>NW_027187338.1:12392330-12610497 GCF_028583685.1 Petaurus breviceps papuanus | reverse complement strand
GTGTCTTTGAAGGTTAGTAGTGAGTTCCATAAGGGTGAAATAAAGTAATCAGGCTCATTACTAAGCCTAATTGTTTTCAGCTACTTGGAAGCAATAGGAACAGACTTTTTATGTTCTGTTACTATGTAAATGCAGTAGATCTTATCAGTTACTCCAGAGAATAATGTAATAATGATGGCTAACAGAGAACTGCAAATAACGTAAAGCTGACAAATATTATAAACATGAGGTAATATTTATGTCCTTCATTTTCTTCTCTGCTCTCCAACTTCCAATCTAACTTATCTTCCAAAAAGCTTCCCTTAACGAGTCTAGCCCATGATTACCCCTTTCTTTACTATCCGACACTTGTCTGTTAAAAGGCCAAGTCCTGTCACTGTGCCCAGGGCTACCTCTAGTCATCCTCATCTTGCCACTAGCCCCAGATGGCTCTGGAGGAGAGAGTGAGGCTGGTGGCCTTGCACAGCCCTGCCTCACTTCAATCCAATTCACTGCAAGTCTTCCTGATGTCAGGGTCCTCTTTGAGAATGAAGGACGAACAAAAACACTTGTCTGTAACACCTTGGCATCTAATTATAACTGTTCCACCTATTTATATTTCACTACCCCATCTAAAATGTTTCTGTCAATGGCACCAATCTCATTCACCATTTCTTTTCAATCCTCACCTTCCTCAGATTCATCTTCTCTATCCTAGTCACTATCTCCATACCTTCCCTCTGGATTTTGATTACAACAGTTTTCTAATTTGACCAATTTCTACTAAGGGTCTCCTCTATTCCTAAAAGTTGCCTTCTGAACTAATCTCCTTTGATGTCATCACTTCTCTAGTTTAAAAAAAACCTTTCAATGTTTCCCCATCAGGTAATTGAAACTACCCAGTCTTTTATTCAAGGTCCTCCCTCCACTGCTTGGCCCAGATTGCTATTCTATTTCTTCTATCTCATTACCTAACCACCAACTCTCTAGGTTCAAGCACACCTGTGTATTCATGACTCTCAACAATGGATCTTTGCCCCTTACCACCTCAGCAGCAATCTAAGCTGTTTGGGGAATCTTTACCACCACAGAATGCTCCACTTCAAAACCTCCTTACTATGAAAGTCTAGCACAAAACCCAACATCTTTGTGATCACCAAACAGTGATCAGTTTCTCAACACTGACAGCACTTTCTCATACCACTCATTTTGTAACTATATTCACTTACATTCCCTCATAGTGTATTGGCTGAATGATAACGGAAAATTGTTTGGAATTAAAATGTCATCAGATAATACATAGATTAGTACACACATATGCTTAACGTACGTACAGAAAAGGATATTTTTCCACTAACTGTAATTCTAAAACGTAAACAGCTTTTAACTTAGTCAAAATCCAACTAAAGGATTGGGGGGAGGGAGGAATTTCACGTCAGTAAGGGGTCTTTAAGAACAGGCAGATGACCATCTATCTGGAAGCCAATACAACTTCAACTACATGATCTCTGTAATAAATCTGTTTTGTTTTTTTTTTTTAAAGGTTGAGGGGAGAAGTGGGTTATGGAATAGAGAAATGGTGCAAGCACTTTGCCACTCACAATTTTATAGTAATTGCTCTTTTTCTTAGTCTCCTAAAGAACATTTAAAACATTAACATATTTTAATAGACATCCTGCATTATCAAGCTTTAACAACTTATTTCCGATAAATCAAGCAGTTAAATAAATTTAGCTTAACTGCTTAAACTGACTACTCAGGATTCCTATTAACTAGCATAAAATGTTTTAATATACACATTTTAAAAATACCTCATCTAGATTACTTCATTTTTAGAAGCTTCAAAAGTTTAATGTTTTGTCTTTTTCTTAAATCACTAAATTTCATTGTGACAAAGACATTTCCCAAAATACATTCCCTCTAAACAAAAGCAAAACTGCCTAAAAGAATGCTGACAGAGCACACTACCATAAATTTTCTCCTATGTCACCAATTTTTACAATGGTTTCCTAACCTTTACCATTTGCAAACAAAATTTTAATAAATCAATATTTGGGCCACCATCATTCCACATAATTTCTTACCCTCCACATATCATTGTATACCTAGGGTTACATCTAAATCAACATTTTACATTTGAGGATAAAGGTGCAGAGTCAGATGAAAAGCAACTTGCCCAAGTACCTGAAATGGAAAGAGGTTCTATTATGGTTTCCTTTGCATTATCTCTGTTGCCACTGAAACTTTTCAAGTCACAAGGTTTGTAGACGAAAATCTTTTGTGCAGCCTCAGCACTTAAGCTATCAGAGCAAGAAAAGTTGTCACCACAGTATCTGATCTACAATTTGTCAAGCATGCAGTTTGCTCAATCCTTCCCAGTTAAGGGCAATTATGTTCCATCTACTAAAAGGCAGTTGAGAGAGATTCCAGAAACCCTTTGATTAAACAATTTCACACCCAGAAACCTATTGTACAACACTTGTTTTCAAGGTGTTCTTGACTGGTGCCTAGATAATGTTTTACTAGCTCTCACTGTTCCTCTTCAGAGACACACTGGTAGTAACGTCACTCATTTCTAACTTCCCAAAAGGCTGTCTGACAAACTAGACTGGAGACCCAGTTATGGTTCTGACCACCACTAGTAATAAGCCCCATTTTTTAACTCCCGGGGGCAATTTACTTATCAGAGGAAGGAGGGTTTTAGACTATAACAGCCACCCCCCACCAAAATCTGTTTTAACATTCTGTTCTTAGAAAGGCAAAAGAATACCAACAATGAATGTGCCAGGCTTTGCGCTTCACAAACATTAATCTTCTTTGATCTTGAGAGTTAAGTATTGTTATGATCCCCATTTTACAACTAACACCACTGAGGCTTAGAGAGATGAATCGCTAATGGTTAACTAGTACACAACTCAGAAAGAGGACAAGCTAGTCATGAAGACAAAACTGGGAACACCTGAATGAGGTACCAAAATTTACAAAACCTTCTACATAATTAAGATTCTCTGACGTTAGATCTTTGTCTTAGACAGATGAGCCAGTCAGAAGGCTCAGGGATATATCATGGCTTGCCAAAGGTCACAAAACCAGCAAACGTTAAGAGGTAAGCCTGAAATCTAGTGCTCCTTCTACTGCTGTACTACAACAGGGCAACTAAGCTAACAAATGGCAGAACTGTGGCTAGAACAAAGGCAGGCCTCCAGATCCTTAGTAAAATCTTTTTTCCACTATACTTTGCTTCTAATACCTCTCACTGACTGTTCCCTGTTCCAGTTTCCACTTGTCAACAATTTATCCTTAACTGCATTTAAAATAATCCCAATTGTTAAAAGGGAAAAAAAAAACCCCAAACCTTCTATAGTTCTTCCTATCAATTCACTAACCCTTCCTTTTGCCTCACTTGGTTTCCTCCTATTCCCATCTGAGGTACAATCTTCCCATACTCTGTAGGTTTCTTCTATTGGTAGGTAGGATGAATACAGGACATGTGTAGAAACCTCTCCCTCATAAACCAGGCTCTGAAAGGTGCAGTTATCTATCACCTTCACATTTATTCAGCAGTGGCCCAATTAGGCAATTAATATTTTTATTTTTTCAAGCAGGAAAACAATGCTGATATTAACAGTAAGAACACCACTGTAAAATTTTAAGGAAAAATAAAAATTTGGAGGATTTAGGAAGGTAGGAGTTTAACCTCTCTCAAAGAGCATAGATATAACAGCTAGTCTAGTGATCTAAGCATGTAGGTTCCTCAAGGTATCAATTATGCATGCTTTTCTGATACTGTGCAATAAATACCAGGTTTGTTAATATCCAGGCCTTATAAAACAGATAAAGGCATCTAAAGTATTACAAAAGCAAAGAAAACTTGGCTGAAAAATCTTCTGGTTAACTCATACAAGATTTCTCCCTCTCTCACACCCACTCACCCACCAAACTCTAGATAAACTTAAAAGAAAGAATATTCCTTGGACACAGAACAAAGAAGTAGTCTTCAAAGACATATAGGCCAAATCATCACTATGGTGGGTCTCTTAAAGATCACATAGCTTTGAAAATATATGTAATTCTATAATCCTCTTTACTTGCCAATCACAGAATACAGCTATTCAGTCCTCAGTAGGATTGGACAAACCAGGACTCCAGCCCTAAACAAATCACAGCCAGGTACAAATCCATAGGAAAAAAAAAATCTTACTGCTATAACTAAAAATCATACTTGATAAAAAAAAAAAACCCTTACTCTAACTTAACCTTTGAAGCAATCAGATTGCTAAATGTACTGAGCTGCCCTTTAAAAACTGAAGTTTCTGAAATGCCACTTCCGTGAAGATTGATCAGAAAAGTATCTTTGCTCAGTCCAAACCAACTGCTAGGGACAATACGCTGATCTCTATGCTCCAATTCCACGACACTTTTGCATAAATACAAGTATACTTCCACAGATGTCCTAGAATGCTGCATATACACCCAATGACTCAAAATACATTCACATTTATTGAAGCCACATTAATGTTTCTAATGAACAACCTCCTTTCATATACTTGCTGTGAGGAACACTATACCACCATATGTCTCAGTTCAATAATGCTACACCACCTAGTGCATTACACTGCAGAAACAATCTAATCTGCTGAGATTAACCTGATTTTTTCACTATAAAAATTGAGATCTAGTCCATATTTGGGATATAGTTCCCTTTCCTGAAAGGATTTGGTTTCAGCAAACTTTTAAGCCCAGCAAGATAGCCAACTAGGTCACACAGTAGACACATTACTGGGTCTGGGAGACCCTGAGTTCAAATTTAATTTCAGACACTGGGTGCAGGGTGTGTTCAAGGAGGTCTAGCGTCTTTGGTGCAAGGGTTTGCTGTCCTCTAGAGGGCTGCTCATTCGACTTTGGTGTCCACCTAATCCATCCAACTTTCTTTCACTGTGGCTCCAAGAATCTGTAACATGCTCAACAGCCACAACTCAGTAAAGCATCTCAGTGGAGGGTGAGTCATGAGCCTCAAACCCATTGGTGAGTTAAGGGGATGTCTACCCAAAGCATGTGAAGACTTCCCTAGGCCATGGCCGGTTTGTCTTATCTTGCCTCTAGACTCTGATGACTCTGGAAGAGTGAGGCTGACAGTTTTGTTCAACTCTGCCTCACAAACCCAATTCACGTCCAAGTCAAGACACCACCTGTGACTGTCACTGGTCCTCTTCAAAAACAAAAGACAACCTAACCTCTGTTGGCCTCAGTTTCCTGATCTGTAAAATAGGGATAATGATAGCACCTACCTTGTAGGGTTGTTGCGAGGATCAAATTAGATTATAAAGTACTAAACACAGTGCCTGACACATAGTAAGGATATATGCCATCTATTACTATTTTTACTCACCTTGCCTTCCCTTTCTGTCACCTATGCTTCACTGCTCAGAAGTTACAAATAGGGCACAGACATTTATCTTGTTTCTTCTTTCTGTTCTAGCTTACTCTACAACACTGCCCACACTATAACAGTACTATCAAGGTTAAGTCAATTCAAGCCCAACAGTAGTTAACTGTTAGATTCATATGAAAGGTAAGTAGTTTATTCAGCACTTATGGCAACAGATGGGGAAGCCAAGAGATTCTCAGAAAAGCTGGTCAACTTTAAATATTTTGCTGTGGATCCACAAAATATTCTGTAACTCAAGTAGTGTACAGACACTTAACTGTATGTAGGAGGAAACTTATGAAAGAACTGTGCTCATTTTCACAGGGCTCTTCAAATGAAATAATGTATTTGAAAATATTTTGTAAACTAGAGCACCTTGCTTCCTCCCATTTACAGAAGAAATTTACAAGTAAGGAAACAGAGGCTCACAGTCCAAAGTTCTTTCCATTAGCCACAAAGTTTTCTTGGAGGATGCCAGGTTGATTAGAGAACACATAATTCACACGAACAGACAGATGGTAGCAGTGATTCTGTTCCATGCCACAGCAATACATCCCCAGGAAAAATAAAATAACTTGGCCCACAAATTAGGGGCCTCTCAGCAAATCCATGCTTATGCTTAGGTGAAGGCATGGCCAAGATATGTCAAATGCCAGTAAGTCACATCCAAATTGGTGCTGTCTTCTAACAATCTATGAATCTACTACAGCAACATGTGGTCATTTTGTGATCATTCTGTCACACAGTTAGGGAATGAATGAGGTAGGATTTCAATCTAACTTTGACACAAATCCAGTGTATCTTCTACTGTCATATTGCCTCTGAGTCACAAATTTACCAATACTAATAAAATGCTAAGAGCTTACTATTTGAGAGCTCTAATATCCTGGATTATTTGGCAACTTAGTTAATGAAAGCTTTATTAATATTTTGTCCCTAACAAAATGCAATTCCAACTGAAAAAGGAACTGCATTAATATCATGAATCCAATTAGCTCACATGCCAGTTCAGAAGCTGAGGTGATAGACTTTGAATAAGTACACTTATGAGGTATGTAATAATGGACAAGTTACTTTGCTTATGACCCTCAGTTTCCTCATTTGCAAAAATGGGTAGTTTTATTCCCCACTTCCCAAAGTTGTGAGGCTCAAATAAGATAATGTTCAAAAAGTACTTGACAAACTTTACTCATCACCATCATTACCATCACCTGAATCTAACTTTAGTGAGCAAATAATTCTTTGTAAAATGTTTATTATTGGTTGTAACAAAAGGTTTACTTTAATTTCCCCCACTGAACTCAAGTTCATTAAGAGTAAGAAGGATCCTTTCCATCTCTGTAGTCAGAGTGCACTCTAGATGCTTAAAACATTAAGTCCCCTCAAGCTCTTCAGAAGTGTTACCTGGATGTATAAGTATCGTGCTTATTATCAATAGTCCTAAGGATTGTATCACTGAGAAAACAATCTCCTCATCCTAAAGAGCGAAGGCCTAGGAAACAGAAATGACTTCATATATGGCTAATTAGAAACTACCAACTCAGAGCTCTTACTAAGTACCATTTTTATGGCCTTAAGATTTAAAAGGCACTTTATTCACAAGCCTATGCTATGTAATTAATAGTTACAGTTGAAGAACCTGAGCCTCAGGGTCAAAGATAGTGTCAGAGTCAGAATTTGAACTTCTTGAATCTTCCTGAGTCCAGATTCAGTAATCTTTTCACCATGCCATAGTCCCCCTCTCTAAATTCGTAATGGATGAAGTTGTGAAACTCAGTACTTTTCTTTAAAAAAAAAAAAAAATGCAAACCATAATCTGGACTGACTCTTCAAATGAACAATTTGATTATAGCAGTCAAAACAAAAAACACTGGGGGAAAATGAAGGCATTAGCAGCAGAGGTCCAACTAATCCAAATAAAAGGATCAAGAGATGGTTTTATATATGGCTTTCTAATGCTTTGAAATAGTTTCCTCCATTTGTTTCTATCTAGGCTGGAGTCAGTTGGGTAGCAGAATAGAAGATAATTGAGTCAGAAGTCAACTGCAGGCCGGCTAGGGAAGTGATCTTCAAAGTAAGGTTTCAAAGTTGGTCTTATTTGTTTATAATTAAAAAAAGGCTTATTTCTCATTTCAGGGATGAATAGTTTATATATGATATAAAGTTCTCCTGCAATGGAAAATGACAGATAAAAGGTAGGTGCCAAAGGTTGGGTTTTTTTTTTGGGAGGCAACTGTGGTCAAATAACTTGCTCAGGGTTACACAACTAGTTAAGTGCCTGAAGCCACATTTGAACTCAGTACTCCTGACTCCAGGGCCAGTGGTCTATCCACTTCATCATCTAGCTGTCCCAGTGCCACAGCTTGCTCCCTGGAAGCAGTTAAAAGGACAAAAAAACCCCTGACCTCCTATTCCCCCACCCCCTAAAAAACCTTTGGGACTGGAATAAGTGCAAAAAAAGAATACTCTAATTGTTTTAGTTATCAAATAGCTGTGGTTAAAGATAAAGAAGGAGAAAAACCCAAACATGTAAAGATAAGCTAGGGGCCATCACTGGCACATTTTGAGGAACCCTGATCCCAACAATTGAAAAAAAAGTACCAGACATTAGATCCTGCAACCACTGATAAAAGTGTAACCATTGATAAGTGGTGAACTATCTAGCAAAAAAGCTTCAAGAGGGTATGTAAAGAATATGATGAGGGCAAAACAGGAAGATATCACCAGGAGATTCAGGAAAAGCCCCTAAAACTGAAACCTCAAAAGTTTAAGTCAGACTGCCCTTTGGATTCAACTGCATTCAGAAATGTTATAACCCATATAATAAGATCAGCAAAATAGAAATCCCAACCAAGTAAAACGTCAAAACATCCAGAAAGACCTAGTAGCAGGAAAACAGGAAGTTAAATAACCCTTGCTATGAGCACACTAAACTAAACTAGAATGTCTAGCACTATGAGATAGTCCCAAAGGAAAAATGTTAGAAATGGACTCAGCTAAGCTGTATTACATCAGTGTGGTTTGGCTACAACAGTCATTGAAACTACTATACTCTTGGTTGTAACAACCCTATATAGGTGTATCTGTAATTATGATATATTCTAGCTTTCAGAGCTAAATTTTAGGGAGTTAAAAGCTAGGTTAGAAAGGCACATGAAATACAGGTTTAAAGAAAAAAAAATCAAGCCCTCAGAACAAAATGTTGGTATATTATCTGTAGTTTGTGGTTGGTTAAACAGTTCCTTTTCTAGCCTATCACATGGTCTGCATTTTTACCTGGAATTTATCAAAATATTTCCCAGGAGTTATATATCCTGCAGATTATGTCTCAAGTTCTTTTGGCTACATCCTTGCTACCAGGGCAAGAAAAGGGACATGGGAAGCACTAATTTCCAAGTCTATCATACAGATTTATATCTTCTATCAGGGACCAGTCAAAAATAAACCAAGACTCCATTGGTTTCAGGGCTATTTTACTAGGCCTGGCAGCTATCTTGAAAATGCTTCCATTGATTACAACAGAAACTGTAAAAGACACTTCAACTGACAAGGAGAAACAATTCATGAGGGTAGATTACAGAGGTACCTTAGAAATCAAATACAACCCCATCACTCTACATGTAAAGAAATAAGAGACCTAGAAAGGAGATTGGTCCTCAAATCAAACTGCTACACAGTAGCAAAGATGGCATTTGAATCCAACCCCTTTCTATTACTTAATACTTGCCCTCCATTACTAGAAAAAATTCAAGGGAGATTTCCTACATTCAAAGCAATAATAAAAATAGTAATAGCTAACATTTATTTAGTGCTTACTATATATATGCCAAGGAATGTGAAAAGGCTTTACAATTGTCTCACTTGATCCTCATAGTAACCTTGAGGTAGAAGCTATTATTCCCGTTTCCAGATTTAAAAAACTAAGATTAATAGGCCTTAAGTGACTTGCTCAGGGTTATTCAACTATTAAATGTCTGAGATCAGATTTTAGCTGTCTTCCTGACTCCAGACCTGAGGCTCTATTCACTGTGCCACTGGGCTGCCCCCAAAGGGGTCAATCCCTTCATCTTTGTAAAGTATAGAGTATACATTACCTCAGACCACAATTTTATTGCCCCATCCCCTCATTTCCCCAAGCTGCAAAATCAGAAAAGCCCTACTGCTGCTGAAGATTCAGTAAAAATTAGAAGCCTAAGACCTGTCGTTTGGGACAGAATGACCACTTTGCCATCTTCCTCAGCAATTTCACATGCTGCTGGTTCTAGAGGCAGACAAAGAAAAAGAACAAGGGCAGCAGAGTATGCTGCCGCTCCAGGAGAAACAAACCTGAACTGGAAAAGCCAACAAAATTTTAAAAAAGAAAACATTCCACATTACATTTGGCTATCCTCGATCTGAATTATCCCCAGACTATGCAGACAGAGAACCCTGTTTTAATATGGTTCACTACATTACTGCACCACAAACCCAAGACTCCCCCCTCCCAAAAAGGTTAATTGGATGCAATGTTAGCTTGGTCCCTTAACAACATCCTCACATAACAAGGCTTATGTTAAAAAAAAAAAAATGCATCATGGTTACTTCTTCATTTAAATCAGAACAATAGAGATTCCTTAAGGAAGGCATTTCAGGACGTTTTGACATTTCAACTGGGTGGGATTTCTATTGTGCAGATTTTGTTTTATGCACTATAATAAAAAATAAGCCTCTCTAATTTGCCAACTACTCTCCTCAAATGAGGCCTCATTTAACTGCTATCGACTTGGCCCTGTAATTGCAAAACACTCTAAGACTGTTACAGGCGGTGTTAAGATTGGAACTTAGTTATAAAACCGTGAAAGAAAAGCCTGTTTAACCATCGCTGTGCTGAGTGAGCGCCGGCACACAGCAGCTCTCCCTCCGGAGTGACCATTGTGACAAACCGACCGCTTCCACATCAGGCCGCCGCAGGGCTGGAAAGCGGGGACCAGGACACATGCAAGGGGGCAGGGTGGGGGCTGCTCTAGCTCATTTTCTCACCTGTTGATGAAACCATAGCCGTTTCTTACATTGAACCATTTTACTGTTCCCAAAACCTTCGTTGCTGGGAGAAAAAAAGGAATCCAAGATTACAAAAAAAAAAAAATCCCAGAGCCCCGCCGAGGCCGGACCCCACCCCCTCCCTGAAGGCCTTGGGGGTCCGACCGCCGGGGTCCGGGGGGGAAAGCGGCGACCGCGGCGCGGCCCAGGGAGGGAGGAGCCCGGGCAGCCGCCGGGAAGGCCGCAGGATCCCTCCGAGCACGTGAGGGGAAGGCGCGCGGCGGCCCCCGCCCGGCCAGCGGAGGCAGGCGGCGGGAGGGGCGGGCACCGCGCCCTCGGTCTACACGCGGAAGGGAGGGAGTGCGTGCAGGAAGGGGAGGGGACCCACACAACGGCGTTCGCCCGCTCGCCCGTGGGGCGCGTGGCCGCCCGCGAGGGCCCAAGGCCGGGAAACCGTTACACACGCGGCAGGCAGCGCGCGAGAGAAGGGAGGCAGAGGGGCGACGGGTGGGCGCGCGGCGGCGGCGGCGCGCGGGGGTCCATAGGGGGCGCGGGAGGCGGCGCGCGGGCGCGTCGCCCTGGGCACGAGGACACTCGGCCGGCGCGCGCAGAGGGGAGGGAGAAGGGGAGGAGGAGATGAGGGCGGCGGCAGCGCGCGGAATCCATGCCGCGCGCCGCACCCCCCTCGGCTAACGGTCCCCCCCACGGTATCCCCCCTACCCCGGGCCCCGGCTCGGCCCGGCCCAGACCATGTCCCTCACCGATGACCTTCTTGTCCCCGCCGGCGGGCGCCGCCGATGTGAGGCCGCCGGGACCGCCGCTCCCTCCGCCGCTGCCGGTGATGCCGGGCTTGGTATCGGCGGTGCTGAGGGCGGGGGCGGCGGGGGGGGCGGCGGGCGGCTGCTGGGTCTCGGCCTCGCTGCTCATTGTTGCGGTGATGGTGACTGGGGCCTGCTGCGGCAGCGGCGGCTCCTCCCGGGGTGTGATGGTGACTAGGCCGGCGGCGGCGGTGGGGCTGCTCTCAGGGCTCTCTGGGGTCCGCTCTCCGCTCCCGCTACCGATCGAACTAGCGAGAATGGCGGGACGGGCGGGATAAGCCCTCCGAGCGACCCGCCTTATGCTCCACTCATTGGCTCAAAATACCATCAATCCGCCGCCTGACCAAAAGTGCTAGCTCTCATTGGCTGGGGGCGCATCACTCCCCCGCTCTCATTGGCTCTAGGAAGAGTAATTTGCCCGACTTACTAGCAATTCCAGCCTCCGCCGCCGCCACCGAGACCGGAACTAGAACTAGAGTGAAGCCACTGCTGAACCATAGAGTACCCGAGAGGGCGGGCAGAGGGAACGTGACTTGGAGCCCACGGTAGTGCGAGCCCAGCCCCGGTCCCGAGCGCCTAGGTCGGCGAGCTTGGTTGATTGGGCCAGGATAGAGTGCTTGAGATCGACTAGGGCAAAGAGGAGAGGGTTGCCCCGGGTTCACGCCCCACCCTCCCCGGAAGTGTGTGTGAATGGAGTGGGGGGTGGTGGTGGTGGTGTGTGTGTGTGTGTGTGTGTAAAATTAACTAAATGACACCCTTGCTGTCCCTGCCTCCGGGGTCCACATGGTCCCACACCGGCTGCAAGGATCCCAGGGGCCCCTGATTGTCGGTCTGAATTCCTTTCCTAATTCGAGCATTTATCTTGTTCTTCGAACAAGGGGGCATGCTAGACACCGAATCGTTTCCTATGAAGTGTCACGCAGTTTTCCTTTTTAAATTACATTATGGAAATACTCAAATATAGGGATCGACATCGTTGGAGAGAAATCCCACGACGAGCTTAATTTTTGAAATGGCCAAAATGAAGAGAAAGGTGATTGCCTTCTCCTCGGCTGTCACGTGGCGGAATGGGATTTGTTCTGCTTAGCCCAGCATGGCAGGAGGGTGGAAGGTGCAGTGGCGGATTTTAAGGGAACAATTTCCTGGTAATCAATGGTCTAGAAGATGAAAGGGCCGCCCCTTGGGGTCGTGGGTGCAGCCACACTGGAGCTCCAATAAGCCGTAGATACAATAGTGGACCTCTCTCCGTGGGTTATTGTAAGCCCCCAACCCTAATAGTCTTTGGCATAAAAACTGGTGAATGAGGGGGGCGTGGCAGGGCAATACAGTTTTTGTTCACGCACAAGGTGTATCTATAGATTTTTGTGTGGTTCAAAAACGGGTCCTCAAGGCAATTCTTAAGAGATCCAAAGTAGTTTTAAACAAGGGAAGCCTTGTTGGACTAAGCACACTACATCACCAAAGTAATTGCTTTGAAAGCCATTTTATTTACAAATGGCCTACTGGTTTAAATCTAGCTCCTACCTTTTGGAAACAGGAACCTAAACACCAACCAAGAGGCATGGTGGGCCACTGCCGGTGCTGCTGGTAGGATGGAAGATAGAAAGTAAGCCGTTTCCTTGCCCCAGCGAGGAATGGAAGGGCAGGTGTAACGTGGGGTAGTAAAGGATTTTTAACTGCCCAAGCTCTTACATTGCCAGCCACTGGTTACTTGGCAAGTTACCATACACCAGGTACAGCAGCAGCCCAATGACTAAGCTTTAACCTAGTTCTTTTATTGCAGACTTCTGGCCTTCCAAACTACTCTAGCTAATTTTCATCCTATCACCTGCAGCTTCTTTACTCAGACTCTGGCTCTTTCCCATGGTCTTAAAGGAAGCCTTACAGAGAAATCGCTTCTTTTCTGCCTGAAGGACAATTGCAGACTTGACACTTCTTAAAACCCTAAGCCTTCCTTTGGAATTCCTCTTTTGAATCCTCCTCTATTATTCTCATGGTTCCTTATTTAAAGGATGAAACAGGAGAAACGTGGTAGGAATGGAAGAAAACTGAAAACCTTATGCCTGGAACACATTTCTACCAGCTGTCTTCTTCCTCAGTTAGGCTATGTTGCATAGCTATGGCAGCGTTGCCTAGAAAAGAGAGACAAAGATGCTGGCTAGAAGGTGAAACCACAGTTAGTCCAGCATGTCTAGCTTAGTTTGAGTAAACAGACTGAGGCTTCCCTTAGAGTTTAAAAAAAAAAAAGACAACCAAAACACAAGCTTTATTTACAGTTGAAAACTTAAAAAAGGCTTGGGGTCCTGAATCCATGACAGGTCCTATCTCTTGATCACAAAGGCAGGCAGTTACCAAGGAAGCAAGGTGGGAGGCCCCATCTTCTCAGGAGCTTCACCGGGGCAAAAGGAACCCTAAAAGAAGAGAAACAGGACTTCTGTGGGGGCCAATGGAAGGAAACAACCCTCAACAGATGGGATGAACCTGGCCAGCTCTGAGGTCTGTGCTCATGGGAAGCAGTGTAAAAGAAAGAATACTGACCTCGGGAGTCGTAAGAGCAAGGCTCAATCCTAGTTCTGTTGTCACTATGGGCCCCGGGCCAAATCGAACTTTACTGAGTTTGGTTTCTTCATCTATAAAACGGGGACACCTCAGTCTGTAGTGGGTGACTCGATGGGTTATGGGATAATGCATGTTGTTAGCTTTCTTTAAGAGCCCCAACTATTATTAACAGCTATTATCAAGGCTTAACAACCTGCCTGAAGAGGGGAAATAATAGAAAGTAGGGGAAGTATTCCTGCCAGAGGGAAATCCTAGGGTGAGGCAGAGCCTAATTGGGGTAAAGCTTGGCAGGGTTTAGGATAAGAACCTCAGCAAACTTTAGCAAAAAGCCCCAAGACTGGAGTCAGAGTTTGATCCCATGGGAGGGGCAGGAAAAGAGAAAGGAATGGCCCCACCCTTCCTTTCCCTAACCCCAGGTGGCCACGCACCCAGCAATTGCTTAATCAAGGCAGACTGCCTGAATCAGTTCCTTCTTACCTAAACACAACTTCTAACAGCTTTGGAATAACAGTGGAGGTTCAGGTTTGAATTCTGGTCCCCAGCTAGTGGGCCATAAAGTGGCCCTTTAGCCTTTGCAAAATGCAGAACAAATGTCTCTTGCCCCACAGTAATGGCTACTATTTACACTGCAAGCAGTCCCTTGGGTGGGGCTGGCTGGATCTGGGGCACAGGCTAGGCCTGTGTCAGGATCCAAATCCCTGAGCCTGCTTCACAATTTTGAAAATATTTGTTGACTTTGAACTGGATAATGCCTCAAGTGAGGTCAGGCTAAACCCGCTTGGATCCTATCCCACCCAGCAGGCCTGGCCTAAACCCAAAATAACCTCTGGGAGCAGACCCTGGCCTCAGGGTCTCCAGTAAACCAGAGCTTCTAACATATGGCAGTACAGTGTATTGTAAAGAATATTCTGTTCCAGGAGGCAGGAGACCTGGGTTCAAACCTTGTCCCCCATTAAACATATCGTCTTGGAAAAGTCATTGCCCATTTCTGGGCTTCAATTTACCCATTTACACAACAAAGGCCAGGATCAGATGACCTTTCTTCCTATTTTAGTCTTTTTTTTTTTACATTCTAGAATTCTACATTGCACAAACAAGTGTTTATTTGTTGAAGAAATGCCCAACCTCCAGTGTGCCCTGGACCCCTATTTTCACATGAAACCCCCACCACCCCAGGCCTGATATCCACCTTCACATTCTCCCCAAGGAGTAGGAGGCAGGTACAGAAAGGTAAATGGAAGGGAATCTGCCCAGACTGGTGGCATAAGGGAACATTGCTACCATCACCCCAAGGGCTGCTTGTCTTCTTGTTCTTCCAGTCCCTCAAAACAAGGTGCTGCAGGTATTCTGTTCTCTTAGCAACTCAGGCTGCCAACTGAGAGCAGCCAGAACTTCATGCCTCTGGCAAGCTTTTTCATTTTTAGAAAAATGAAGGATTCCTTATATCCCACAGCCCAAGGACTCAGACCTGCTCAGTCTTGCAGGTGTGGCCTTTATAATGGGCCCAAGATAGGAGATGAGTCTCTAAGTTTAAGAATGGTCAAAAGCCCATGTGGAGAGCAATTAGCTATCATAGACTCTTAAGATCCAGAGCAAAAGTTTATCTGAGAGATCATCTATTCCCAACCCGTGCTTCTGACAGAGGAAGAAGCTGAGTCCCATAGAGGGAAAGGGACTTGCTTTGTGGAAATCTTTATCAAGTGGAAACCACACTGGACTGGGGTTCCAAACCCACTTCCCCACTTACTAGTTCTGTGATCATGGGTCAGCCATTTAACCTCACTCAGAACTTATCTGTAAAACGGACCTAATACTTGTAAAACTTAGTATGGTTATTGTGACACTCAAATATAAAGCATGTGAAGTGCATATATCAGTGTCGTCCATTTTACTGCCCAAGGTCTCCCTGTCCCTTCGTGGCCCAACCGAGGCCAATCAAGAAGCATTTTATTGAGTAAGCGGAGCGCGGGCTACGCTCTAGGAATACAAAGAAAGGCAAAAGCCAGCCCCTGCCCTCCCCGAATTCACAATGTCACAGGGGAGACAAGCACACCCAAGAACAAACAGGGAAGGCAGGGGGGCAGGAAGGCGGACATTCCAGGCACGAAGAAATGCCCAAAGTGTCTCGTCTGAGGAACGCCAGGAGACCAACGGCACGGGACTGGAGAATTCATGTTGGGACACTTAAGACGACGACTGGAGAAACGGGGGGGGCTGAGTTAGGAAGGACTGAATACCGAGGGATTATTCTATGTTTGATATGGAGACGACAGGCAGTCACTGGAGTTTTCCGAGAATGCGGATGACATGATCAGACCTGAGCTTCAGGAAAATCATGTTTGTGTCTGAATGGCGGATGGATTGGCATGGGAAGAGACCTGAGGCAGGCAGACCCACCAGCAGCTAGTGCAGTAGTCCAGGTGAGTGGATGAGGGCCTGCACTATAAGGGATATAGTGTCAGAGAAGAGAAAAGGAGGCTGCAAAGGTGAAACCCGAAAGTCTTGGAAATAGCCTGGATATGGAGGACAGTGAGAGATAGTCCAGGATGACTCCTGGGCTGGAAGTCTGAGGGACTGAGAGGATGGTGGTATCCTTATAGTAATAGGTTAGTCTGGAACAGAATTCATTATCTTCTCTCCTAAAACAAGGAGAGAAGTGGGAACCTGCTGCCTTGGTCACATGTGGCCTTCTAGGCCCTTGGGTGCAGTCTTTTGACTGAATTCAAGTTCTACAGAACAAATTCTTTTGTTAAGGGGATTTATTCTGTGAAGTTTGGATTCAGTCAAAGGGCCACACTTGAGGACCTAGAGAACCACATGTGGCCTCGAGGCTGGAGGTCCCCCACCTCTGCCCTAGATAGCTGACTTCCCGGAAGTTCAAGAAACAATACTTACCCTCCTACACCAGACTACATGCCCCCTTTTTGTATCTGATCCTGGAGATGACAGGGAATAAATGGAGTTTCCTCCAGAGTGTGGCCTCAAGGCCACATGTGGCTCTCTAGGTCCTCAAGTGCAGCCCTTTTTTTGAATCCAAACTTCACAGAACAAAACCCTTAAAAAAAGGCCTTGAGGGCACAGGTTCCCCACCCCTGATTTAGGGGAAAAGATAATGAATTCTGTCTTGGACATGTTGAATTTAATACATCTATTGAACATACAATTCCATGTTTTCTGAAGGGAAGTTAAAGATGCAAGAAAGGAAGCCAGCAGAGAGGTCAGTGGCTGGATAGGAATATTAGCAACTACTGAGAGAATTAAAGGTGCTGGTTCCCCTCTGGAACCTTCCCTCGGTTATCTCCCCAATACCCAGACACACGAACACACGAATGATGTCTCCCTTCTCACATTTCTCCCATTCTCCCTGGACTTAGACACCCATCTCTTTCCCCTCTTTGCCATCATTGTTTTTGTCTTCGTCTATCCTGCATTTGTCTTTCTCACCCTGACCTCTGTTCAATGATCAGGCCTTTGAGAGGAAGGCATCTATCTCCAGTGCTGAGCAGAGGACACTGCAGGGAGCAGTGCATCAGTCGACTAGCATTTATTAAGCATCTTGATGTGTCAGGCACTGTGCTAAGTCGGGTTACAAAGAAAGGCAAAAGGCAGTTGCTGCCCTCAAGCAGGCCACAATCTAATGTGCAAGGAGCTACATATGGGATAAAATCACCTGAGGGAAGGCACCAGAATGGAGACGGGTCAGCAGTCTTCCTGTAGAAGGGGGGATTTTTGCTGAGACTTGCAGGAAGTTCAGAGGTGGAGATGAAGAGAGGGAGTGTTCCAGGCATGGGAACAACCAGTGAAAACACTAGGAGTCAGGGGATGCAAAAGTGTCATTTGAGAAACAGCCAGAGGCCTGGTGTCACTGGATCCAAGGTTACATGGAAGGAGTGGGGGAAGGAAGAAGTATAAGAAGGGTGGAAAGGAAGGTAGGGGTCAAGTAATCAAGTGATTTTAAAGCCAAACAGAGGATCCTATATTTGATCCCAGAGGCAATAGGGAGCCAAAGAAGTTAACATGGTCAGACCTGTGCTTTAGGGAGATCAATTGGACAGCTGAATTTAAGATGGAATGGAATAGGGAGACTTGAGGTAGGGAAACTCACCAGCAGCTACTCCAAGAGTCTACGTGTGAGATGATGGAGGCTTGCCCCAGAGAGGCAGCAGTGTCAGAGGAGTGAGGGGGACATATATGAGAACCCTTAGAAAGGTGTAAACAACAGCACCTGACTACTCATTGCATCTGGAGGATGAAAGGGAGTAAGGTGTCAGGAAAGACACCTCGGTTGCAAGCTGGGGTAACTGGGGGGATGACCGTACCCTTGATATTAGAGAGAAGTTGGGGGGGAAGGTTTGGGGGAGAAAGAGAACAAGTTCAGTTTTGGACATGTTGAGTTTTGGATGCCTAAAGAACATCCAGTCTGAGATACCTAAAAGGCAGCTGAAGATGTGAGACTAGAGGCTGGAGAGAGGTTAGAGATAGAAAAGGAGAGTTAAGAATCGTTAGCATAGAGATGATAATTAAATCCTAGGGAGTTGTTGAGATCACCAAATGAAATGGGCACAGAGAAAGAGAGGAGCACCCAGGACAGACAGACAGAGTTGATCAGGAGTGACCTGGATGAAGAGACAGCAAAAAAGACAGAGGAGCAGTCAGAAAGCTAGGAGGAGAACCAGGAAAGAGTAATGTCACAGAAACCTAGAGAAAAAAAAGCACGCACAAGATGGTGATGGACAGAGTCAGAGGCTACAGAGGGCTCAAGGAGTTTGAAAGAGACTGAGAACGGATCTACAGCTAGCCCTTGTTAGACCAAACTGAAGAGTTCACCCTCTTCCTGATACAATGATCTACTCTATGGCATTAGAAAAACACTAGAGGTCCTGCAAGACTGGACCAAGGCTTCCTGGCCCACCTGCCTAAAATGTGAAGCCCTGTTCCAGTACTGTCAGATAGGGAGGGGCCATCCATCCTTCTGAGACTGAGTACCTTCTCCCTATCGATTTCAAAGGTCTATCTAATCTTTGGCTTGACTTTCCTTCTATTTTCCTAGATACTGAATTGAGAACAGGAGTAAAGACTACTAGAGATTACCTAGTCTATCCCCTACTCTCAAGTCCAGAGAAGGAAAGTATCTACCCAAGGTCAAACTGGGGGCAAGCAGCAGTGCTACACCCAGTCCATACCCAGGTCCTTCCAGAATGGCTCTCGCCCCAGAATTCACCTCCACAGGTTAAAACTCAACTATTATGTTTATCTTCCCCTTAGTCCTCAGGTCTCCTTACTCCAATCAGCACTAAGTAAAAACCTGTGTCCCCAGCAGTCAAGATAGAGCTTGTCTCCAATTAGCCATAGCAACTTAAGGGACAAGGTTTTCTTATGGACACTTGTTGGGCAGAGAAGCCAGCTTGAGGAGCGGGAGAGAGGTGCAGAGCAGAGCAGAGCGCCAGCTCAAAGATCCCAGGCTAGAAAGGCCAGGCTACAACCCAGATCTACCAGGAGAGGCACACTGGCTACCTGCCATTCAGCTCATCTCCTCCAACTGGGGTTCCGAGTCTACCTTGTGACTCCCTCCTTATGTACCATGGTACATGCTGGTCCACCTGCCAGGAACATTCCCTTTTGCTGTGAATCTAGTGGAATCCTTCCACCCCTTTAGTACCCAGTTTCCACTCCCCCATCACCACCAAGGCCCATACAATGAGTTAATGGAGTTATATGGGGGGGGCAGGGAACAGAGTGGTAAGGGAGCACCTGGATCTATGATTTCAGTAGTGCAGGAAGGAAGCCTCTTGTGGAGAAGTGCTCTGAGGGATTCAGGGACCTGCCTAGGGTCAGAGAGCAAGAATGGATCCAATCAGAACCTGAACTCAGGCCTTCTTGACCCCAGGGCAGACCGAGCCTCCCTCACCTAAACTGTGCATCTTTTTACCCTAATTACTCAAGAAACTCCTTGAGGGCCAAACTTTGATGCTTGTACTTCTGTGTGTCTTATGGCGTGTCCAAGCAGAACACCATGTGTTTGGCAGGCAGTCAATATAGAATTATGAATTGGAATAGTTGAATAAACCCATAAGAACTGGGAGGAAAGCTTGGTTCTTACTGAAAGGTTGGACTTAATCAATAAACATTAATTAAGCACCTACTATATGCCAGGCACTGTGCTAGGTTCTGGGAAATACAATGACAAAAATAAAAATAGTCCCTGCCCTCAGGGGCTTACATTCTTTCAAAGGTGATTATTCCAAATTCCAAGTATACTTATATCTGGAGGAGGAGCAGAAGGACCCATAACATTTCCTATGCAGGAGTAGAGCAATATAATGAAAACATCAGTAAGCTGAAAATTAACTTGTAGACTTAATGCAAAACCAGACAAAATAAAACAGGCCACTACATATATTATAGAAAGTCATAACAAAATTCATATAGAAAAACAGAAGGGGAGGACTAGGAAGAGGAACCATGGAAAAGAACTACCTACCAATTTTTGGTAGTTATTATAGAAAAGTAATTACAAAAACTAGCACTGGACACAAAAACCTACCATATGAACAGACAAAAGAAGTGTGGTGTGGTGTGGAGCTGAATGTATGACTGAATGTCAATGATTCTACTTACCAATGTTTGATAAACAAATCAATGGCAAAAACTTAGGAACATAATAATCATCCAATGAATTATAAAACTTGTTTATGTGCAAGATGGAAAGGGACTCAGAGTTCCACCTAAAACCATAGACCACAATAAATTCTACGTTTGGATAAGTCAATCAATAAGCATGTATTAAGTGTTTACTGTATGGTAGACACTCTGTCAGTTAAGTACTGGGGATGCAAAGAGGCAAAAACCTGGTCTCTGCCCCAGGCGGTCACATTCTCACCACTAGACATACGGTGTAAATGGGAGGTAATCTCAGAGAGGAGGACCCAGAGGGGGGTGGTAACCAGGATGCTTTTCTTACATAGGATGGAACCTGAGCCTAGTCTTGAAGCCAGGTACGACTAAGATGTGGAGGTGTAGGTATAGAGCATCCTAGGCCTGAGGGACAGCTAACAGCATGGCATGGCATCAGGAGATGGAGTGTCTCATTCAAGAAACAGCAAGGAGGCTGGTGTTGCTAGACTAGGAAGGTAGGAAGAGGCCAGATTTGAAGGATTTTCTATTAGATCCTAGAAGTAATGGGGAGTAATGAGGTGAAATGGTCAGACCTACACTTTAGAAAGATCTTTTGTGGAGTATGGAATAGAGTGGGGAGAGGCCAACAATAAGACAGTACTAGGCATGAGGAAAAGATTGCCTTCACAGAGGCATCAGCTGTGAGTAGACAGAAGCAGACATCAGGGATAGAGGTTTTGAAGGTATAAACTGTAGGACTTGGTAATAGGTTCAATACACTGGTTAAATGCAAATGAGGAGTCAAGGATGGTGCTGAGGTTGTGAGCCTGGGTAACTAGTGGAATGGTAGCCACCTAGATCAGGGATCAGTAAACTATGGCCCATAGGTCAAATCTGGTCTGCTGCCTGGTTCTAGATGGCTCACAGCTCATAACTGACCTACACAGTAATAGGGAAGTTCTAAAGAAGGGAGGATTTGAGGGGAGAGATAATGCTTTCTGTTTTGGACATTCTGATTATGAGATGTCTGCAGGTCAGGACATATACGTGACAAGTCCAACAGGCAGCTGGTGAGGGGAACCTGTAGATCAGAAGAGAGGTCAGGGACAGACAAACAGATGTGAGGATTACCTGCAAAGAAATGATAAATGAAGCCAAAGGAACTGATATTATCAAACAAGATAGGTTAGAGGGAAAAGAGAAGAGAGCCTAGTTCAGATCCTTGGGGAACATCCATGGCTACTGGGCATGACCTGGATAAAGATCCAACAAAAGTCTGAGAAATGGTCAGACAGGTAGAAGAACCAGGAGAGATCACCATCAGGAAAAGCTAAAAAGAAGAGCATATCAAGGAGGTGGTGACAGACAGCGTCAAAGGCTGAAGAGAGGTCAGGTCAGAAAAGGATGGGATTGAGAAAAGGTCACTAGAAGTTTTGGTAGAATGATGAGGTGAGAAGTCAGACTGCAGAAGAGAGTGAAAAGAAAGGAAGTGGAGGCACCAATTGTAGTTAGCCTTTTCAAGAATGTTAGCCATCAAAGGGAGAAGAAACATAAGGAGATAGCTAGTGATGATGGAAGGCTGGGGAGTGTTAAGGATGAGGGAGACACGGGTGTGTTTGTAGGCAACAGACAGGGAAGATCAGTGAAAGACTGGGGGTGCTAGAGAGGACCATCTGTTGGAAAAGGCAGGATAGAATTAGATCAAAGAAGTGCGTAGAGATGTTTTCCTTGGCAAGGAGAAAGGCCTCTTCATGTGCAAATGAAGGGAGAAAGAGTGGGAGAAGATCTCTGAGTGAGATGAGATACAAGGCACAAGAGTGGTTGATAAAGGGCAAGGTTCTCAGCTAAAAGAGTCATGAAAGGCAGGTACCATGGAGGGCTAAAGAAGACACAAAAAGGTCTGGAATGGCCTCACTGACAAGTGGGACAGTGGACTGATTAGAGGCATAAGACAACTGCCTTGCTGCAGTGAGGGCTCAGTCGAAATGAAGTAACCAATTCACAGTGGAACTGAGTTTCATGATCTTCTCCAGCTCCATTCAGTAGTATGCACATAGGAGCAGACAGTGGAGTGTGGGAATAATCCAAGTCTGGGGTCTAGCAAGTCATAGCTGATACCAGGAGACGAGGATAGTGGAGAGCTAAGCTGGGAAGAGACTAGAGACAATGCAGGAGTGAGGACAAAAGGTTCTGGGGGACTAGAGATCAGGTAGGTATAGGGGATGCCAGGCAGAGGGAAAGATGGAAGAAAAAATGATTGGAAAAAGGAATTCTAAATCTGTAAAACATTCAAAACTAGGAACAACCTCTACTTGTAGCATTCCAGCAACTGGGGAATGACTACATAACCATGATGTATTCACATATAACTATGATTAAAATATTAAAAATGGGAAGAACAATGAAACATGGAAGACATAGATGAAATAACATGAAACAAAAACCAGTGGAATAAGAAAAGCACAAACATCTTTTGTTGCCGTTGGTTTTCTATAGTTTAGCCAAAGGCATGGACAAGAGAGAGACAGAGAGGAAAAAACCAAAGGTTCATGTGAATAGGGAGAACACCAAGTCATGCTCTGACTCTGGCTTGGGATCACTTGGTTGCCCGTGAGTGAATCCAGCTTTTTCAATAGACTGATTGGCTTTGTTGATTTTTTTTTATTGACTGAACCTTCTTTTTCTTCTTTTTGTCTTTAAAAGAAAAGATACTATTTGTTATTATGGGATAGCTCTCTGTTATATGGGACAGTTATATGGGAGGGGTACTAGGAAAAAGTAGGACAATATTAAAAAAAAGTGATGAACTTGGAATCAGGAAAATCTGAATTTGCAACCTACTTCTGAAACTTACTAAGCTGTATGAGCCTGCACAAGGTAACTTCTTGGTCTTAAATGCCTCATCTGGGCAGCTGGAGTGCCATAGACAAAGCACTTGGCCTGGAGTCAGGAAAACCTGAGTTCAAATTAGGCCTCACTTACTGTGTCACCCTGGGCAAAGCGCATCACTGCTGGCTGCCTCAGTTTCCTCCTCTATAAGATGGGGGTAACAGTACCTGCCTGGAAGGGTTGTTGTGACGATCAAATGAGATAATATCTGTAAAACTTCTCACCACTGTGCCTGGTACAGAGTAAGCACTAAATAAATGTCAGTTTATTAATGATTATTATTATTTGTAAAGCGCTTTACAAACCTTAAAGCGCTATACAAATGCTAGTTATTATTTTCCAGATGAGGATAATTCATGTAGCCTCCCAGAGTCGTTCTAAGACCCAGATAAAATAATGTATTATTCAATCTGAAAATGTTCCATAAAGGTCAACTACTATAGTGATCATTTCAAGGACCAGGGGCAAGGGAGAGTCCCAAGAAGCCTTGGCTTCCCCCTCCTGAGAGACAACAGCATTAAAGGCAGAAACACATTCTCTTCTCAACAGTCTCATTCATTCTCATGCTTGTGGTGGTTCCCAGTTTACCTCCTGGGGGTTCTAAGCTCCATGGGGTGGGAATGGGGGTGTTCAACATACTTGGTTCAGTCTAGCTAAGGTGGAAAAAAAAGTGCTATTTACCTGATTCAGCAGTGACTGCCATTACATCTCCCCGCACTGGGAGATGACCACAGGAAGCTTGGGCTTGTTGTTGGGTCCAGTGGGAACATTCTAGGGGAAAGGAAGCATAGCCCAAATGAGCCAACACCTGCTGCACTGTGGTTCTGGTCCTAAGGACACTGTGAACTGTTCCATACAGTGTATACCCTCACATTCACTGTGGGTGTCTCAGAAAGACAATGGAGGCTGGAAGCCTCGACCAGGAAGATGTAAATTTCCCTTTTTACAGATGAAGAAACTGAGGTACTCTGGGATCAGCTTTAAAACACAAAGTATCCTGACAGTGTCCTTAAGGCAAGAAGCCAAAATACACTTACCTCAATTTTTCTCATCACTAGAAGTCCATCAATTATTTTTCCTGCGGAAAGAATCAGAGCTAAATGATATTGTTTCTTGTGCGCTCTCTCCGCATCTCTCCCCCCATTCTGCAGCTGGCTCTGAAGAAGCCCAGTGGCTCCGTGGCAGAAAGGCCATATCCAGAAGAGAGCAAACTCTGCATTTCAGGCCCCTTCAGGACCTGGAGGTGGAGACAGCCCATCAATGGAGGTGGCAGATGACAGCTCCAGGAACAGCCCACTCCCGGGAAGCCCAAGCCAGCAGGCCAAGAGGTGTGAAACCTGTACTCACCAAACACCACGTGCTTCCCATCCAGCCAGTCACATTTAGAGCAGGTGATAAAGAACTGGCAGCCATTGGTACTGGGGCCGCTGTTTGCCTGATTTAAATTAAGTAAAGCTGTAGTGAGAAGCCAAAGGAGAACAGGGCTGCCTATGTCCTACAAGGAGGGCTGGGCACCTGTGGACCTAAGGCCCAAGAAAGGAACTCTGGTGATTTACTTAGGCCCTGATGTCTCAACTAGACTGTAAGCTCTTGGAAGGCAGAGGTAACACATTCTGCTTTGTCTTTATGCTTCATGCTGTATTTTTACTTTGTTAAAAGCCTGAGGTCACTAGATATGCTACCTCAACTCCCTTCTCCCACTCCTCAGGATTTCCCAGCCTCATCACCCATTCTCTTGTCTCAAATAAAGGGCTCTTCCTACCCACGATTCTGGATACTACCTAGGTCCTTGATCTTGCTTCTTGTCTCCACCAGGACCTTCCTCTAGTAATCCTTCCCTCTCCAACTATTCCTTCCTATCAGCTTATTAACACTGACAGGTCTCCTGAATCCAATTCCTCATTCCTCCTCCCAGACAGACCCCTTCACATGTCGACACTCCAACTCATCTGGACCACTCACTGTCTACTGTATGTGTCCCACACTTTCCCGATGCTCTAAACTCTTAGCCTAAAATGTCCTTCTCCCCACTAGCGATCAAACTCTCCATTAATCTTTTAAGCCCTGGTCAAATGCTATCTCTTCTAAGATGCCTTCGATGATTCCCACCCCCTTAACTTCAGAGGCAGCACAGTGGGTAGAATGCTGGACTCTGTGTCAGGAAGACCTAAATTAAAATACTGCTCCAGCATTTAACTATACCCTGGGGAATCCAAAGATTTCTCTTGATCCTTCCTTTATGTCCAGCTGCTAACCACTCCATCTCTCTCTTCCTCTTTACCACTGAACTTCTTGATAAAGTTGCTTATACTAAGAAACTTCACTTCCTCCCCACCCACTCGCTCCTCAACCCCTTGTAGACTGGCTTCCTCTGTCACAAATCTGTTGAAATATTCTCTCAAAGGTCACCAGGGATGCCTTGGTCAGCAAATCCAATGGCCATTCAAGGGCCTTCTCAGACACCATGGCTCCTGACCCTCTTCCACTAACCTATTTTGGGTATCTCCTCCTACCTTGGCTTTCAAGATACTACAGGTCTCCTTGGTTCTAGTCCTTTTCTTCTAACTATTCCTTCTGCTTTTTTAGGCTCTTCTTCTTGGCATCTTCAGATCAGTGTTTCCTGAGATTCTTATAATTTCTGTCTCTACAACTTTTACATCTGTCCCCTTCTCTCCACCCAATAGCCAGCACCAGTTTAGGCGCCCCTCGGTACATCAGGCCTAGACTTACTACTGCTGGTTGGTCTCCCTACGTTAGTCCATTCTCTATTCAGCTGCCAAAGGCATATTGTAAAGCTCAAGTCTGAGCAGGTCATCCACTTAGTACACCTCAGTGGCTCCTTCTAGGAACAACTACCAACTTCTGTTGGCTAAGACCTCAATAATCTGTCCTCTCTCCCCACTTTCCAGCCTTCCCAGACATCCCCTCCTTCCCCCTCCCAGACATACTCCAGGACTCAGCAATGCTAGCCTCCTACTAGTTTTGCCTCCCACAGGATGCTCTCTCTCATCTGTGTCTTTGCACTGGCTGCCCAAGTACGTAGAATGCTCCCCATTCTAACCTCTTCAAAACGCAGCCAAGAACCAACTTCTACAGGTGATTTTTCCTAGGCTCCTCCCAGCTGTCAATGACTTCCCCTCTAAAGCCACCTTCAGTCTCCTCTGGGTCTTGTATTTACTGTTGTACATAAGTCTTCTTGGCCATTAGAACATAAGCTCTTTGAAGGCAGGGGCGACTTTTTGCTTCTTTTCTACCCCAATGCTTAGCACAGCCCCTGACCCAAAGGAGGCACTTAATAAACATTTTTTGGTTATAGCCCTGGCCTTCTGTCCATCTCTCTCTACACTCTGTCCCTTGATAAATCTCATTCACTCTTTGGACTTCAGGAGATGATTACCAAATGGATCTTCACCCTAGACTCTCTCCTGAGCTCCAGATTTCCAGACCCAGCTACCTAAAGGAAATTTCTAAAGGATGCCCCCATTGGTACTTTAACCTCAACACGTCCAGAATGGAGTTTGTCATGTTCCCCTCTAAACCCGCTTGTCCTTATGATTTTACTATCTCTGTCAGTGCCACAGATGGCACTGACACTTGGGTTTCCCGTGTCTTCAATTCTGGGATGATCCTTGCTCTCTTCTTCTTTCTCACCCCACATGGTGGTCAATCAATAACCAAATCCTACTGACTCTATTTCCCCATTCTACGCTCTTCTCTGCCCACTCCTTTCCATTCCCACTGGCAACACCACACAGGCCTTCACCACCACCGTCTTTCCTGTGGTAACCACTTCCCACTGGGCCTCTCTCCTGGCCTTCTGTCTATCCTCTATTCTGCCATCAGACTTATGACTTACCTCCTTTTGGTCATTTCACTTCTCCACCCAAAACCACTCACCAGTTCCCTGGGACCTATGGTACCAAGTTCAAGCTGCCTAACCTGGCTTTGATACCACTCTCCTGAGTTCATAACACACCCCTTTCACATAGTCAACATCCCAACTCATCTGGACCACTCACTCTCTACTGTATATGTCCCACACTTTCCCGATGCTCTAAACTCTTAGCCTAAAATGTCCTTCTCCCCACTCTAGTGATCAAACTCTCTATTAATCTTTTAAGCCCTGGTCAAATGCTATCTCTTCTAAGATGCCTTCACTGATTCCCACCCCCTTGTAACTTCAGAGGCAGCACAGTGGGTGGAATGCTGGACTTTGTGTCAGGAAGACCTAAATTAAAATACTGCTCCAGACATTTAACTATACCCTGGGAAAGTCATTTAACCTGCTGGACTGAACTGCTATTTTTCACAGCTCCAGACCCAGGG
Organism: Petaurus breviceps papuanus; assembly: GCF_028583685.1. NCBI lineage: Eukaryota > Metazoa > Chordata > Mammalia > Diprotodontia > Petauridae > Petaurus > Petaurus breviceps. Next base: position 12,582,864 of record NW_027187338.1, on the reverse strand, counting down.
CTTGGAAAACAGCAGGGGCTCAATGGGAGAGCCACCATTTAGCCAACACTCAATGACAGGGTCTAGAGTCATCTTTGGGTTTTATCTGTTGGCATCACTAGCACCTGACCTCTACAGAGGCACTGCCAGGACAACCTCCACCCCACTCCACAAAGGGAAAGGTGGCAGGTTGTTGCTGTGCTTGGCTACTGCAGAGCTCTTACAGATATGCCACTGGACACAGTGTGAGCAGGGGTGGGCCCGAGGATATCCTTTCCTACTGGGAGACCCCAGGTGACAGAACAAATGGCATGTTCTGACTCAAAGAGAGCACATGGGAGAACAAAGGAGAAAATGATCTTGGCCACAACTTTTTCAAGGCCACCTTACTCAGATGAGTTTGAGCTCAGGTCCAAACAACACAGAACTGCCCATGTAGGGGGTTAGCTTGTCCCCAAGGACAAGAAGCAGCTGAGTGGCACAGTGAGTTGAGAGCTGGTCCCAGAGTCAGGAAGACCAGAGTTCGAATCTAAGCTCAGACACTTATGAGCATTTAACAACCCTCCAACACCTCTACTGGATCTACATACCATGGAAAGCAGACCTGGAGCTGAGTGCCTCAATTTGAAGTTTTCATCTGCAAATGGTCCCCGGTAAATGCTTGCAACTCCAGTGCCATCTCCCTAAGCAGAGAGAGAAGAGGGAGAAAAGATCTCAAGGGAGGAATACCAAATTACATCTCAAAGGAACATTCTAAAGTTACCACCTCCCTGCTTTCAGGAAAGAGGCGGGAGATTACAAGTAGGGAATGCTGCATACACAGTCAAAATACATAAAGTGACCAGAACTCTTCTTCTCTGCTACAAGGCAGGGCTCAATTTGGAGTGGAGAATGCTACAAACCAGAGGCATCAATAAGACTTTTTAAAGTCCACTGGATGCTTTCGCTTTAGAAATTCTTCAATGATCAGTTTCTATCTAACACAGTCCATTCTAGTACAGAGCGCCAAACCACACAGAATCACAGATAAAAAGTATATGGGTTGTGGGGCAGCCAGGTAGCACAGTGAGTAAGAGCACCAGTTCCCGTGTCGGGATGACCTGGAGATTGAATCCGGACTCAAGAGACTTAGCATCCACCCAGAAACACCTGGCTGTGTAACCTTGAGCAAGTTACTTAACCCCAATTGCTTTAAAAAAAAAAAAAGTATATGGGTCACAGTCAAGCTTCTAATCTGATGGATCCAAGAGTATGTGAAGCAGGGAAGATAGAGTGAATGGGTTAGGAGCTTGGGTCCTAGAGGGAATGAGAACCCCAGGAATTGAACACTCCACTAGGGAAATAGATAGAACAGGCCTCCCAAATACTGGGGAGGAGAAGAGATTGGGTCCTACATACACATCAGAAAGGGTCACCACAAACCTGAAGTCAGAATGAAGTATGCCCCTCTGACAGAGACAGGAAGTACTCATCTTTTAAAGCTCAACTCAAATGCACACATAACCCAGGTTAACACTTGGTGTTACATACTTCTAGTGCACATCAGGCCATAGTGACTATGACAATTATCTGTTGGTGTGTGTGTTTTACCTACTGCTAGACTGTGAGCTCTCTACCAGGGCAGTGTCCATGTCTTAGCTTGTCACACAACTTAAGTTTGTCAAATGAATATGAGGGCACCCGGATTAAAGCCAGAGCAGTACAAGAGCTATTTGGGCTTAAAACTCCCTGTGCATTGGTCAAAACCCAGCAAATAAAACCATCTCCACTCTGGCTCCCTGGTCTCTTTCACATTACATTACACATGCTCTTGTCTGGGATAAAGAGGAGGAAAAAATCAGCTCGTCACCATTATTTCCTCAGTAGTTCCCATACCCCTCCATCCCTGCAGTTGCATATTCCATTCCTCTCCAGAAGTGAGGGCAGAGAAGGCAGCCAAACAAATCGTTCTCATCCTAGACTCTGGAAAGCATCCACTCAACCTTGCCTCCCCTCAAGGACTTCCCCATGGCATTCTATCCTGTTCTACAGCAGGACTGAGGGGAGGGGGAGGTCTGCCTGGGGGCAACTCAGAGCCAAAGCTTAATGTTACGGGGTCTGTGGATTACTGTAGAGAAAGAGAAATGATTGAGAGGACTAATATGCATCAGAACACTAAACAAATGCCGATTAGGAGAAACAGACTCAGCATGTCCTCAGAGCTTCTCCCTCACTTAGTAAGGAAGTGAACAGCACAGAAAGTCTCCACCTCTACCACCCCTCCCCCCAAATCACTCTTTTCATAACTGCCTCTCTAGCATATCAGACAGTAAGTTACAGAGGGGGTAAAGCAAAACTCTGGCAAAGCTAGAACAAGGCAAACTTACATAGTACCTACATTTACAAAGTCTCCTCCTTGGATCATGAAATCTTTTATAACCCTAAAAAACAAGACAAAAAAGAGAAAGGAGAAAAATCAGAAAGGAGAAAGTGACTCATGGTACACAGGGAGGTATCCCTGGCATACCCAAGGAGGTGGTGACTGGCAGCCCCAAACCTTACCTGTGAAAAGTGCTCCCCTTGTATCCGATAGGGACTCCATCTTTCCTACAACCAAGAAGAAAGATGAGAAATGGAGGGACTGCAGCAATCACAGACCCATCTGTAAAGCACCCCAGAGTTGGGAGAAAGACCCACCACACTAACTCCTCAAACTGCCTCTCGGGAAATAGGAAGATAGGGTGACTAACTAAGAGAAGAGTGATAGGAAAGGCCTCCATCCCTCATCCCAGCAGCTCTCCTAGGCCTTGATGGCAGCTTCCCAAGGGAAGTGACTCCAGCTTTGGGCAGGAGGCTCCCACCCACACCATGGTGAGGGAAATAAATGTTTTGTAGACCAACCTGAATTCTCCTGTGCAGAATTGCCTGAAAGAAAGAACAAGTGTGTGTGTATGTGTGTGTGTACACACAACCAGACAGTGTTTACAGGCAATCACATATATGGAGATGACAGTAACAAAATAATCACAAATGTTAGAGACAGGTACACAACAATAGGGACTCTGTTCTTCCCTTTCTGCCCCCAGGTACTGTGAACAGAAAGACAGACAGACAACACACAGATGGTCTTCTCACCTCAAGACCAAAACAAAATAAAACAAAAAACATCACCTTGGAAGAAAATGGAAAGAAGGAGGAGTGAAGGGTGTTTGGCATAACTAGGTTCAAGTTATGTTATACAAAGCAGTAACCATTAAAACTATGTAGTGCTAGAAAATACAAAAAAAGTAGAATGAAAACGCTTAGGTCAGCAAAACCTAGAATCAAATCAGTACATCATCTGATGTTTAACAACTCCAAGTACACAAATTATTGGACTCTTTATTTGCTAGGAAGCACTGAGAAAACAGGACAGTAGTCTGGTAAGAAAGATCACTGGCTCTCAAGTCAGAGGACCTGTGTTCAAATTCTGACTCAGATACTTATTACCTGAGATACAAAGCCTCCCTACAGATAAGGTTGTCCTTCTGCAAAATGAGGAACACATGGTCCTTGAAGTTTCTTTCAAGTCAAAAACTTGATCCTAAAAAACAATCTAAATATAAAATGTTGCACAAAAAAGACATTAGAGGGGCATGAGAGGGTCATCTTTCACAAATGTGATTTAAAGAAACAATCTGTAACAAGCTGCAACATATACAGACAGAACATTAAAGAAAACAAAATGGACAATTTCAACTACAAAATTATGCAAAAATAATGCAACCAGAAAAAGAAAAATATATGAATGAGAAAAATATTTTCATTAAACCTATCATTTGAGAATCTAACATCCAAAATCTACAGAGAATTACTGCAAACCTCTAATACTGAGTCATCAAGGCTCTGGAATCATAATCGTAAAAGAAATCTCTAAGATTATGTTGTCACACATCTATGACTCCCAACAGATAAAAATAAGTAGGTGGAAAGACAGCATTGATTAAGCGCTTCCTTACTATGTGCCAGTTTTCAAAGACATGTAAATCATCCACATCTCATTTGAAAAACTGCCCCAAATTACTATCAGATGAGACAAAATGAGATCAATCACACTGGCAAGTACGCAGATGCCGGGAAGACAGATCCTAAAGTGCTTCGACTAAAACCATGAGTTGGCCCAACTTTTTCGGAATTATGTAAGAAAAGTTGCATAACTAATGATACCCTTTTACCCAGAAATCCCATTACTGGGCTCATACCCTAATGCAGGCTACGGGCAAAAAAGGCACCATAGGGGAGAGATGCTGCGTCCTCCCAGACATGGGCTGCACAGACCAGACACTGACAAGGTTAAGGACACGGTTACATGATCTTAGACTCCTTCCCTCGCCCACGTACCCACGCCCTGCCTTCCCACTGAACTCGGGGATGGAGGGTGGGGGGTAGTTCCCGGACCTGAAATTTTCCGCCGTCTTGGGCACGATATCCGCAAAGAGCTCTATCTTCATTCGGCCAACCTCCTGCAGGGCGGGGCAATGCCAAGCCGTGTCGGTGACGTTATCCCCTCCTTTTTCTCCCCGGGCACTGGTCTCTCCCGTTAGGCCCGGTCCCATTTTCCCCCCTCCCCCATATTGGTTCTACTAATTCATTCTGCCCAGGCTCAAGCGTCTAGGTCGCGGTCAGTCGGACCCACCCTGGATTCTGACCCCTCTCCATCTCCTAGCCGCATGGTCCCGCCCGCTCCCCACCCCACCCCATCCTCAAGCTTCTAGGTCCTGCGCGTAGTCCTGCCCGTGGCCCCACCCATTCCTCTGCCCTCTCCCCCTCATCTTCCGGATACATTGGTCCCGCCTGCTTTTGAGCCTTCAGCCCCTTCGCCATGCTGTTCCCGAGGCTCTACGTGCTTCGCTCGCGCCTTCAAAGCAGCGGGCAGCAACCCCCTTCAGCCCTTTTCCCAGCTAGCCTGGACTGCCTGGATCCACCCCCATCCCACCTGGCCACCGATGCTAACATCAAAGAAGACGATGGGGTTGACGGGGCTTGAATTTGCCACGGCCATGATCTCGACACGGAAGCGGAAGCGGGCCGGCGCAGCTCCTAATGTCACTTATTTGCTCCGGCAGCGGCGCAGGCGCGCTGGATGCTGAGCGCCCGGCTCCGCCCCTTAGGCTGAGGTCGGGCTGGGCTTCTAGTCTCCAAAACGAAGGGGCGGAGCTACGGAGGCCCGGTAGCCCAATGGCCTTGGGGACCCAGGACCTAGGAAGGAGGAACCCTGTACACGTGTCTCACATTTCTTTTGTGATTGTCCAAGCCACTGCTGCCATCTTGGTTTTTTTTCCTCTGCCCCACCCCCACACATATGTATTCTCAAACCTTAAAAAAAACTCATAAAAACATCTGTTACCAGCCTATTGTGTGCAAAGCACTCGGCAAACCCTTAAAATGAAGTCCCTGGCATGTTATCTGTAGCCTTGGAGAAGGTGTGGGGTTCACATGTTTAGAGGGAATTTACACCTACACAAATTGAGAGTTTGGGTGTATAATACGAGGTTAGGTGCATTTAGAGGGGTCTGGAACCACAGTTATTACTAGAATCAGGGGCCCCTGTGTACAAGAAGCTTACAACCCCCTTTTTGCTCCTATACGATCTCTTGGAGACCTCATTTCACATCAGTTCAATCATGTCTACCCACAAGGTCTATATTGAAGAAGTGTGCTACGCCACTAAACTATGTATCTTAAAGATATATCAATGGGATGCCTCAATGTATAGACAAGAGGCTGGAGGGGAGCCATGGACAGCTCTGGATTCTGGCATATGCCTCTTCAAGGGAGATCATTATTTTCTCTTAGAGGAGGGCAAAAGAAGAGCCCAGGAAGTTGGCTGCATTGTTCTCAATTGAGACAGAGGCAATTAATGAATGCTTATTGGGGCGGCCAGGTAGCACAGCAAGTAAGAGCACCGACCCCAGAGTCAGGATGACCTGGGATGGAATCTGGGCTCGGACACTTAGCACCCACCCAGAAACACCTCGCCATGTAACCTTGAGCAAGTTACTTAACCCCAATTGCTTTTAAATAAATAAATGCTTATTGACTGAGGGATACTGAAATAGAATCATATCTATATGTCCCACTAAATAGTACTGGTCTGGGACCCTATTTTTTGGGCTCAAAAGTTGCTAAGGTGCTAACTTTCCTGGTTGCTCTCCCTTAAAAGAGGGAAGGTACCCCAGGCTCAAACCTGTTGATTTGACTTCTTCCCACCAAATGCTAGTTACATGAAAGACCATCACAAATACCAAACAATGAGCAAACCCATAGATCCAAGCAAATAGGAAATGGAAAATGCATAAATTACACAGATTAGAATATTCCAGAAAATGCATAAGAGTAAATGAGCTCTTTAGATAAGATGAAGAGATCTTAGTTTCATCAAGTAAAAGACTCTGAATCTCACTCCAGGGGAAATGCCCTGAAGTCTCTAGAGATGCAATCTGGAAATTAGGAACATATTGAAAAGTCAATTTTTCCTCCATCCAAAGGCCTTTTTTTTTTTCTCTTTCCAATGATATTGGTCTCAAAGAGTGTCTGGAACCACACTTCTTTTCCCTAAAAAGATAAAGACAGTTATTCCCCTCCAAAACTGTCAAACCAAATCTGCCCCTCAAGTCATTATGGAGGGTCACATTAGCATTCTTTCTACCATTCCAGAACCACATTCTACAGGAAGCATGCAATAAAGCTCTTTTCTAACACAGTTGATTGGAATTTGAGTTACATATGATAATCAATTCTAGTCTCTTTCTTTCTCTGGTCTCCTTGTTATATTACTCATCTCTTGCCAAACCATAGCCCTGGATTACTCCCACCATCTGCCTCCTCTGCTCCTGGTCACCAGGAAGTCAAAACTGTGCTTTCTGGGTATGTTAACAAATTTAGCTTATCCAACCTAAACTACACCTTCATTTCAGCAAGGCAGTTCTTATTTTTTCTGAGTTAAGGACCTTGCCTTTACTAAAAATAAAGAGGTGATTTGATATGAGATCTTTCTTCTTATATTCTCTTCATCTCAAAACCATCCTTCCTTGTTTCCCCCCAAAACTCTGACAAAGAAGTGGGCCCTCTTGCTAAGGCAAATCATTTTTATGTAAGTCGGTTCTGCTGTAATCCTTGTTTTGAAATTTTAAATTTGTTAAAATGCCATTGATGTATTAGGTAACAATTTGAGCTTTCAGTTTTACTTATATGTATTTTATCCATGAGAAACAGAATGCAGAAAACTATACCACTTCACAATAATACACAAGCAGAAACCTTTCTGATGCCTACTTCCTCTAGCAGACTTCAGGTCTTTTTCAAAGCAAAGTTTCATATTTATTGTATATTTTCTGGTGTAGGAGGAACTGTGGTCAGAGGAAAGCTGATCTGAACTCCATCCCTACTCCCCTCCATCTTCTGCTGGCCCCTCACATCTGAAATTGCAGCCTTCCAAGCCATTCTCTTGGCCATAGCCATTGACTTTGCTGGCCTGTGTCCAACGGGGACAAAAGTGCATGTTATGGACACTATTTATTGTCATACTTAAGTGTTTCTTAATTATTTTTAAACACATGAAACTTTTCTATTTTTAATAGGTTCTTTTATGTGTCACTGATGAAGTTTTTGAGTATTCCTAATCCCACTTCCCCCATAAGTCTTGTGGTTTTTATTGCATGATTTTGCATATTATAGTAATTTTTTAAAATGCATAGTTCACATTATAGCAGAACTAGATGTATATTTGACCCCATTTTCTCCAGCAGATTGTGTCTTCTCTCCTGTAATCTTCAATTTCTCCCTAATTACTTGTTTCTTTCCCCACTGCTTTCAAACACTCCCAAGGATCCTCTACCTATAAAAACTTACATTAGACCCTACCATCTCCTCATGCTATCATCCTATATCCCTCCTCCCTAAGACAAACTCCTTGAAAAACCATCCTATACTTGCTTCTTCTGCCTCAAGTTTCCCCCCACTCCTATCTTCCACTGTCATCAAAGTGATTTTCCTCCTAAAGCTCAGATCCGACCATGTCACACCCCCTACTCAATAAACTCCGGTGGTTCCCTATTATCTCCAAGATCAAATACAAGATCCTCTGTTTGGCATTCAAAGCTTGCCATAACCTAGCCCTCTCCTGCCCTCCCAGTCTTCTCACACCTTATTCCCCACCACATATTCTTCAATCCATTCACTGGACTCCTTGCTGTTATCTGTACAAGTTGCTCCAGTTCTCAGTGCTGGGTGTCTTCTCTGGTCTTCCCCTCATGCCTGGCATACATCTCACTGCCTACTGGCTTCCCTAGCTTCAAGTCTCTTCTTCTAGAGCAGTGCATTTTAAACTGTGGGTCATGACCTCATATGGAGTTGTGAAACATTTGACAACAGTGAAAAGTTTCTAAATTCATAACAACAAAAAAATTAATTTAAAATCAAACTCATAATGAATCTGAGGTGTTTCTGACAGTGCTTGCCCGTGTTGCATCATGCAACTTTACTGCAGCCTTGGTTCTGAACACAAAGCATGCACACTTTGCACTGTGCATGCCCTCAAACCACACAAAGCCAATGAACCCTGCGACCAAAATTGAAAAGGGGTCACAAGTGGAAAAAATTCAAGAAGCCCTGTTTTAGAGAAAGCCTTTCCCAACCCTTCTCTCTGTTAATTATTCCCTAGTTATCCTGTATATAGCTTGGCTGTACATAATTTGTTTGCTGTCTCCCCTATTAGATTGTGAGCTTCTGAGGGCAGGGATTGACTTCTGCCTTTCAATGTATTCCCAGTGCTTAGTATAGTCCCTGGCACATAGTAGGCACTCAAGAAATCCTTGTTTGACTTTCTCTCCTCAGTGCTTTACAAACTGCTTCTGACCTCATTACTTAATTTAAATACTCTCTATAAAGTTATCAGCGATCTCCTAATTGCCAAATCTGATAGTCTTCTCTTAATCCTTATCCTCCTTTACCAAAGCAGGTAGGTGGTAGAGTAGATAAGAATGCTGGGCCTGGAGTCATGAAGATTTGTTCATTGATTGATTGATTGTTGAGAGTTCAAAACTAGCCTCAGATACTAAGTAGCTCTGTGACCCTGTGAAAGTAATTGAACCTCTGTCCACCTCCTCCAGGGGATAATTATAGCATCCACTTTAAGGGGTTGTTGTTTGTGAAGATCAAATGAAATAACATGTTTATACATATTATCTACAAAATGATTCTACAAACCTTAAATGCTATATAAAAGACTATTGTTATTAGTCTCACTGTCTCAAATTTCTTACTGATTCAATCCATAATATGCTTGAGGTAAAGAGATCACAAAGAATTGAACAAGGTTGAACAGCTAAACAACAATTTGTTGTTGTCGACCTTTAGCACAGTGCTTAATGATCTCTCCTCTCTCTTTCCCTTTCTCTGTCTGTCTCCCTCCTTCCCTACCCCATCGTTATCCCTCTGTTTCTATGTGTCTTTCTCTTTCCTCTGCTCTTTCTCTGTCTCTCTCCTCTCCATGTCTCTCTGGACCCATTTCCTTATCTGTACAGTGATGTGGCTGGATAACCTATTTTAAGGCCTTTCCCTAATTCTAACATTCTGCAATTTTCGATAGATAAAAGTTGTACAGCAAATTTCAAAATCAGGTGCCATATATTTGAAAAAAAAAAATAGTCTAGTACTCTGGGGGAAAAGGAGCAGATTAGAATATCATAATGAAGCAGACAAGATATTGCCTGAAGTCTTAAAGCTATTACAAGGAATCAGGATAAATTCTTGGGTACTGCCTCAATGTGCAGAAAGTACTAAATCTTTAGTTTCCTCTGAAGTTCTAGGATAGTGGTACTACTGTCAGTGGTGGTGATCTGAGCACTTGGTTAGGAGTGACTGCCTGGGAGAGGGTGATGTACAAATGACTTCACATTTCTTCAAAGTGCTAGCCCTAATATGCTAGAGATTCTGCAAACCCAGCGTTGGCTCCATAAATGTTTTGTGTGTGATCCCTTGAAGGGTGCAGCTGTCAGCACATGGAAGCTAGGGCATAAACCCGGGATTTGAATTAAGCACAATAGCAAGTAAGCATTCAGCGAATACTTGCTGACAGATATTTTTATCAGTTCATTTGAGGTTCAGGTCAGAAAATACTTTGATATTACAGTTCGGAAAATATAAAAGTTCAGACTGGTTCATCTGAGAGCAGATGAGAATCTAAGTTGGTCTATTAAATCAGTGTTTTCTTCCATTGTACAGTTCTTGTTGTATTGGTTTGATTCACTCTCTTTCAGCAGATAAATATATCCTTCAAGCTAAAGGGTTCCTCCTCTTTTTTAAATCATTGGACTCTAGAGCACGGGTCAGTAAACTATGGCTTAAGAGCTAAGTTCCTGAAGAGTGTTTTTGTATCTCTCTGAGCCAAGAAGGGTGTTTACACTTTTAAAAATGTAAAATATTTCAATGTAAACTTTATTTAGAAAAAGCAAAAACCTTTCTTAGCTCACAGGCCATACAACTGTTCCCTTCTCTGGAGAAAGAATGTTGATCTATCAGCTTCTATGTTATACTGGTAGAACATAGTTAAATAGCATAGGTTATTACATTGACAGTAAAACACCTGAAGATGTCAACACTGTGACAGAGCAGTCAAAAAAATCTAATCCGATGTCCATTAACAGTAATATAGGGGTGGCCAGGTAGCACAGCAAGTAAGAGCACCAGCTCCAGTGTCGGGATGACCTGGGAATCGAATCCCGAATCCCGGGCTCAGACACTTAGCACCCACCCAGAAACACCTGGCCGTGTAACCTTGATTAAGTTACTTAACCCCGATTGCTTAAAAAAACAAAAACAAAAAAAAAAACAGTAATATACTGGGGCAGCTAGGTGGCACAGTGAATAGAACACCGGCTCTGGAGTCTGGAGGACCTGAGTTCAAATTAGACCTCAGACACTTAACATTTACTAGCTGTGTGACCTTGGGCAAGTCACTTAACCCCAAATGCCTTGCCTTCCCCCCTCCAAAAAGCAAAAAACAAAACAAAAACAAAGAATAGTAATATACTATCTACTCTCTAGAATAACTGGGTGATTTTCCTCTGGTCATACAGCTAGTAATTATCCCAGTGAAGGCTTAGACTCAGACTTCTCCAGTGCTCTTTCCATTATATTGTGACCCTAGAAGGCAGTCAGAAGAAGATTTTTTGTGGACAGAAGGAAAAACTTCCTAATAATGATGATTTAAAAGTGTAATGGGCTATCTAGGTAGATGCTAAGCTCCTCATACCTGAAGGTTTTCAGGTGAGCCATTCTTGGGATATTGTACAAGAGATGCTTGTTCAAGTACATACGGGACTAGGTTACCGCCCAGGTCCCTTCAGACTATAAGATTTTGTGTAAAATGAACAAATGGGAACAACAAAAATGTACTCCAGCTTCTCTCAATGGTTTAATGACTCCTTCAGCAATCTCTAGCAATTCTGGCTGGCATACTGAGGAACCTGCTCTTCTGCTTCTTCTCTTCTTCCAGGTCTCTGCCTAGAGATTTTCTCAGGGCCCTTGTTAGATGTCATTAGGTTCATCCTTCTGATTCTGGTCTTGGTCATGGCTGCGGGGTTTGACTGCTAGACAAGTCACGTTTAGGCTTCCCACTTCAGGAGGTTGTGAATGCAAAAAAGACAGAGAAGACTTGGGGCTCCCAAGTAGATCTTCAGACTTCTGTTTTTCAGTCACTTTAAGATTTTCATTTGACTTTGCCAAACCTGTTGTTGAAAAACTGAGAGAGGGAATGTGTGAGGATTCAGAGAGATATAATCATTTTCCTTATGTATAAGTATTTGGAAGGAGGGTTTGTTTTTTTGGTTTTTTTTTTTAGGGAATTTTGAAAAACCACACTTTTCTAAAATTTATGAGATTACATGGAGTTCTTCAGAGTTATCAAGTACAAACAAAATCAAGTGAAATTCAACTTGGAATAGTATTTGTTGATTTTCTTCTGCTATTTATCAGGACCCTGCAAATTCCCTGCAAGAATCCATGAATTTGGTAGAAAATTCTAATGGTAGGAAAAGGAAAGGGCCCTGTTCTTCCTCATCTGTATCTAAGAAAGATTTAAGGAATTAGAATTCCTGACCATGAAACTGTTTCCCCTTATGTTACTGACCTTGGGTTGGGAAAAGTCAACTTCTTATTCAATAGCTCATTCTCAGACTGCTCACTTGTTGTTGTCTCCTGAAAAGAAAGGAAAAGGAGAGATTCTCAAGACGGGCTCTAATACTGAGGTTAAGCCACTAGAGTAAAATATTAGTCAGCTCTATCATTCTCAGTCATGCCTGAGGAGGAAATGTCCCTCAAAGTCACTCGATCACTTGTGATTTTTTTTTTCAGGATCTTGCCTAAACCTCTGAGTATCTGAAGCCCTACCATGGTAAGGAAGAAACTTGTAGTTAGTTCTCTTTTGAGGATCAAAAAAATTCCAGGGTCTCCAGTCTTAAAAGCCAAAAACCTGGGAAGGGTTTCATCCAATCCAGAAAGCCAGAGATATATTAAGCACTTCTTCTGCAGAAAGTACTGCTCCAGGCACTAAAAGGGCTAGTACAATGTGGCCCAGACCTTTTAGAACTGCAATACGATGAAAGGACACACAAGGACACACGAGGATGTTACTGACAAAGCAGCTGCTCAGCATGCTCAATAAGGAGGTCAGGAAGAAATGGCAGAAGCATCCAGGAGAGGAGATGGAGCCCTGAGGGGTGCTTTGTCATAGTTTTGAGGTGAGTAGCTTTTAGGCAGGAAAAGGAAAGACCTTCTAGGGAAGAGGCATACCATAAGCCCAAGTACAGAGATAGAAAACCACATAAGTAACACCTTGCACCTCCCACATGCATTGATCACATTCTTGTTTGAATTACTGTGAGTTGTGTATGTGCCGACATCCCCGATCAATAGCCTGTAAACTTTCTAGGGTCTGGAAGTGCCCAATTTATCATTTTGTCTCCCATAGTCCTTCACAGAGGATCATAGATCATGGATTTAGAGATGGAAGAAATCTTTGAGGTCATCAAGTCTGCAACCCTCATTTTACAGTGGAGAGAGTAAGTGACCTGCCTGAGGTCACACAGGGAGGGTTATCAGATGGCTACAGTTTGCTTTATGTCCTCCACTACAAAGCTGGCACTTTGTCCATTGGGCCCAAAATTTAAGTTGCATGTTCTACTATTATCATAAGGTCTGCACATCATGGGAGCTTAATTGGTTTTTGTTGTTGAATTGAATTACCAGTGAAAAGACTAGTTTACCTGGAGCAGATTTTGTTTTCGTGGGGCTGGAATGATAGTGTGGGCTTTGAAGTTTAGATTGAATAGTTTGAACTTTTATCATGCATGCAAGTGGGGGCTGGGAATAAAGATAGAAGAGGGAATGAAGACTGAGCTAATAAAAGCAGTGTTCTGGTAAGATTAGTTTGTTGGTAGCATATAAGAACAGGGAAAACACAGGAAAACCAATTAGGAGACAGCTATAATCCAGGTGTAAAGTATTGAAATCCTGGACTAAGGAATGAAAGTGAGAATGAAGCAGAAAAAGGTGGATTTGAGAGACTTTTGAAACGTTAGATTGAAAGAAATCATCCAGTAAATAAGTACAGGGAAAAAAGAGTCAAGGGAGAATCAGGGTTAAATACAGATAAATATAGATAACCTCAAAGATAATGATAATACAGGTACCACACATCAAACTCTATAAAATTCAGAGGAAGTAATTTTCAAGGTTACACGGCCAGTTATTTCTGGGTATGGTGCTAAGTATCTGAGCCTGGATTTGATCCCCAGGTCATCCCGACACTGGAGCCGGTGCTCTTACTCGCTGTGCTACCTAGCCGCCCCTGCAAGGCAATTTCTAAGTAGGCAATTGGAGGGTGTCCCCTACATGGATTCTGCCACAAATTTGAGTGGTCAAATGGGTCTAGCAATGCACAAAACACATCCTTAGTGGATTCTCCTGGCATTTTGCACTAGAAACTAGAATTAGAATCCCTGACTCTTTTACTGTGTCCTTCAATGTTTTTGTAATGTCCTCAGCTTCATAAAGAGTCTGTTGCAAATATCAGTCATTTGATATAGATATTAATGTTTATTAAACAACAATATATTTTACATACAATACTCATTTTAAAAGTCTTTATCCATGATGACAATACTTAACTACCAGCACTATGAAAATAAGCCATCCACATAGGCTTATACCACAATCCTACTGTAACATGGTGCCGTAAGCAAATGATGTTGAATAACAGTAATGCAAATCAAAAGTAATAACAGTAATAGCATTCTATTTGCACACTGATAGGTAACAAAATAAAATTCTTAGTGTTAAATGTAGCCTTTCATATGTAAATTTAATACAGTAATACAGAGTAGGTATAATGGAAGCAGCTATACATGAGAGAGAAGAAAATAAAATACCAATGTAGCAATAATGCTGGAAAATTCTGCTTAAGCAGGAAGGAAGAATTAAATTGGTGTTTAAATTTTTCAAGCAAAAAAAAATAGGGAAAAATATCTTCAGATTACCCCCCCCACACACACACACACACCCTGTCTTGTAGCAGTCGTGGGGGAGGAAGCAATAAGACTGTTTCATCACTCCTATCTGCCCCTTCTCCCACCCCACTATTGACTCCTTGCTTAGATGGGTTTCCCTCCTTTTCTGCTGTAACTACTATCAAAGGATCTATAAGTCTTGTTTTTTGGTTTGTTTGTTTGTTTGTTTGTTTTTCCCATCCCAAGTTCCCATTCAGAGAGAGTGCTCTGGCAAAATACCTTGGTATTAGATCTCTTTCTCCTTTGAATAAGCTACCTCTTAAACTACCTCACCCCAACTGCATTCCCAACAAATACACTCAGACTAGCAAAGACCTATAGTTAATGTTCTTTATAAAATCAAAGTAAATATCTAAAACAAAGTAAGGTAAGCAGGCTTTCTCTATGCCCAGAAGGAAAGATTTCCATGAGACAGCCCAAGGGAAGAAAGGAGATCCAGAATTACCATCATGAGGTCCATAGTCCAGGCATGATTTCAGTAACACTGCTATTATCTGTCCAAACACTCCTTGTGCCTCATTGACTTAAACAGGCTTAATCTGAGAAACCTGGCTGCTATTTTTGTATTTCATCCCCTCCCCTCCCTTCCCTTCCCTTCCTTTTTTTTTTTTTTTGCCTTTTTGGAGGGCAATTGAGGTTAAGTAACTTGCCCAAAGTTACAAGGCTGGTTTTTGTGTGTGTGTGTGTTACGTGTCTGAGGCCAGAACTGAACTCAGGTCCTCCTGACTCTGGGGCCGGCGCTTTACTCACTGCGACCCTAGCCGCCCCCTGGCTTACTTTTCTTTATTTCTCTCTTCACCAAATGACTTTCAAGTGTCACCTTGTAGGTGTGACCTCTCATTCTTCATCTTATCGTTTTTGCTTCCTTTATGATTCACTCAAGGAACTAACTTGTACCTCATAAAGGGATCAGCTGGCAACAGCCGCATTCTTATAGTTAAACACTTTGTTATCTAGACCCTTTTCTGTGACTAGATCCATGAAAGACAAATGCCCTTACATTCACATCAAATTTAAATTTATCTCTTTGTAAATTCTACTCCTTGATCTTACTTTTATTCTCTGAGGTTGAGTCTTCCATGGGACAACCTCAAGTATTGGAAAACAGCTGTTATGTTCTCCCTCTCCCCCAGAAATCTTTTCTTCTACAGGCTAAAAATTTCCAGTTCCTGCAGCCTATCTTCATTTGGAATGGACTTAATTAAGGCCCTTCATGATTATGATTTTTGTGCTGTAATAACCTAAGATCACACTGGCTTTTTTGGCTGCCATATCATACTTTTGATTCATACTGAACTTGCAATTCACTAAAACCCCCAGATCTTTTTCAGACAAACTACATTCTAACCATGCTTCCCCTATCTTGTAAAAGATAAAAATAACTTTTTAACTCAAGTGTAAGACCTTGCATTTCACCTACTCAGTTTTATATTATTTTATATGGTCTAAAGTTCATGCTTGTCAAGAACTTTTTGAATTCTAATTCAATGATCCAATATGCTGGCTTTCTCTCCTACTTTTGTGCCATCTGCAAATTTGATAATGCCTATACTAAGTCATTGATGAAAATGTTAAATAGTACAGGGGCCAAACACAGATGCCTAGGGCACTCCAACAGAGCCTTCCTAACAAGATGACAGTGAACCATTAATGACTACTCTTCAGGTTTGGTCAATTAGTACTACATCTACATAATTTTACTATTGTCTACTCTAGACCATATCTACCCATCTTTCCCACAAGAATAACATAAAAGACTCCATGAAATGATTTACTAAAATCTAGGCAAATTACACCTGCCCCTCATTGAATAGGCCTATAAAAAAAGGCCACGTTGGCTCTTTCTGATCACTGTTTCCCTTTCTAGATGTTCCCTAACCTCTCTGTTCATAAAAACTCTAACAGCCCTATGTCAGCCTTGTCTTTTCTTTTGTATTTCCCTGTATTCTTCCCATTCTGAGGGTACTCTTGAGACTTAAAATACTCGTGGCTTGTGTAGACCAAGGCAAGAGTTGCCAAAACATCATTTAATTGTCTGTAACAGGTAAATTTAAAGCTACTTTTAAAGTTGACTTCCTTTTGGTAAAAACATCAGTCATACTATAAAAAGATGTTACATGAATACTACACTTTCCACTTAGGGGTCACTATGGATTGGAATGGATATTTTTTGAACTGCAGGTGGACCCACAGCTGTCCCTAGCAAGCATACCAGAAGAGGTCCAGATGAGGACAGGCAGAAATGTGGGGCAAGATGTGACATAAACAAAGAGGTTGCCCCTATGTGTTTATCTGGACATCAGGGCTCACAGAGGCAGCTTGTTTTGATGTTGGAGACCTCAGGAGAGAGAGAACCTTTTAGGCAAAGATAACATTTGCTGGGTAATCACACAGAAGTGGCTGCTATATCTAAAGGAGGGACAGTTGGGCTGCTGTTTGCTACAGGGTTCCTTTTTGTAAGAGGCATAGGGGAAGGGGGGAATGCCTGATAGACCCACTCAACCAACAGCCTTTGGCCTACTACAGCTGTTCCATTGGCAAACATGTAGTTGAGACTTCAGACTTTGTGGGAGTTTTAGTGTTTTATCTTTTAAATTTCTTTGATTCCATTTAGTAAATATACATTCTAGTCTGTAATGCTAGTGAGCTTTTTTGGGGGGGTCATGTAAAATTTTGGAAAGTAGATAAAATTCTTAATGGGAATGAGTAAGCTATTTAAGTTATCAAATACTACATAATAATCTTTACATTTTACACATAGGCTAAATGATATAGAACCTGGGCAGGTCCTAGGAAGACAGGATCGTGGGGATCCCAGGCTGGTCCCACTGGACCAGTGGAATAAACCCAGGACTCAGGTGGACAGGCTCTTGCCTTCACTTGAGTGAGATTGACTTGCCGCTGAGAGCAGGTAGCTTGAGTTCAGAGCACCACCTGGTGGCCCATGCAGATATTGCACTCTGAGCAAGCATTTCAGGGCTACTGCACCCCACCCCTCTACACAAGTGGCCGTGGTCTGTTCCGGCAACTTGTCTGTCTGTTTTTTACAACTTAACAGCAAGAAAGAAAAACTACCGACACCTGTATCCATTAGTTACAACAGGGTCTCCCATTTTTTTTTGTCTTCACATCCTTGGTTTTCAGTAAATCTTTCCATACCCCTAAATATGAAAGGAAATAAATTCTAGAGTTTACCATGCATATGTACATGAGAAATAAAATGGATTAATTTCAATGGTATAATATAGTTATTTATCAGATATTTCCCATAATTCTTAACAAGTTTCTTGTACTCCCAGAGATAGCTCAGGGTAAATTACTCTTCAGAATGTCCTTAACTCCTTCTAAGCTTACCTCCCTGTTAGAATATTATTCCACAGGACCACCATCTAGACTTATGCTGGACTTTTGGAATTTATTCTACCAAAGACTCTGTGGCTGAAGCAAAATTCAAGTGAAAGGAAATTTTTTTTTCCATTTTTCAAATGCTTTATTAACTTCTGATTTACATCATTTGTTTCTGCCAGATTTTGAGTTACAAATTTTCTCCCTGTTTTTCCCCTACCCACCGCCACAAAATAGCAGTCCCACAGGATATCCCCTCCTCCAATCTGCTCTCTCCCATATTTTCTCCCATACCCCTTTCGACTTTTCCAGTAGGGCATGGTGGATCTCTATGCCCCAGTGCCTGTATATCTTATTTCCCAAATACATGTAAAATAGTATTAATAATAGTATGTATATATATATATATATATATATATATATATATATATTTAAACATTTGATTTTAAAACTGAATTCCAGATTCATTCCCTTCCTCCCTTGTCACCTACCCTTACTGGAAAGATAAACAGTTCAGTATAGGTTGTACATGTGTGGCTAATGCAAAACAATAACATAGTTGATATATTGTAAAAGACTGACTATATTTCTCTCTCTCCTATCCCACCTCCCACCTGTTCTATTCTCTCTTTTGATCCTGTCCCTTTTCAAAAGTGGGTGCTTACAACTTCCCTCCCACCCAGCCTGCCTTCCTTCTCATCCCCTTTGCCCCTACTCTCCTATAGGGTGAGATACTCTATTTAGTGTGTATTTCATTCCCTCCCCCAGCTAAATTTAATGGGAATAAAGTTAACCCATTCCTTTTTGCCTTCCAATTCTTCCCCTCCATTGTAACCATTTTCCCTTGCCTCTTCTATATGAGATAGTTTACCTCATTCTGTCTCTCCCCATCTCCTCTCATTATATTCCTCTCTCACCTCTTAATTTCACCTTTTAAGTATCATCCCTTCCTGTTTCTTATTGATTTCTTTTCCTTGTTTACCTTCTCATGCTTCTCTTGCTTCTTGTATTTGAATGTCATATTTTCTATTCAACTCAGGTTTTTTCATCAAGAATGCTTGAAAGTCCTCTATTCCACTGAATGACCATATTTTCCCCTGAAACATGATACTCAGTTTTGCTGGGTAGGTGATTCTTGGTTTTAATCCCAGCTCCTTTGACCTCCAGAATACCATTTTCCAAGCCCTTCGATCCCTCAATGTAGAAGCTGCCAGATCTTGCATTATCCTGATTGTGTTTCCACAATATTCAAATTGTTTCTTCCTGGCTACTTGTAATATTCTCCCCTTACTCTGGGAATTCCGGAATCTGGCTATAATATTCCTATGAGTTTTCTTTTTGGGATCTTTTTCAGGAGGTGATCAGTGGATTCTTTCAACCTCTATTTTGCCCTCTGGTTCTAAAATATCAGGGCAGTTTTCTTTGAGAACTTCCTGGAGGATGATTTCTAGGTTCTTACTTTGATCATGGCTTTCAGATAGTCCAATAATTTTTAAATTATCTCTCCTGGATTTATTTTCCAGGTCAGTGGTTTTTCCCACGAGATATTTCACATTGCCTTCTATCATTTGTTTGGATCTGTTTAATAGCATCTTGATTTCTCATAAAGTCATTAGCTTCCATTTGCTCCAATCTAATTCTGAAGCAATGATTCTCCTCAGTGAGCTTTTGAGATTCTTTTTCCATCTGGCAAATTCAGCTTTTTAAGGCATTTTTCTCCTCATTGCCTTTTTTGAGCCTCTTTTGCCATTTGAGTTAGTCTGTTTTTTAAGGTGTTATTTTCCTCAGTCAGGCTATTGACTCTCATTTCGTAATTTTCTTGCATCATTCTCATCTCTCTTCCCAATTTTTCCTCCACTTCTCTTATCTGCTTCTTAAGGTCCTCTATGGCCTGTAACCAGCTCGTATTTTCCTTGGAAGCTTTTGGTGCAGGAGTTCTGACTTCACTGTCTTCCTCCTGTTCCATGCTTTGCTCCTTTTTATCCCCAAAATAGGAGTCTAATGTTGCCACCGGACAGGGGAGCTTTCGTCCCAAACGCTGGGGTTTTCTCAGCTGCTGGAGGTATTAGATGGGTGCCCTCTCTGAGGTCTGACAAGCTGGACACACACCCCAGGACCTCTACCCTAGACTGCAATCCAGATCCAAGCAGATTAAAGCAAGAGTGATTACCCCTCAGACTGGTGCTTGGTCCCCCTACACTCTGCAGGCCAGGAGCTGAAGCTGCCCCGTGGCGCTGGCTGGCTGTGCCAGTGTCTCAGCAGCTTCTTGCTGCAGGGGCAAAAGCCAATGCATTCCCTCTTAGTAGGTCCCAAAGTCCAGACTGCACTGACTTCTCACTTTGTCCCTCGCATCTGTGTGTTAATAATTCTGGAAACGGCCACAGCTGTTGCTGATCTGGAGTCCCTCCGGCTGGTTAAAAAAACCCTCCGGCTCATGGCAGGCCTGGGCTCAGCTCCCAGAGCGCTGCCCTGGCCGATTCCTGCCAGCCTACCAGGCTGTCCTCATTGGGAAGTTAGCTTCTCTGTGTCATTTTGTGGGCTCTGCAGCTCCAAAGTTTGTTCAGAGTCCCCTTTTTACATGGATTGGGGAGGGTGGAAGCTGGAGCTGCGGGGAGGTTGTGCTTCAACTCCTCCATCTTGACTCTGCCCCGAAAGGAAATGTTTTAATAAAGTAGGAGAATGCATTACAGTTAGTAGACAGACAACAGGATGGGAAGTTGGAAGAAGAGCAGAGACTTACTTTTCCTTGGAACTTCCCTCAGTCCAGGAGAAGGTACCAAGTCAATAAATACCTATTAAGCCCCTACTGGTGGTGTGCCAGGCACTGAGAGAAGGGTTGGGGATACAAAGCAAAGCAGTCCCTGCTCTTAAGGAGCTCACAAGCTGACGGTGGAGACCATTTGCCACAAACTATAATCAATTTGGAGATAATCAACAGAGGCACTAGCATGAAGGGGAGAAGGAAAGGCAGCTTCCTGTAGAAGGCAGCATTTTAACTGGAACTTAACAGAAGCCAGGGAAACCAGGAAGAGATGAGGAGAGAAAACATGCCAGACGTAGGACACAGCTGGAGAAAATGCCCAGAGACAAGAAATGAAGTAGTCTGTACATGAAATAGCCAGGAGGCCACTGTTGCTGGATGGAAAAGTTGGAGTGGCAATATTTTGGAGGGGGGCATAAAGGGTAAAAAGATTAGAAAGAGATGAAGGTATTAGGCTATGAAGAACTTTAAAAGACAAATAAAGGATTTCGTAGTTGATCCTGGAAGTAATGGGATGTCATTGGAAGTTACTGAATGGGTGTGACATTGACACATCTGTGCTTTAGGAAGATCAGTTTAACAGTGGAGCTTAACTACTACTGGAGGATGGAGTGGAGGGAAAGACAATTGAGGTGGGGAGACAGACCTGAAGGGTATTGTAGAAGCTTATGTAGCAGATGATGGGGACAGTGGTAATGTCAGCAAAGAAAAGAGGGCGTCTAGGAGAGATTTTCTGAAGGTTGAGTCAAAAGGCCATAGTACCTAGTTCTGATATATTGATTTAATCAAGAAGTGTTCTTCCCTAAGTAAATGACTTTTAAGTGGGACAGGGTAATCAATGGACTCTTTACCCTTACACTACATCATACCCTTGTGCCAGGTTTGTGAGCTATTTCCTGAACTCCTCATTTATTTCCTTTTTCTGTCCAGGTGGTCTATAGTATAATGTGATGACAATACCGCTTCTGTTTCTGCCTCCAATGATCTTCACCCAAGTTTCCACCTGTAATTTTTCCTTCTGACTCCTGGATATTCTCACAAAGGAAATATTTCTATAAGGCAATATGGTTTTGATTCCAAAATCTGGCAGAAATCTGACTGAAAAATAAAATTATAGTCCAGACTCATGGATCGGACTAAATTTTGGATTGGACTAAAAATTTGAATTGGACTAAAAATTAACTGCTAAATAAAATACCAACCAAAATATAAGTAAATTCTCATTTTCCATTACGATCAAGTAGAATGTATAACCAGATGCAAGTTGATTAAATATTAGCAAAGTAATCAGTACAATAAAACAACAATCAAATTCTTAAAGTATTGTTTGTATCAATAACAGAAAAATCTTTGATAAAATAAACCATTTATATCAAAATATTAATAGAAATATTATAAAGTATTAATATGTTTAAATAGGAAGTGTTTTAATAAAAATTATTTTTTTTTAATTATCTGGTTTAAACCAGGACATAACATTATATGTGGTGGAGAAACTTCTGAGATAAGTCCATTAAAAAAACAATTGGATGCTTGCCTACTGTCATCACATCTATTTGACATATTCTAAGAAATGTTATTTGCTCCCAGGTATAGAAAATAAATTAAAGTAATAAATATTGGCAATAGAAAGATGAAGATACCTCTGTTTACAAATAACAGCTATATAACTAAAAGGTTCAAGATTCAACAAAGATTAAGATAATGCAAGATCTTGCTTAAGTACAAGATATCCATGAAGTAATCTGCAGTTCAACATGTCACCAATAAAACTGGGGAAAACTAATCAGAATAAAATGTCATTTACAATCATTATAAAATATATTCTGACCTAGAAAAACCACAAGCAACACACACAAAAAAACATTAAAACAATTTTGATAACAAGAAAGGAAGAATTTAATAATTAGGGTGCTATCCCTATGTGTAAGTAAATTAAGATAAGTAAAAATATCAACACTGTGCAAATAATTTTATAGATTTAATGCAATACCAATCAAAATACAAGGGGCATTTTAGTGTTTAGGCAAAAGGCCAAACATACCGGGGGCAAGTTGGGGGCAGAGAGTGTCACAGTGTAAGTTTTTAATAAATTTTTATTGATTAACTAATTGATCTCAGGTTTTAGGGAAAGAAGGCCTTCTGGGGAAGACACCAAGAAACCAAGAAGCTGCTTCTGGGGAGGTCTCTCCTGAGGGGAATGAATAAGGTGAATCTAGGCCAAGAGGGCCTCATCTGGAATGTAGCCAAATAGTGTGGGAACAGGGGTGTGCTGGTGACCATTTTACACCTCACTCTTTGGGGAGGAAATGTATGCACCAAAACACCTTTAAATTTAATGTGAATTATTAACATTTTCTACATCACTTTCTTAAACCTAGACAATCAACAAAACAATAAACTAAGCCTTGATTTATAGCATTTGCTGATTTCTGAGGTGCAAACGCTCACAGTGGAAATGGAATAATTTGGCAGAGCCTGTCAAGACATGGTTCCAGTACATCCCTGAGTGAGACTGCAGGGGTCTGCAACAAGGGTTTAACTATGAAAGGAATAGTTAACTATTTTGCCAAAGTACTATCAGCATTATCTAAATTTTAGCTCCTAGGGGAAAAACTCAGATGCCTGCCTTGCGTATGGCACTAAGAATTACATGAAACAACATTTTCATGGGAAAAGAGTCAGACAGAGTCCTAGAGAAGATATGTAAAATTTTAAATATACCATAAAGAAGTAATTATAAAAAAAACTTATTCTGAAGAAAAACAGAAAAATAGATCATTGGAAAAGAATAGAGGATCCAGAAATAGAGCTGAGTGAATATAAAAAAACTGATAAATCAAGATTGTTTGATAAGTCAATATTACAAAATATTGAGGAAAGGAATAATCATTCAATAAATGTTATGGTAATTCAATAGCAGTATGTTATTTCAAGCTCTAAATTTACAATCGCATGTATATTAGAGAAACTCAATAGCAAAAGAACTTTAAATATATTAACAAGGAAGAGAACAGAAGGGGAAGGAGAACAAGTAAATTATTATTTTGTTTAATAATGTGTTCTATGTGTCTATATACATATGGATAAGCGGGGGTGTGCTGGCAAATATCTAACTGACTCCCTGGGAAAAATGAACACGACACACTTTTTAAAGTGTAACTTACATTATTAACTTGTCGGCGTCACTTTCTTGCTTAGACAATCAACAAAACAGGACATCAAGCTCTGTAGCATTTGCTAACTTATGAGATGAAAATTTCAACACTGAAAATTTATCCATCAGCTCTCTCCAACTTGTTGGAGCTGGCTCCAGCATAACCTTACATAGAAAGGTATTGGTGGGTAGCCCAGTCTTTTTGTCCTCTCTGTCAGTTCTCTCCTCTCCCAGGAGTGGTGCTTTATTTTAAAACTGAGAAGCCATTAGTCCACTCCCCACCACACACCCCTTCCCACCACCCCCTCCAAGTAGTTAGAAGATGACAGTGAGACTGGTCACCTGCCCACTTGCAACCTCCAGCTTCTTACTGGTTCCTGTCTTTGAGGAATCTGGATGATGAATATTCTTCTCTTTCTAATGCATTGTAATCTCAGTTAAATATATAACCTGAACCTCCAGCAAGTTTTGCATTGGGGAAATCACAAAAATGGTTTTATGATATCTCAATAATCAGCACTGTGGATAGAGCACTGAGCTTGGACTTGGGAAAACTCATCTTTGTGAGTTCAAATCCTGCCTCAGACACTAATTGCAAGTCACTTAACCCTGTTTGCCTTAGTTCCTCCTGTGAGCAATGATCTGGAGAAGGAAATGGCAAACCACTCCAGTACCTCTGCCAAGAAACCCCAAAGTGGGGTCACAAAGAGTCAGACATGACTGAAACAACCCAATAACAATACTTTAAATCTGCTTCCCTTCTAGGTTTTATTTTCCTCTAGTCACAGTCAGTGCTAGTATTCAAATAAGCAGAACAGAAGATTTGAATGGCCATTAGGATTTTAATATATTGTAAGCATACTGAGAGAACACTCAAAACAATACCATTTGTAAAACATAGCTGATTTAAAGGCAACTATAGTTGGCAGCCTAAAGAAAGGGGAAAGAGGGAGGGGGAGGGACAGCCTGGCTGATTTCTCTTTTGGCCAGCTCTCCATTAGGAAACAGCAAAGCAAAGAAGCAAACGGGGCAGACAAGAGGCAAGGCAGAGAACAGGGCTTAGCACAGTGCCTGGCACTTGATGTTTACTGATTGTTTCATTGGATCTCAACCAGGAAAGCCCAAGGCATCTCTCCAACAACTCCATTCCAGCCTCTCAGATGGCAGTTAGCAATCTCTGGAATGTCTGTCCCTACTCCCAGGGCCTCACTCTTGTTATCTGGGGAATGGTGAGCTGCTTGGCCCTCAGCTGAATCCGAATGGCAAATTTAAGACTCCAGCTATTCTGGCTCCAAACACCACTATACCCTCAGTCCAACAAGGTCAGATTCTCTTGCCCTCCCCTCTTCTATACAAAGATAATTTTTTTCTTTCTTTCCAAAAGTAGGGGTGAACTTGGAAGTCAAGGTTAGGGGAAAGGATTAGGTCAGAAATGGGGGTTAGAAACGAGTTTAGGGTTAGGGTTGGCCTTTAGGTCAGCTTCAAGATTAAGGAACTGGGAAAAATGCATTGAGCAGCCACCTTTGTCCATGTAATGCTTCCCCTCTGAGATTGTCTCCAATTTACCTTCTTGCTTGCACAGAGTTGTTTTAGACTCTGCGTTCCTGGGGGCATGGAATATGTCTTTGTTTGTCTGGTGGGTTTTTTGCCTTTCGTTGTGTCCCCAGAGTTTTTAGCATAGTGCCTGGCTGCCTGGTACACAAGAAATATGTGCTTAAAAATGCTTGTGGACTTGGTCTGCTCCTTGCCAAGCCTTTTAGCAGCTCCAAAAGGTGAGTTTATACATATAGGCATACATACATACACAGATGCATATACACACACATATCCAATACACACAGACATATATACATATACACATATGTATGTATGTACATGTGTAAAAGATATTGATCAGGGGTAAGGAGAATCTCATATTCTCTCCCCCCATATAGTATGGACATGCCTACTGGCACCCAAGCCTAGGCATGCATTCAGGCTGTACAAAGTATGCCCAGGCACACTCCAATGTCTCAGATTGGGGGGGGGTATTTTGTATCTCATTTTAAAAGTAATTGTTAATTTTTTTTAAAAAATTAAGTTGTTTTATTTTTTTTTAGCTTGATAAGAAATGTACTTTAGATCTAAGTATTCAATAAATGTTCACATTAAAAAATAAAACTTTCAGGGTGCATACCCTAATGAAACATGTTGTCCACACTTATAATTAGGCAGATAATTGGTAATTCCTGATTGGTTTGCAGTGACTTAGAGTCACAAGGTGATGATTACCTTCCTAAGACTCAGAAGGATGGTTTCTTGATATAGAAGCTATCACTGTATTTTAAAAGTGTATAGATAGCTCTTACCCCCCCCCCCCTTTTTTAACCTTTTTTCCCTGTGTAATGAATGCTTCCTCTGTAGGGGATAAGAATGGTTTGGATCTTCATAGATGTCCAAGATTTTTTGCTCATCTCCAAAGGTAAGAAAATATTACTTGTTTTGGGACCGGGGCAGGACTAAAAGGGGCACCCATGACAAAGAAGGGTAGAGAACATTTGGAGAAGAACAAAAGGGGTGATTCTTCCCCTTCCCCCAACACCCAGAAAGCAAGAGACCCTCTTCAAAATCACATCTCTGAGAAGATTGGAGAGGTGGAAGCAAACTAAAGAGTCAGGAAACAAGGTATAGACTAATGTCACTACCTCAGCTGGATCACTGAATGAAAAAAAAAAAAAGACGTGAAGTAACTGGTCATCCTTATCCCATTTCCTGGACCTCACTTCAGCTAGATGAGACTGACACCCATTTCTAAGCAAGTCCTTCCTGGGTCTTTTTATTCTATTAAAGACTGCATCTGGCTGATCGAATCTTACTTCTCATAAATACCTGTGGCTGACTACGTACTTTGCATTTCCTTGTGTCCCTTCATTCCTGGCACAAGGGCACGGGACAAGGCCGGTAGACACACTGAAAGAGTGATCCCAACTCCATCCCCCTTACCCTTGGCCCGTTGTAGAAGAATTTTCTCTAACAGGGGCATACATATGAACTATTCATGCATTTCATAGCTACACTTCCAAAGGCAG
This sequence comes from Petaurus breviceps papuanus, assembly GCF_028583685.1. Taxonomy (NCBI): domain Eukaryota; kingdom Metazoa; phylum Chordata; class Mammalia; order Diprotodontia; family Petauridae; genus Petaurus; species Petaurus breviceps. The sequence goes on along the minus strand of NW_027187338.1, from coordinate 12,555,969 downwards.
AATTACTACAAACTTGGACTGTTAGATCTGACTTAGACCAAGAGTAGCAACACTTAGTGTTGTTACACTTGTTTAAAAGTCAGACAGAACACAGCAGACAGGGCAAGGAAGCTTATGGCCTGGGAGTGGGGAGTTGCCTCTTTGTGGACCTCAAGGTGCAGTGTTCCCAAATTCAAAAATATGGAAACCTGTCATTTTAAAGATGGCAGATCAGTGAGGAAGGAGACCTATGATTTGGAGCAATGATCCTCTGCTGTTACAGTGAGGAATTCACACACTGCAGGCCCAGAGGGAAGAGGTACTGCTTGCCCAGTTTCAATGGGCCCAGGGCTTGACCTGTTTTCTCTGTTTCTTAGCTACAGTGAGTCCTTTGTGCATTTTCTGTCAGGTGAAATCAAAGCTGGGCCACATCCAGTTTGCACTTGAGGGCGTATACGGAGCAGGACTTGGTTATTACCCTCACACGGGGAAACCTATTTACGAGTTATACCTAATCAATATTTGGGAAGCTTCTGGGGATAATGACAATTAACATTAATATTGCAACTTAAGGTTTGCAAAGCACTCTGCACATGATCATATTTGATCCTCAGGGATATATTTGAAAAGATTCTCCACTTCATGCCTCACCCGCTTGCCAGCTGTGTAAGCCTGGGCAAGTCACTTAACCTCTCCGAGTCTCAGTTTCCTGGTCTATAAAATGAGGAGAATAGGAGGATGAAAGGCGACAATGGAGATAATCCATATGAAGGGCTTTGTGAACTTTTATGTTAATATTACTTAGGGTTTCATTTCAAGTTCTCTGTATTTGTTGAGTGTTAGAGGACTCAACAAGAGCGTGTGTTCATGCTTTCACTCAATCTTCCTGAACTTCTCTCTTTCCTATTCCCCCTCTTAATCCCTAAAGGAGGAAACACAAAAACCCTGGCTCCATTTCAAGCCTCAAGTCCGGGTCCTCTTCCCAACCGTGAGATTTTCCTCCCCACGCAGAGCAGGGGGTCACCAATTGTAATCCTTCTAGTGAGATGGAGGGCTATTGTGTCTTACTGTCCATCTTGCCACTATACCCTCTGGACCTCTGGGCACTGTCATCTGACCTGACACTGTTCCCAAAGACCCCTAGGCCTTGACATCCACACTGTGGCCAAGCCCACCCAAATGTAGTGTCTCCTCCAATTAGACTGAATCCCTTGAGAGCAAAGACTGTTTCTGCTTTCTGTTTGTGTCCTCAACACTTAACACAGTATATAGCACATAGTATGCACTCACTAAATGTCTTTTCATTAATTCATTTATTCTTTAGTTTATAAATATTATTAAATTCTAAGTTCTCTCACTTGGAGGAATGGTGGTGCCATTGAGAAATTATATGGTTGGGAAGGGGAATGGCAGTGACAGTGAGACTCTCCAATGGAAATGTTCAAGAAGCAATTAGAAACACAACTCAAGAGAGTTTTAGTTGTTGGAAATAGAGATTTGGGAGTCAACCACATAGAGGAATAATGGATAAGAACTTTGAGGATAACAGTGTAAAGGAAAATACAGGTTTGAAGAATAAATTTGGGGGAAGAATGTCCCTAGTTAGTCAATGGGAGGAGGAATAGAAATCATAAAGTCTAAATATATACATATATATGTATGTATGTATGTTCACTGGATGCTAGAAAGCTAAAACCAGAGGATATACCTTGAAGTTTAAAAGACAGATTTCTAGCAAAGTCATAGAACTCACTACCTTTAATAAGCTGATACCCTAAATAAACCACAGAGTACTGGGTTCAGTGTACTCTCAGTTTGACCACTATGGAATTTCTTATATTCTAAGTTATCTCATTTTATAGAGCCTGCATCAAGGTAATCCTTTTACTCTTCCCCAATTAATTCTTTTTTAAAAAATTAATTTATTTTTAGTTTTCAACATTCACTTTCATGGGCTTTTGAGTTTAAAATTTTCTCTGCCTCCCTCCCCTCCCCAAGATGGTGTACAATCTAAAACAGACTCTACATATACATTCTTATTAAACATATTTTCACATTAGTCATGTTGTAAAGAAGAATGAGAACAAATGGGAGGAACCACAAGAAAGAAAAAACAAAACAAAAGAGAGCAAATAGTATGCTTCCATCTACACTCAGACTCCATAGGTTTTTCTCTGAATGTGAATGGCATTTTCCATCATGAGTCTTTTGGAGATGTCTTAGATCCTTGCATTGCTTAGAAAAGTTAAGTCTATCGAAGTTAGTTGTCGCACAACGTGGCTATTACTATTGAGTGGAGTAAGTGAAAGCATTCTCATAAAATGGAAACTGCTGAGAACTAGAGCTGGGCTTCTGCTGCAAGCAGGCCTAACTTACCCCTCCCCTTTTATCACCCACTGCCAAATTAGGTATTAAATGCTTTCATCAGTTTTCATTGGTTGAAGATTGTTTCCTTCCTCTTTCTGTCTGGGTAGTTTCCCGACCTAGATTGTGAGGCCAAGCTCTCAACCAATGAGGGCAAGGTCAGTGGGAGGGGTTGTCTGCGTTAGGGTATATAACCACAGTTTGCTTTCTGTAACTTGCCTCCTTCCACTGGTTAGTCCTGGTGAAGGCCACGCCCTCTTCTTGCAAGAATTGATCAAATGCTTTCTGTTCCTACCTTGAGAAGCCTCTGAGTTTTTTATTAAATTTTTGGATAGGGGTTTTTCTCCCACACACTGTGTGCAATGTTCTCTCAGTCCTGTTTTTACTTCATTCAGCATCAGTTCATGTAAGTATTTCCAGGTTTTTCTGAAGTCTGCCTGTTCATCATTTTTTATAGCACATTAGTATTCTATTACATTCATATACCACAACTTGTTCAGCCACTCCCCAACTGATGGGCATCCCCTCAATTTCTAATTCTTTGCCACCACAAAAAGAGCTGCTATAAATATTTTTGTACATGTGGGTCCTTTTCCCATATATATAACCTCTTTGGGATACAGCCCCAGAAGTGGTATTGCTGGAGCAAAGGGTATGCACATTTTTATAGCCCTTTTGGCATAGTTCTAAATTGCTCTCCAGAATGGTTGGATCAGTTCACAACTCTAGCAACAATGCATTAGTGTTCCAATTTCCCCACATTTACAATATTTATCATTTTCCTGTTTTGTCATGTTAGCCAATCTGACAGGTGTGTTGTGGTACCTAAGAGTTGTTTTGATTTGCATTTCTCTCATCAATAGTGATTTAGAGAATTTTTTCATATGATTATAGATAGCTTTAATTTCTTTTTCTGAAAACTGCCTGTTCATATCCTTTGATCATTTATCAATTGGGGAATGACTTGTATTCTTATAAATTTGACTCAATTCTCTATAACACATAGGTGGGCACTTTAAAAATTGCCTGTGGACTGATTGATTGAGATAGACCTCAAAGTTTCCTTGCTTATCTTTCTCACTTTTCTTTCACATACTAATTTTTCATTAAGCAAAGAAATCTGCAAAGTATGTATTGAATTGAACACTTCTCTGAATGTGGCTGTGGCATCTACAAAGCAGTTTGAAATTCACAAATAGCAGGACTAAGGAAATATATTCTTATCATTCAGGAAGCCCAATCTAACTGTGAGCTCATCTCTGAAGATATCTAACCAGCCAGTTAGTGATAACCTTCATAGAATAAAGGAGAGACTGGTCTTATCCTCTTAAGCATCTCTGTATATCATCTCCCCTGTACTAACCACTCCCTCTTCTTTTCCCCATTCTGACCCCTTGGTGACCCACTTCTGCTTTACACTTATCATATTGCTGATCACTCCCATCCAAGATTCAGCCTTGGTTCACTCCAAGCACTTGCCATCTTCACTCTTACACACGTGCTGCTGAATGAGGAAGACAATGATACAACTGTCCTGACTGGGTTCACTATAGATTTGTTATACAACCTCAACCAGGCCCTTGCTGCTGCAAGGCAAGCCTGCTGTACCTCCCTTATCTCAACTCATTCACTATCCCATTCTCCATAGCAGCTCTTCTAAACCTTTTCATCCCTCCTCAAACCTTCCATGGCTCCCCATTCCCCTGACAAATCCTCTCACCTGAGAACCTTGCCTCATATTTTACAGAAAAAACAGTGAGCTCATTTACTGTGGGTATGCTCTTCTCTCCTCTTCCTCATCTCCTGTCACACAGGTGCCTTCTGCCACCCTCCCCTCCTTCACCCCTATCTCACATGATGAAGCGGCCTTACTCCTTACCAAGGTTAAGCCCTCTACTGGTTCAGGCGATCCCATTCCATCCTGTCTCCTCTGACAGACTGTCCTCTCCCCATTCTTTCATTTATTTTCGATCTCTCCCTTTCTACTGACTCATTCCCTACTACTTACAAACATGTCCATATCTCCCCCATATTGAAAGATCCATCAATGGATGCTTCCATCACTGCTATGCCCCGTATCTCTTTTGCCCTTTGTAGCTAAACTCCTCCAAAAGGCTGTCTCCAATAAGTGTCTCCATTCTCTCCTCCCACTCTCTTCTTTTCCCCTTACCGTCTGACTTCCAACATTAGTCACTTGGCCAAAACTGCTCTTTCCCAAGTTACCAATGATCTCTAATGGCTTTTTCTCAATTCCTGTTCTCCTTGACCTCTCCACTGTTGCTCACTCTCACCTTCTTGATACTTTCTTCTCTAGACTTTTGAGACATCTCTCTCTCCTGGTTCTCAAGATCAATCCTCTGTCTTCTTTGCTGGATCTCTAACTGTAGGGGTCCCTCAGGGCTCTGTCCTGGGACCTCTCCTCTTCTTGCTCTATACTACTTCATCTGTTGATCTCATCATCTCCCATAGATTTAGTCACTATCTCTGTATTGATAATTCTCAGATCTACCTTTCCTGTCCCAACCTCTCTGCTGACCTCCAGTGTCACATCTCCAACTCCCTTTCAGATATCTTGAACTGGATGTTCAATATACATCTTAAACACACTACATCCAAAGCACAATTCATTATCTTTCCCCCTAAACTCTACCCCACCATCTTCCCTATTACTATAGAGGACAACACCATCCTCCCTCAGGTTTGTACCCTAAGAGTCATCCTGGATGCATCACTATATCTCAGCTCCCGTATCCAGTCTGATGCCAAGGCCTGCCAGTTTCATCTTTGCAACTCCGTTCTGACACTGCCACCACTCTGCTTCAGGCCCTCAGCACCTCATGCCTGGACTGTTGTAATGGTTGCTGGGGGGGGGGGGTAGGAGGGCTGCCTGCCTCAAGTCTCTCCCCACTCCAAGCCGTCCTTTGTCAGCCCCCTACTCAATAAACTCCAGGGGCTCCCTATTGTCTCCAGCAGCAAATACAAAATGCTCTGTTTGGCATTCAAAACCCCTCCTAACCCAGCCCCATCCTCCCTTTTCAGTCTTTTTACACCTTACTCCCTGATAAATACCCTTTGATCCAGTGACACTGGGTTCCAAGCTGGTCTATAAACAGGACATTCTTTCTCTCAGCTCTTGGCATTCTCTCTAGTTGTCTTCCAGGCCTGAAATTCTCTAATTTACTCTGCCTACTGACTTCCCTGGCTTCCTTTAAGTCACAACAAAAATCCTATCTTTTACTGGAAATCTTCCCCAACCCCTTTAAATTCTAGCACCTTCTCTCTGTTAATTATTTCCTATTTCTCCTGTATGTAGCTTGCTTTATATATATTTGTTTGTATGTTGTTTCTCCCATTAGATTGTAAGCTCCGTGAGGGTGGGGGCTGTCTTTTGCCTCTTTTTGTAGTCCCAATGCTTAGCATAGTGCCTAGCACACAGTAGGCATTTTATAAATGTTGACTGATTGATTGATTGATCTCTCTCCCATGGTCAGGATTTATCTCTGTCTTTAACCCCCTTTCTGAGTAGAATCAACACCTACAGCCTAAGACTGTCCATAGGCAGCAAGCAAAAGTAAGATGATGAGAACCAATCTTTATCCTAAGGTAACAGTCCTCCCCTCCCCATGGGTGTCATTCTGGCTGACTTTCTAGTCTGAGGGACTCTGAAGTAAGTACATGGCTGCTGCTTTCCTTGGCTTGCCTCCCTATTCAACTATGGGCTTTTCATTAGCAAAGGCACTATGATAGGGTTATAAATCTGAGGCATAACTAGGATTTCTTGTTTGGAATTTCAATAAAAACCTTATTGAACATCTTAAAGCAAAACCTGAATAAGCATTTACCAAAAATCTTGTAGAGAGGATTGAAATCTCAGAAGTCCCTTCTACCTTTGAAATTCTGTGATTATGTAAATTTTAAGAGCTGTGGTGCACCTCCCACTGTCCCTTCTCATCCTAGCCTGTGCTATCTGCTAGACATCTCCTTAGCTGAAACCTTTCCTGCTGCTGTCCATTGCCTTTGTGTGACACCTGACTTCTTGACGCATCCATGAAAAAGTGCAGCGTACAAATGGAAACCAAGCAGTATCCCACTGTACATACTTAGGTGCTGAGAATTCTTTAAAGAAAGATTTTTTTTGGAGAGCAAGGCAATTCTGCAAGAATCATTCCACAAGTGCCTGACATTCTGGTTTGCAGCCAATGGGTTTTATTCCCATACTGCCTGTTAGATGAGTGGGACTGTGGGACTGTGTAGATGAAAAGGCAAATAAGATGCAATCTTGAAAGCTGAAGATTAAATAGGAAGCAAGCTTCTTACCTCCCTTCTTTGAACCTGGATACTCTTGAGGATTCGCTCTAACTGGCTAACTTGCTGGGTAAGCCGATGGTTGTTTTCCTGCAGTAGCGTGTTTTCTTCACCCAGGAAAAGCACTCTATGGGTGGCATAAACCAGAGGTAAAACTATACATTTTTGTCTGAATCCTGTATAATTCCAAGAATTCCCATTTTTCCAGTGCTCTAGACTCTTGCCCAGATTTTGGGAACCATAATATGACAGGACAACTCTACAGTACCTCCATCAGATTCACTAAATAAAAATAAATGTCAATTGCCTGGAAATTTAATAAACACATAGTTCTTAAGAACTTCTTAAAGTATAACCAAGAAATGTGGAAGAAATAGAAAAGTCATAGGAGATCATCGCTGGAAAAACCTCAGAAATCATTCAGTCTAACTCAAACCTGAATGTAAATATTCTCTATGGTATTTTTCACATGTAGCCTCTGTGAGTGTATCTATCTTCCCACACCCCCTCTAACATTAACTATTGCCATTTTCGTAATTTTTGCCAATTTTTAGGGTGTGAAGTGAAATGCACATTTTTTTTTTTATTATTAGTGACCAGGAGCATTTTCTCATGTGGTTGTGAATACTTTGGCATTCTTCTATTTAGAACTGTTTGTTCCTAGACTTTGATCTTTTCTCTATTGAGGAATTACTATTCAGGTTTCATATATATATATATATACACTTACATGTAATATAATATATAATTATATATTTAATTGTTGCTATATTTTGAATAACAAACCCTTATCAGAGAAATCTGATAAAAATATTTTTTCCTATTACACTATTTCTCTTCTTATCCTATGAGCATTAATTTTATCTATTTAGAAGTCTTTCAGTTTCAAGTAACCAAAGTTATCTATTTTATCTTTTATAATTGCCTCTATCTCTTGTTTGGTTAAGAATACATCTTCTACGGGCGGGCGGCTAGGTGGTGCAGTGAATAGAATGCCAGCCCTGGAGTCAGGAGGACCTGAGTTCAAATCCAGCCTCAGACATTTAACACACAGACAAAAAAAAAACCTACCATGTGACCTTGGGCAAGTCACTTATGCCCAATTGCCTTACCTTCCCCCCTCCAAAAAAAAGCAAAAAAAAAGACTACATCTTCTACCCATAATTATGAGAGGTATATAATTTGTTTCTCTTGTCATTTTAATAGTATGATCTTTAATATTAAGGTCATGAACCCATTTAGAATGCATTTTGGAGTGTGGTGTAAAATGTTGGTCTAAGACTAATTTCTGCCATCAGCACCCCTTCTAATATTGTCATTGTACCATTATGTCACTGGGACAAACCAAGGGAAATTAAATGTTATGACTACTATTTATAATTGTAACTTTAGATTACTTTGGATATATGCCCAAACCATCTCTTTTGGTTCACATGCAGAAAATATGCAGAATGGAAGTGTACTTCTTTTTTTCTTAAAGTATTCCTGAGGGGACCAATTTCCTCCCATTTTTAAGCAGCTACCATAATTCTTTATCATTTTTTCCCATCCCTTCCTTCACTAGGTTTATCCTAGTACTAGATAATCAGTAATTTCTGGAATGTTGCTATTTTCCCCAATAAGTAGGGTGGGGAAGGATCAGAAAAATCAATCTTCCCATCTTCCCTTAAGCTCCCAGGTATATTATCAGATATAGGCATGTTATTTAAGGAATTCTGAAAGAATAATTCCAGGAGTGCCTGCCAACTTTGATGCCAATAGGCTCTTTTCCCACTGTTCACCATGATATCTGTCTACTGGCACTTGTCCTGTAGCATCACTCAATGAGGTGATTGGGCTTCAATAAGGTGGCTGGAATAGAGAGATCTCTGAGATGCCAATTCTAACAAATTATAAATTATGAATATCTTACCCCAGCCTTCAATCCAGTTTAACTCCCTGGACATTTTAATAACAACAGGTCATTGAATATACTTAACTACCAATCCATGACAACAGTTATTCAGCAGTCATTAATGTTACTATTCCTAAAGACAATTCATTCACTTCCCAAAGAGTGGTTTGGGAATTAGTACATGGTCACTACTTACAGCCACAATGTGAGCCAGTGGGTTTTAGCAGACACCATGACGGATCTGAAGTCAGGGTACTTAAGTTTGGATTCCAATTCTGCTCCTTACTAATTGTGTCAACTTTGACAAATCACTTAACCTCTCTGAGCTTCCTTGTCTATAAAATGGAGGGTTAGACTAACATGTCCACTAAGTTCTCTTTTTTAGTTCTAAATCTATGATCCTAAAAGACTGTCAAGGATAGCAGATTGTGAAATATTTCAAAGAATTGAAAAAGTGTCTCAGTTTTCTTTTTGTTTAATTAGTAACATCATTTTTGTGGAGACATTTTGACAGAAAAAAAAGCCATATTTTGGGGGAATAAATCCTCACCTATACTGGACTGAAGAGATCATATGTATGTTGCTTTGTATAGTTTCATCTTGTTCTGTTAGTTTCTCTAAAAGTTGCTTCTTGTCAAGGAGCAGATTGTCCCTCTGCATGTTTACTTGGTCCTGCAACTCCTTCTCCTAGGGAAAAAGAAGCTTCTTGATAGCAAACATGTCATTGTCAAAAATTACTATCATGGAATGAATTGCGGGGCTTACAGCAGGATATAAACTCCGTGAAGTCAGTGGTTGTTTTTCATCATTTTCTCTTTGTATCCCCTGCAAAGTGCTTTACACATAGCAGGCAATTAATACATCTTTATTCAATCGGATTGGTCTTTTCCTAGAAAGTGAAAGTGATTTTGAGTTTTATACATTTTTCCAGAGTTACTTTCTGTTTTTATTCAGAAAAGAAGATTTAAGTTGATTTTGGTATTCTCTCTCACTAATTTTCTTATTTTATGCACTTTCTGGCTTTTGGATCTTTCTCTCTCATTTGTACTTATGTTCCAAGGATCCACGATGTCATCCACTTGCATATTTCTACCAGTGCAGGACAATAGACATTTATTAAATGCCAGGTCCTCTGCCAACTTCTGGGGATCCAAAGAAAGTTAAAAGACAGTCCCTGCTCTCAGGGACCTCACAGTCTAATGGGGGAGACAATATACAAATCACTATGTACATAAGAGTTATGTTCAGAATAAATGAAGTAATCAGGGGAGAGAAGGCATTAGATTAAGAGCCACTGAGAAAAGCCTTCTGGTGAAGTTGAGATTTTAGCCAGGAGGCAGAGATGAGGAAGAAGAGCATTGCAGGCATGGGGGACAGCCAATGAAAATACCCATAGTGGAGATGAAGTGTCTTGTTTATTAAGGAACATCAAGGAAACCACTGGATCAAAAAATGCATGGGGAAGGGGAGGAGGGAGTAAGATCTAAGACTGGAAAGATGGAGGGGAGGGCTAGGTTATGAAGGGCTTGGAATGCCAGAGAGGACCCTGGAGGTAATAGGGAGCCACTGCAGTTAAAGGGGCAGGGGTGACATGGTCAGACCTGTGCTTTAGGAAAATACCTTTGATAGCTGAGTGAAGGATGGACTAGAGTGGGGAGAGATTAGTGGCAGGGGGGCCAACCAGCAGGCTATTGTAAAAGTCTAGGCATGAGACTATGAAAGGCTGCACTGGTAGTCACAGTTTCCAGAGGGAAGGTTTGTTATCAAGAGATGTTACAAAAGTCAAGTCAACAGACCTTAGCAACAGACTGGATGTGCTTGGGGTGAGTGGGGGGAGCCAACAGAGGTGAATGACAGTGAGGCCTGAGATTATGGCTGTAGTAGGGCCAGGGGTGGGGTCCTCAAGTGCAGCCCTGTGACTGAATCCAAACTTCACAGAACAAATCCTCTTAATAAAAGGATTCATTCTATAAAACCTAGGCTAGATTCTAGCCTAAGAGAAAACTTCCTTGTGAAAAAGGATCAGTCTTTAACCATGGTGGCTTTTATACCACCCTTCAATTGAAGCTCTCATTTATACTTTAATCTTCTCTAGGGAAAGTGTTCCCAATTCTCTGAACATTTATTCAAATGCCTTCTTGTGTAGCTGCCCAGTTTAATATGCACACAAGCTATCTCCCTTATCTGGAATGTACATTCAGCTCAGAAGACATCTCCAATAGGAAGCCTTCCCTGATCCCACCAGTTAAAAAAAAAAAAACCACCCTCAAACTTTTATTATGAATTAGAAAATCATCAAAAACACGAACATTTCCATAAACAAAGGTCAGACTGAAAGAATTGAAAAAGTGTCTCAGTTTTCTTTTTGCTTAATTAGTAACATCATTTTTGTGGAGACATTTTCACAGAAAAAAAATCATATTATTGGGGAATAAATCCTCACCTATTCTGGCCTGAAGAGATTGTATGTATGTTGCCTTGTATAGTTTCATCTTATTCTGTTAGTTTCCCTAAAAGTGAAATTGTGAATCCAGAACATACAGATTGTGTTTTGGTGATTGTGGGCAACTGTTCTATACTAATGGTTGTTATATTATAGTTTATTTGTTGATATTTTGGGGTTTGTATTTGTAGCTTGGGGGTTGGTTATCTATTTACAAAAGATAGAAAATTTCTGGTATATTAGTCTAGCCACTAGGTAGTGCCTTGTCAAGTAAGTGCTATTTTTTTTAAGCTGCAGTGAAACATTGTATACTTTCTACTATTTCCTTAAAAAAATCTGCATTGATCACTGTGTCCAGGGTCCTGTGATTTCTGATTATGGTGGCTCAGTCCTCAATCGCTGGGCCTCAATAGCTCAGCCTTTTGTTTCAAATGTCTCTGGCTGGTTGAATTCATATGAATGTCACTCACAGAGGGCTTTTGATTTTGTTCTTGGATCTTAGGTGTTCATTAGGTTCCATCCAGGGATAAACCACTTCTGGTTAACATTAGACAATTTCACAGGTATGTTCCTCTCATCACCCTTTACTTGCTTGGTGAAGTAATGTCTGCTTATTACAAAAATATTTCTAAGTTTTTGACCTATTTATTATGTGTTCTGAGATGTCTATCACTCCTATTCCTCATGTTTGTTTGTTTTTTTCTACAAAAAATGTTTTCATCTTTCCATAGCTGCCTTAATATGATGTGTCCTGCGTTTCATTAAAACTCTATGAGTTTTTGTTAGGCTACTTTCCAAATCTGTCACAGTCCATTTTATAGTTTTAAGAGTATATGTCAAGACTGGTATTGCACAAATTAGTTGCTTTAAATGTGTTAAATTTAAATGTGTTCCTCCCACTCAGCCTTGCTTTTAAGATGCCAACAAGTCTCCTGACAGGCAAAGCCACAGCTTTCTTCGTCACAGCTTTATGCTTGATGCGTTTTATCTGGAGGAGAATAAGGTAAGTATCCCCTTGGCCCATTGGTTCGGTTTAGCCTCTGGATTCAAGCTCATAGTCTTTAGTCTATATCTTCTGTTAGTGGATATAAAGAAATTTATACTTACTGAGTTCAAATGACATTTTAATATCAATTGAGAAAGGTTCTAAAAAATGGAGCAGTGCAGTGAATAGAGCACTGGCCCTGGAGTCAGGAGGACCTGAGTTCAAATGCAGCCTCAGACACTTAACACACACACACAAAAATAGCCATGTGACCTTGGGCAAGTCACTTAGCCCCAGCGACCCTCCCCCCCAAAAAAGCAAAAAAAAAAGATGGAGCAGCTGTGCAATATATTTTTCTGTGCATCTATATAACTTGATGTCATCATGCACATCAATCAAGTGACTGTTAAGATGCTTTGGTGTATATAGTTCCTCCATCCTTATTAACTCGGGAGCCACAATCAGATACTTTAGGAGAAAGAACAACATGCTTAAGGCTAGGCCGAATCAGAAGGGCCGAATCAGATACCTGGAAAGTATCGTGTTCTAGATAAGCTGCTGTTGATATTACTATGTTGGTGGCATGTTTTAAATAGGGTATAGTTTTCCATGTGGATTATGATTGTTCCTAGATTCCCAGCATAGTCCCCAGAACTAGGCCTATGGGGCAGTGTGATCAAAGGCACAATTTTATAATCTGCAAAAAGCATAAATTTTTTTAATTAAGGGGAAGAATGTAGTGAATGTGCCCATATACTGCACTCTCCTGCCTCCCCACTGACTTTATCGATAAGGATCTTATCTTTCATTAAAGAAATATCTCAATATAAGGTGTAAAAATGCTCATTTGCTCATTGATGAAGACTGTGTTCTGACACTGAATAATTCCTTAAAAAAGGTATGAAATTTCCTTAATGAGAAATGAAACTCTTACTACCAATTGGTATGAATTTCTTACCCTGTCCTGAGTCATGCAGGACACCATGCTATGGATGACTGATAGCTTGAGGGTCAGTTCAAATATCTCTGGAGGGATAGGAGGTACTAGGGAAGGTAAGGATGAGTGAGGACAATGAAGATCTATACCTTGTACTTAGCCTCTAAATGAGGGGGACAAATAGGAGACTCAGAGCCATAGCTCAACACTAAGGCAAAGGCAGAAGAAGGACTGTGCAGAGATATGGACTTGGATCCCCAGAGGGGAGGCCTGTATAACTGCAAGGCCAAGAACAGCAGGAACTTGAGGCAGAAGTGCCAAGCAGAGGTGTTCCTCGCCCAAACGGAAGATGTCCTGGATTGTACAGAAGTTAGAAGCCATGAAGCAACAAGGGACAGAGTCAGGATACAGAGCAGCAAATTCAGACCCTATTTTCCCTCAGGGGTACATATGGTCTGTGTAGATGCAGGAACTCTTTAGAAAGACGGATCCTTAACCTGGGGGAAACCTAGACACAAGCCAAATTTTGCCATTCCCAGAGTAAAATCTGAGGGGAGGCACGAGCCAAAGAAGCATGATAGGGAGAAGACCCCCAGATTGCACCTGTTCTACATAAGGCCAGATCTGTGGTTCTAAGCCATAGTTTACAGTGATAAACTATATTGGATTTTCATAGCTTATGTAGCTTCCTGAAATCTATTCTCTTTTTAGTTTCACCCATATTGCTTGGATGACAGCCATGAAAGCAGTGAAAAAAAAAAGCTGTGGTTATTTAGAGAGAAGAAAACCCTGAAATCTGACACATAGCCAATATAAAGAGTAACAATCACTTGATTTCCTTCTCCACTGAGAATAAGAGCTAATGGACTTGGGTTACAGCAGGGATATTTACATTAAATATAACTTAAGTTAAAGCCTGTGATAAATCTATTTTTGTCTTTGTACTCCTAGTGCCTAGCACGGTAACTGATGCTTAGCGGGCACTTAATAAGTGGAATAATGATAAAGAACCCTCTATCCCTGCCACCCACACCATCAGTGTGCTACACGCTGTTTTCTTCTCACGTTTTCCATTAGTCTCTGCATCTTTTCAACTCCATTTTCAAGTTGTTTAATCCTTTCATCTCTTTGCTTTACTTCATGTGTTAACTGTTCCTTGGCTTTCCGAAGCTTGGCTTTGTGGTGATGGTGTTTCTCATTATAATTTCTGTGGAAATAAACACAAATATATAACCATAACACAATGTCAGGATCTACCTTGCCCCCTCACCCATCTCCTTGATCAGCCTTTCTTATCTTTCTGTCCTGGAGATCTTGGTGGGAGATACTGACCTTTGGTTTCCCTCACATTTGCCTCCAAATGCTATGGGGAACTGAACCACTGGGGGCAGAAAGTTGAAACACTTTGTTAGTTCAAAACTTGCCTGGAATGTGCCATTATAAAGAGTCTCTGATTTTTACCACTTCAGTCCTTGTTTTGACTTAGGACTTGTTGGGTAACTCTCACGTACTACTGGATGTCACTTAGCCTCTTTGTGACTCAGTTTCCTCATTTAAAAAACAAAGGAGTTGGACAAGATGACCTCTAAGGTCTCTTCCAATTCTAAATCCAAAATCTTATAATCCTATAAAACTACTAGTGTGGATGAGTCTGTGGAGCTAATTTTGAAACTGCAAAATTTTGTGCATTCTTCAGTACATTGGAACCCCATTACAATACTGGACTACTGAAACTGAATAAACGTCCTTTTGGGGTTTCAGGAACAAAAATCCCTTTGCATGGGTGTTATGGGAATGAGAATCTGAAGATATTCCCTGCCCCTAGGCCCTTTGATAGGCTTAGGTGACTGAGAACCTTCCCTGATTTGAGAATATGCTCTGCCCTCTAATGGGCTGAATGTGCTCACCTGGAGCCTGTGGTGGGAGGCTTGTTCTTTCAGGAACACCCACACCTTGTTACTTTGTGATTGGGCAGTGGGTCACGAGGGTTGTGATGGTCTGACCCAGGAGAAGGCTATATATACCCTGATGTGAGGTTTTACTGTGGGGCTCACTTTGAGAAGAGTTGTGTGATTTGGCCAGATGAGAATCTGGGCAGCTGTTGAGCCCCCCACCCCCACCCCCTCTGCCCCCTCTTGGCTTTGAAAACCCAGATGTTGGTGCTTCCCTCTCTGGTAACTGACTAGGTATGGATGTAATGGTCAGACAGTGGGAAGCCCTGTCTGCTGATCTGTTTCTCTGTCTTGTAACGTGTAGCTTGTAACTTCTGTTTGTATTCTGTATATGTTTGATTAGAGTAAGATTGTTAACCCATTTTGAGTTGCTTTTCTTTAGAAAAGCAGATCTGAGAACCTGTTCTAGCAGCCATCTTAGGTATGCTAGGGGGCTTGCTGCTCCATTGGGGTCCAAGACAGACTTTAATAACAGCCAAGAGCTTTTCATAGTATCATAGATTTAGGGTTGGAAGCAATGCTAGGGGTCACATTAGGTGTTAGAGGGTCCAACCTTCTCAGGTGACTTGCCCAAGGTCACACAGTATGTGGAGGATTCAACCTCAGGTGCTACAACTTTAACTTCAGCACTCTCCATTGTACCTCAATGCCTTTAAAAGATGTTCTAATGGTTTGAATACTTTTTCAATGAATCAGTCTCCGTTACTTTCTCTAAATGTCAAAGGATCCCAGATGTGGAGGCAGAAGTGATGGAGGAGGCTACCTAATCTAACCCCATCATTTTCTAGATGAAAAAAACTGAGGTTTGGGAAGGTTAAGTAACTTGTCCAAGGTCACACAGGTAGTCAATATCACAGGTGGGATCTGAACCCAGGTCTTCTGACTTCAGAGTTAATCCTTCTACTATGCCAGGCTCCCTCCTCTATATTAAGCAAAATACCAATGTACATTTTATTCATTTTGAGTATTAGATTTGACGTTCTTTAATTGTTTTTATTTGTAAAGAACACGATACTAATTGAATAGAGCCACTGGACACTACACAAAGGCTGAAATAATAATAATGCAAAAAACTGAATAGAAAAACAAAATGGACACAGTACTGATATTGTTCAAGTTTTGGACATGCACTGGACAGACAGTGAATCAAATTAATTCAACATGTGTATCTTAGACAACTGTTAAAATAGAAAATTTGTTGGCCTCAAAATTCAGCAGGAGGAAGCAATCAGGTTGGACCCCTGATTTTTCATTTGAGGAAGTACACAGAGTTTTCAATGATCCTATTACCCCTACCTGGAATGTATTTCTTGCTTGATGCTGCCTTGCAGAATTTTTATTACCTCCTTTCAATTTCCTCTGTGAAGCCATCTCTGATTCCTTTGGCAGTTTTCCCCTTCTCAAATTATTGAATTTATCTATATTCATATTATCTCCCTCCCACCCGCCCCCCATGTAGAATGTAAGTTCCTTGAGGAGAGGGACTGCTTCCTTTCTGTTTTTGTATTCCTAGCACCTAGCACCTACCTTCTAGAACACTGGAAGGTTTTTAAAAATGTTTATTGGATTGCATAGAAACTACCCACTACTGCAAAAACCCATGTCTCTAATACCAGTTAATCTGTTGGTGATATTATATGACTGATAATCATAGAGCAGAGTTTCTGGGGAAATAAAAATTACAAATAATCTAAAAGGCAATGGGATAATGTCTATGGCTACATCGCAACCCCAACAATGACATGTACCTAAAATAATGGAAAATCTTTTATCTAGGAACACAAACAAGGCAGTGGAACAAACCTGTGCAAGGAGTGAGACGTAATAGAGGGAAGATATGAGTGGGTACAGAGGTACTGTTGAAAACAAAGGGAAAGCCTCCAAGGCTTTGAGAAGATCAACTATGAAAGATTTATAGGAATTTTTTTTATTTATAGGAAATCATGGATAAGAATCACATAGGATGAAAAGGTTTGGGTTGGTTTTGATCTAGATCAGTCAGAGAAGGAGTCTTACCAATGAAATTACAGAGCCATGAAAGTTACCAAAGCCAAAACTATAAGAATGAAAAGATTTTAGTGCTCAATAACCTTCATGTCTGCCGAGTTATTAAAAAAAAGGAGCAGAGAAGACAGGGATTTGTATGAGGGCAGAGTCATCCTGGATGCAGTAGAATATGACCATAGAGATGATTTGACCCCTGAGACTGAAGGGGTTACGCCATTACTACTAGGGCACCTCTAAAATCAGGTCTGACTATTTCAACTGAGCAATGGCTCAGAAAATGGAATCTTCTGATCCCTCATCCTCAAATGACCTTAGAGAATATCTCGTCCAATCAGTGTCTGAAAAGAAATCTTTTATAAAAATGCCCAAGTAGCTAAGGGAGGAGTTATGTGGCAACCCCATGAAGTGACTTAAAAAAAAACCAAACAGGTTTTTATACATTAAGCAAAAGGGTGGTCATCCCACCCATCTGCCCAAAAGGCTTCAGTGACTCTATACTGCCTTTAGAACAGATGTCATTGCTTGGCATTAAGGTCCTCCATAATATAGTGTCACCTTATCTTTAAAATTACTCATCTTACAGAGGTCTCGTATGTATTCCATAATCCAGCCAAAATGTACTACTCTTGTCCACCAAATACACTCAGTACTTTCCTAAACTCATGCCTTTGTCATACTATTCTCTATTTCTCACCTCCCCCCCTTTCCAAATGCCCTACCTGGTGAATTCAGAATAATGCCCAACTCAAACTCCATCTCTTTCACAAATACCTTTCTTGCCCACCAGTCATTAATTACCATCCCTTATGACACTCATATAACACTAAATGATGCAGGGAATAGAGTGCTGGGCTTAGAGTCAGGGATACCTGACAAACTCAGCCTCAGGAACTTCTTGGCTGTGTGACCTTGGTCAAGTCACTTAATCTCTGTTTGCCACTGGAGAAGGAAATGGCCAACCACTCCAGTATCTTTGCCAAGAAGACGCCAAGGAGAGAGGCCCACGTGGTCATGACGGGTTAGACAAGACTGAAATGACAACAATCAACAATGTAGCCCTCTCTACTTCACTCATCACGTCCTATTGTTTGTTATGGTTATCTGGGCTTGTTCTAACCCGGGGGTGGGGAACCTGTGGCCCGTGAAGTTTGGATTCAGTCAAAGGGTTGCACTCTTGAGGACCCAGAGAACCATATGCGGCCTCAAGGCTGCAGGTTCCCCACCCCTGTAAATCCAACCCCTTCTGGATTTTGCAGTGATGTATGCTAAATATTTGAATTTGACAGATCCTGCTTGTTTCTACGCACAGAGAATTGCCATTCTGTGACTTCTCTTGCCTTTCAAAACTGTCATTGAATCACTTGAACTTGATATCACTTGTAAATGCAGTACCTGGAGGATCCCCTATTGCATTAGCCCTGAGAAAATCTACACCAAGTTGGGGAGGGGTCTGTGGATCAGCACTCACTCAAAACTGTAACTCTACTTTGGACTGGACAGCTGCAGGGCTCTTTCTACATGAAGGGAAATTTCTCTGGGTGGTTATGTTGATTGAGAGTGAACTGTTGGTTTGCACTCATGGGTCAACAAAAGCATCATTGCCTTCCTATTGGGAGAGCTTCTCTCTTCTGAGTCATGGCACACTTTCTGCAGGCAGCCACCACTTCTGCCCCTACTTTCTCCCTTGTGGAGAGCTTTGAGAAGTAGTTCAGGGTAATTTGCACAACCTGGATCAGTTATCCAGGAAGAAGAGAGGAAAAATTAAAACAAAGGAGATACTGAAGTCTCCTCTCATTACTGTGTTACTGTCAGTTTTCTTGAAGTTCAGATGATGTTTCCTTCGTGAATTTGGATGCGAAGGTGTTTGAAGCACTTAAGTTTATTACTGATCCTGGTTTGTTGCCTTTGGTTCCTTTAAGTATAATATAGTTTCCTTGTTTACTTCCTTCTATTTTTTGAATGTTCATTTTTGCTTTGTTAGCATGATTGTCATGCCTGCTTTTTTGCATTCATTTGATACTATACATAGTAAATTTTTTCCCATCCCCTCAGTTTTATTTTGTGTGTCTGTTTTTTAAATGTTTCTTGTAAGCAACAGATTGTAGGGCTTCATTTTCTTATCCAATCTGTCATTTTCCCTCACTTTATTTGTTTAATCCATTTGTAATTAAAGTTATAAGAATTAGGCTTATATTTGAGGAAAAACAAATGGTAAGAGAGTGGGAGTGGCTATCTAAACTCCCAAAAGACTGAGTGGGAGCTGCTAACCAGGTGTTGGACACACTGGTCAGTCGCTTAGGTGGGAGGAGATAAACAGGATGGACTCATCGTGAGCCACCTAGGGTAGAAGACTCAGACATGCGGTAATCCAAGAGTCATTCCTACGGGCACTGGAGAAGACACTTTGCATGAAGAGCGGCATTGTGATTGGGACTCAGATGTTCAACAAAGGAAGGTACAGAGGGACTGGACTGATTCTTGCTTCAGAGGCATATAAGAGCTGACACCCTGGTAGGTGAGAGTCTGGTTGCCAGGTATTTACCATATAATCAATGGGCCTGCTGTACAACACCTAGACCTTAGAAGTAACTTGTACCAATTTCTGTGGAGTAGTATCTAGAGTAGAAACCAGCAAAACAAAACAAAACATAGCAAAAAATGTAATTCAGTAGGAAGACAGAGGTGGAAAACTTCTAGCAAATAAGTAATATGGTACAGACATGGAATAGAGCTATTGGCAAAAATAATTAATAATAATGATGATGATGATGATGCTGTAGCAGAACTCTAACACAGAGGAATGAACCTTGGGTTCTTCCCTTTTGTAGTAGCTAACTAGGATTTATATAGCACTTTAAGATTTGCAAAAAACTTTACAAAGGTTCTCTCAGTTGATCCTCAAAATAACTCTGTGAGATACCATTAGGTCCATTTTACAGAAGAGGAGACTGAGGCAAACAGGGTGAAGTGACTTGCCCAGGGTCACACAGCTGGGAAGTGTCTGAGGTCAGATTTGAACTCAGGAAGATGAGTCTTCCTAACTTCAGACATAGCACGCTATCCACTGTATCACCAGATAAATATCATAAGACCCATTAAATTAAACCAACATATACTTTGATAATTGATTTTCTTTTGCAAAGATGGGCAATAGGTGAATAAAGTGAAAAATATGTTGGAAAATATGAGAAAGGCTAAAGTCTTGCTGATTACACAGTAGCCTCACAGCTATATGTCACATATATTTCAATAAAAGAATTATTGGTTGTGGCAAATATCAAGTAAAATTACAAAAAGATTTATATTATATTAATTATATATTATGTTATATCGTATTACATTACATCACATTATATTATATTACTTTGTTGCTTCAGCTTTTGTTTTCTGGCAAACGATATGCTCTAGAGCCAGATCCATGACAATAGAAGTATGAGGTCTTGTTTTGTTTTTCTCAAACTGACAACAGAAAAGAAGTCTTGCAGAAACATAGATACTCACAACATGAAAGGCTGAGGACTACAGTGAGGCCTGTAGCCTGGGACAGTAGGTACTAGTCAAGACAGAATTCCTTCTATATCCCAGGCACTCGATGGGAAAAAGTGGCTTACATGTGGAAGCCACTCTACATCTTTCCTAGAAGGTAGACCATCATTGCTAAATCTCTCACTATTCACAAAGATGTATTAGCTTTTTAAAAGCTAAATGCAGTTTCAACTTAGTTTTAATGTGTGAGAGACCAAGACATGATGGGGGTGGAGAAAGGGAAGGTGTTCTGGTCAGGAAGATGAAGGCATCCAGTTACTCGAGGCACTTGAACACAAATAGACTAAGTAATTATGCTCAAGAAAGATGTCTAAACTAACTTAAAACCTGGCATTGATAGGTTTTCTGTCAGAGATGATTTGTAGGTGAAAGGGTACTGAGGCCACAAGCTAAGCCATGGCTGTCCTGCCTTTACACACCACCAAGGAAGCACTAAACTGAAGTCAATGCTGCTGGGAGGGAAAGAAAGTTCTAACATAAAGTTTAAGAAGAAACTTTAATCTTTCTTCTCTGGTGTTTTAGCAACCTAATGCCACCAATAGCTATCAATGGATGCTATAAAGAGTGGCTAGCCTACTGGATGTAGGCAGGAATAAGGAAGAGAGGAAGCACAAGCAGAATGTTGGGGAAGCCTGGATCTGTACAAGGACCAAGTCATCTTTCTAGAAGGAGCCACAAGCTTGTACAGCTTCCATACTAAAGTTAACTTTGGATTCCACATCTTCAGCCTAGGACTCATGGATGGGCTCCCCACATATCACAGGAAAGGTGCTTCAGTATAGATGAACCTGGGGTGCTACCTCATCACTGTGAGTCACAGCCATGATGGAAGTCTAAGGATGGTACCTAGCTGCCTGAAGAGCAGACCTTCCAGACTTGATGACTGTAACACACTTGAAGGAAGCCTCCATGGCATGCATGGTGGCAGCATCAGTAGGATGTTTGGTCAAAAGAGGCTGGTGGTGAAGCTCCACAAACAGCTGTGAGTGAAAGACGGAAGCCTCTTCCTCCCAGGTAATAATAGAGTGTTGAGCTCACATAGCCTCCATTTATGGTAACATTCTCTGGCAATCTCCCAAGAGAGAATGACACAATCAGTTCCATCCAGGACAAATCTCTGCTCTCAGGGTATATGGGGTATGGCTTCTTACTCATGCTATCTAGTTGCATGCCTTTTATTTTATTTTATTTTATTTTTTTGCCTTTTGGAGGGCAATTGGGGTTAAGTAACTTGCCCAAGGTTACACGGCCAGTATTTTTGTGTGGGTGTTAAGTGTCTCAGGCCAGAACCGAACTCGGGTCCTCCCGACTCCAGGGCCGGCGCTTTACTCACTGCGCCACCTACCCGCCCCATGTCATGCCTTTTAATGACTATAGTATGAACAAGAAAAACACTTGCTGCTCAGATCACAATATCCAGGTCTCCAGAGCCACCATGATACCATCTCATCACACCTTTGGACTTCCTTCATGGCTTTCAATCTTGCTGGTGTTATTGATGCTTTTTATTCACTCTCCAAGGAACTTTATGACAACAGTTGCCTTTCAGATGAAATATATAAACACCATGTCCACATCTGTTATCTTCCACAGTATAAATCATTTATGTCCTCAGAAAATTGCAGGCAAATCTGCACTTGCCCTAGGAGGGCTCACATCCTTCTTGTTGCCCAAAATGCTACCATTCTCCACCTCAGGCACAAGGAAATCACCAACTTTTCATTTTACAAATAGAGCCCATTGTCCACCAAGATTCTGCTGCCAACTTCCACCACTTTGTAAATGTTTTTTGTAGTCAGCCCATGGAATAGTATCATCTCATGTCTCCATATATATCGTCCATGGTGATCTTCAGAGTCCTGTCCTCTTCTGCTCCACTTGAGCTGTGCCCCTGACGAGTCCAGTATCTGGTCCTTTGGTTGTCAGTTCTATGGCCATGAGCTGGTAAAGAATGGCTTTAGAAATTAAGTACATTTGTAACGATCTCCGTTTGGTACTCACGACTTCTAGGGGAAACGTTTAGACATGCAGCATGCATTCCAGCTTTAATCATCTTTAACATTTCCACAGAAGGGGATTCTAGACCTATTGTACATAAGACATCAATGTTTAGGACATTGATGGGCTCCGAGTTGATGTGTTCCAAGGAAAGCATCTGACATGGTAGTGTTGCAGCTCCTGGTTCCTACTTTATTGGGTGACTTTGACATGATTACAATTCTTTTATTTTCTGGCTTTTTCTTTTTCTTTTGTCTCACTTAAAATTATTGGAAGGAGGGGTGGCCAGGTGGCTCAGTGAGTAAGAGCACCGGCTCCAGTATCAGGATGACCTGGAGATCGAATCCTGGGCTCAGATACTCAGCACCACACCCAGAAATAACTGACCGTGTAACCTTGAGCAAGTTACTTAACACCGATTGCTTTAAAAAAAAAAATTATTGGAAGGAACACCCTGAAGGATAGAATGCCTTCTTTATGCATTATTTCTCTGATTACAATTTAAATGATTCATTACAGTGGATCATTCCTGAATCACCTCTGGATAGAAAAAAAATCAAAATTAATATAAAACTATAATAAAGAATAAAAATGAGAAAAGCATATGTGAAATTAAAATAATTTACATAGGACCTATTTAAACAAATAATCGATGCTAGAAAATGGTAAAAGAATGAAGGGAAAGATATAAATAATGATCATAACAATTTCCTACAGAAGTTTAATCAATGTAAATAAATACAATGTAAATAAATGAGGGTGTCAAAAAAGTCTAAAAACTGCCTAAATGAAGAAGCACTTAATCTCCTTGCTAAAAAGAGAGACTTGGTAGCCAAGGGCAATGTCAGCTTATAATCAATTAATTTGTTAAATATAAGTAAACTGTTTCATAAAACAGAGGAAAAATGCAAGGATAAAAAAGTTCAAAGGAAGTATGGTACTTATAATTAAGAAAAGTAGCTCTGAAAGCATTAAAGATGAAATCAGAAGTAGGACACCAAATGAAAAATGGAAAAGAAAAAGATTTTTATAGCTAAGTCTTTTCATCATCAAGAACAGTATGGCTACAACATTTGTACCCTATTGAACCTCATAATTACAAATGCGCTGGTGCTACTTGAAGAAGGGAAATCAGCACAGAAGAAAACAAAAAAGGGAAAAGCAACTGGATGTGAGGCCAGCTCTGTAGAGGAGGTCCATGCTGTAAATGACACAATGTTGAGGACCGCTCAATTCTCAAAGTATCTGTGGTGAGGGACAGCAGAGGTGTGGGGAAAAAAAAATGTTGTGCCTTATTATTACGAAAAAAAGTTTCACAGATGGGAAGACAGAAATACCAATTCATTGTTGGTAGAGCTGTGAATTAGACCAATTATTCTGGATTTCAGTTTGGAATTTTATAAGAGAAGTGAATTAAACAGTCCAGATTCTTTTACCTCAAAGAAATGAAACAGAAAACAGGGGTCCAGCATATACCCAAATGTTCATAAGTAGCAATTTGTGTTGGCCAAGAACTAGAATAAATGTGGGTCCATCAGCTAGGAAATGGCTAAAAATTCCTATGGCATATGACTGTAACGTTTAGTAAGAAAAATGACAAATGTGAGGAATTCAGAGAAAATTTGTATGAACATTTGCAAAGCAAAATTAGAGCCAAGAGAATGAAAAATACACAATAGCTACAATGATGTGAATGAAAAGATCACTAAAAGGAAATTGAATCCCCTCGTGCAACTTCCTTTTGGAGTAATGGAAAAGAAATTAAATTCCCGGAGAAGAAGTAATGAAATTCCCTTATGGTAGAGAAGCGAGAGACTACGGAGACACATTATTGTGCATGATGTTAGATACGGTCTCTGTATCAGATGTTTTTGTTTAACTGGTTTCCTTTATCAAAAAGGAAGGTTCAATCTGGGTGCAGGGTCAGGAAATGACTATGCTGTAAAGATAAAAGACATCAATAAAGTGTTTTTTTTTTTAAAAAGGCAACTGATAGAACTTCAATAACTGTTGCATCAACTCATACCTATTTTCTTCATCTCTATAAATGTAACGGGGATCTGGTGCATGTGCAGACACGATCAATTTGCTGAGATGACAGATATCAGGGAGCTGCTTCTGGGAGAATTATGAAGACTGGAAGATGTATGGACATTCCACACCTCATATGTGTAAAATGGGGAAAATGAGAGAACCTTCCTCCCAGGGCTGTGAGGACCAGATGGGATCATATTTATAAAGGGTTTTTCACAGTGCCCCAAACATAACAGGTGCTTAATAAATGCTTGCTTTCTTCCTTTCCCAGACACCATCCATGCCTGCTCCAGTCTCTCCAGGGTATTTCCCTTGCATAACATCAAGATTTTTTTAGAAGAAACCCCCTAGTATCCTAGAGGAGATGCATGTCAGCAAGCTGATGGGGGTCTACTGATAGAACAGATGTTCATTTCATGAAATTTTGTGAAAATCACTTAGATACACATCAAGGACATCCTTTATATATACTAGAAAGGAAAAAGGCTATCTTGTGCAAGTGATATTCTGCCGTAGGTGACATTTTTACCATCTAAAAATGAACTGAAATAGAGAATACAAGATCTCACTATGCTCATTGTCTGCTGACTATAAAGAAGATACCGTGTTTCCCTGATAATAAGACACTGTCTTATTATTTTTTTTGGAAAGAAAAACACCAGAGGGCTTATTTTCAGGGGAGGGCTTATGTTGTCCTGCCTCAGCTCTCCTCCGTGGCACTGCTCTCAATGGCGCCAGCAAGCAAATCACTGGGGAAGAACAGGATGACACGCTCACTGCTGCAGCTCTGATTGGATGCAGCTCGGAGTGCGGCGTGCGTTTCACCCGGGGGGGACAGTGCATACAGAGGGTACCGTAATGTAGCGTGTAGCACAGGGGATCACCTTCACTACAGTAGCAATCTCAATAGGGCTTATTTTTGGGGGAGGGCTTATTTTAGAGGAATCTTACACAGTAAGGGGAGGGCTTATTTTCGGGATAGGTCTTATTATCGGGGAAACACGGTATTTAGCAGAGTAAAATGACACCTTCCTTTAAGCCTCCTCTCCAGAAAGGCATCTCCTACACATGTCAAAAGTAGGTAAGATTCCCAGAAAGACAGAATAGTAACAATCATGATAATATTAATAGATGACCTTTGTATGATGCTTTATAGCCTGCAATGAATATTACATATGTCATCTCCTTTATCGTAGAAACAGCCATATGACAACTGTCTGATTATTACTGTCAAATGAGGCATAAAACAGGGGAATGTACACCTGCCAAAGGTGTTTACTATGAGCTTGTAGAAGAGTCAATGCAGAGTCAAAGCTGAAGAGCAACCTTCTCCTGGAGATGTGAGTTTAGTTTCTCCTGCTAGATGCTCCTGTTTATAGATGACATTCGACTTATTGCAGAAAATCCTAATGGGATCCCACTACTGTGCAGAAGATATATTAAGATAACATCCCAAGTACTGTGTAGTAGTTTGGCTTAACCAAGGAAGAAAAAAACAAGTGGATGAAGAATGGCTAGAAAGCCTAGAGGGCATATCTATCTTTCTAGTTATATATACACATGTATACATTTCTATAAACTTATAACTCTATACTTAAAACATAGCAAATGAACAACGATCTGAGTCAAATATTGAAGAGAAGGAGAACAGTGAGTTGAATTGCCTTTGGAAAACTGTAAAGTTTTAAATAACATGATTCTTCCTTGGAATACTGATCATAGAATAAAGGGCAATAAAGAAATACAGAGAAGGTATGAACTGTATATTTGCAACATATTACAAAAAGGAATTACATAGAAACAGAGTAAAGGATAAAAGAAATGTATGACTGGAAAAAAAAGACAGACTGGTCAAGTGGTGAAAAAGAGAGATCAATTAGATTGTCTCCCTTCTCCACTGATGTTCATGTGATGCTAAGAGAACCTGAGGAAGGCCTTCTGTAGCAAACTTATGGAAAGACTTGTACAAGGATTAAGTAAAATCATGGATGAGGCGTGATCTCTGTTGTTGGTGGGAATAGCCACCATGAGGAGACCAGAGATCCCCCGGAGCAGGGGAGTACAGTAAGTTAGGATGGCCAAAAAGTAGTGAGAGGATTCTATTGACCCAGAAAGGAATAAAAACCCTAGAAGGGGCTCTGTCCAGACGCTGGGAAACGAGACAAGGAGACCATATTTCTCGCTGATGAGACAAGCAGAGACTGGTTAGTATTTGAAACAATTACTGATAGAGTTTAAATGGAGTCAGGAAGAGTTCATGCCCCAGAGAAAATGAGATAAAAGCACCCCGGGGCAAACACATAAGTCTGGACAGAGGTGACCCAGGGAAGCACCAGCTCTCAGATCCGACAATCTGAATGCCCTGTAACAATTTTTAATTGTATGTTGGAAGGGAAATATATCCCTTCTTACTTAACCCAAAGCAATTATTCTATGAATTGGATTTTAACATATATCTGCTTTCTGGGTGAGTTATGATTCTGGATTTATTATTATCATTATTATTTATTACTGGCATTATTATTAATGCTACTATTATTTATCAGTTTCCTTTTCTGTAAAATAATGGGATCTAATTGTTCTCTAAGATAATTTTCAACTCTTAATCCTATGAATTTATAATAATACCTTACATGTATAGAATCCTTTACAGCTTTAAAACCTCTTTTGATTTGATCTTCATAATAACTTTGTGAAATAGATAATATATTATTATTCACATTTTATAGATAAAAGAAAACAGAGGCAACTAAGAAGTGGGGTAGTGGAAGATGGTGGAGTAGGTCAGAAAATTTCAAGCTCTCAAGATTTTCTCCCTGCAAAAGAGTTACCTTAGGGTGAACAAAGTGTGGATGGAGATAAATAAGAATAGGGGCACAACCAGGGTCTTCCTGGGACAATTTCAGAAGATCAGAAGAAAAATCCCAGGATGAGGTTTGGTCCCTGTGAAGAGTAAACCCCTCCAGGCTAACAACAAGCCCCAAGTCCTGGGGTTGGCTGGTTTGAGGCTGCTTTGGCCCCAGCCACCAGAACTTATACCCCCAGGATAGTGAGGGCAGCTGGATGTCTGATTCTGGGAAGATCCAGGGAACCTCTGATAATAGGGAACACCAGACCCAGCTGTGCTGTGAAGAACAATGAGCAGCGGGGCGAGAAGAAACCAGCACACGCCTGGTGAGTGCAGAGGCAGTGGGGCAGAAAGCCCCTGGCTGTGGGCACTTACAGGAGGTGGGAGGTTTGGCTTTAACTCCAGGCTAGAGGGGAGAACTGAAGATCTGGGGCAAGAGGCACCATTTCCCATGCCCCAGGGCTAGAGGTGATTACAAAAATTAAGCTACCACCACCAAAAATGCACAGGCAAAGGAGAAAGAATCCAACCATAGAAAGCTATTATGGGAATAGAGATGACTGGGGTTCATCTTCAGAGGAGAATACTGAAGTAAAGAAACCCCCAAAAAGTAATGTCAAATGATCACCTGCCCAAAAAAGAATTCACAGAAGATCTTTAAAAAGATTTTAAAAACCAAATGAGAGAGATGGAGGAAAATAAAAAAGAAAATAGGAATATTCCAAGAAAAACAAGAAGGGCATGAAAGGAAAGTCAAACAAATAGAAAAGGAGGTCCAGAATCTTAAGGAAGAAAATGATACCTTGAAAATTAGAACTGGGCAAAATGAAGCCAGTGAAATTATAAGAGATTAAGAAATAATTAAACAAAATATGAACAGTGGAAAAAATAGAAGAGAGTAAAACATAAGAAAAACAGCAGATCTGGAGAATAGGTCAAGAAGAGAAAATGTAAAAATAATTTGACTAACTGAAAGCTACGATAAAAAAAGAATCTTGATACAATAGTACAAGAAATAATTAAAGACAGTTGTCCTCAACCACTAGAACAAGGGGGGAAAGCAGAAACAGAAAAAAAATTCATCGATCACCACTTAAGAGAGATCCTATGAGGAAAACTCATAGAAATATCATAGTCAAATTCCACACCCCCCAGCTCAAGGATAAAATATTAAAATCATCAAGATTAAAACAATTTAAATATGATGGTGCCACAATTATAATTACACTAGACCTAGCAGTAGAGACATTAAAGGACCACAGGTCTTGGAACACAACATACCAAAGAGCAAAAGAATTGAAGCTCTTCCCGAAAATATCATACCCTGCAAAGTAAGTATTATCCTGAATGAAAAAAAGGGGACATTTGACAAACCCTCAGGCTTTAAAGACTTTGTAAAAAAAATCATTAATAGAAGATTCGAACCAAAAAAAATATAAGGCACATACCAAAGACTGATTATAAGGGATTCATAAGGACAGACTGTTGTTTACTTTTTAAATATGTAAAATGCAAACTGTACATCTAAGATTCTTATTAATAATTGGGTAGCTCATAATAAAGATTGGGGTAAACCTGAGTATGATATGAATTTAAAAAGTAAAACCATTTAGGAATAGCTAAAAAGAGTAATTATTTTATATAAATGAGGTGCAAGAGAAAGAACTGATAAAGAGGAATTAGATGGGGGAAGAGGGCTGGTAATTCTGGTAACCTACTTTTATCGGGAATGGGTTTAAAAGGAAACAATACATATATATATATATTTAGAAGAGTATAAAAGTCTTCTAAGTTCAGAAGAAATAAAATGGTAGGGGCATAGGGAAAGGGGAGAAGACAAGGGAGGGATCTTTAGAGGGGAAGGTGAGGGAACAGGTAAAAGGTAAGGAGGGGTCTTTAGATTGATGGGAATGGGAGGATAGGGGAGGAATCCTTGGAGCAGGGGAAGGCAAGTAATAGGAGGGCAAGGTAGTGGGTAGAAGTAAATAGAGAAGGCAGGAGGCATAGGAGATAAGAGATATGTACAAACATAAAAACAAAGATCAGGAGTAGAGTATGTTTGGGAAAGTCTATGTCTACATATGCATGTATAGGTGTATGTACATATATGTATATATATACATATATATAGCTACAGAGAAACATATCTAAACTTTATTGTGGCCTTCGGGGGAGGGAGGGAGGGAAAAAAGAACAAAGTAATAAAGTACACAGCAGAGAACAAAAGAAAATTTACAAGGAGCACAGAAAAGATGGACAATTCTCAGCACAACATGCATTATTTATCATACAGGCTTTCTTGAAATGAAAATTTATTGTTGTGTATTTTGCATCCTCTCTTATGCTCTGCTATTCACACGACATGCTTTTTCTTCTTTCTTTGTATTTAAGTTTCAATATTTAAGTTTATGATACATTTTTCTTTTCTCTATTCTGTATTTGTGTTCTGGCCCTTGAGTCTAAAATTTAAAAACAAAGAGGTGGGGGAACCTGGACATAAACTCAGGTCTTCTGACTTCTCACTTAGTGGATCATCTTTACATTGCATCCAGCTGTCTCTTATTTACCTCTTAAGAACATAAAGCTGCTTCAAAAATTGTCTATATTCTTCTCTTAAAGCATCCTTCTCTTGTTGTAACACAGACAGCTTCTCCAGTAGTTCCTGATTGTTCTTAACTTGCTGGAAAACAGAAGAATTTTGAACACAGAACTTCAAAAAATTGTTTGATAAAAATTAATCCTAATGGTCACTTACACAGACCATTAAGATATTTAAATGATAAACTAAACTATAGAGAGGAAACACAGAGGAAGAGGAGAACATCAAACGGGGGCCAACAGGGTTCATTCAAAGTGAGTTAGGTAGCCACAAAGAGAAGGAAGAAAGGAATGTGGTATGGCAGACAGGAGATAAATGGCCTTATCTGGTGAGAGATCTATATCTATATCTATACCTATACCTATACCTATATCCATATCCATATCCATATCTATCTATCTATACATACACATCTCTATCTCTGTAGAAGTGTAGAGGAATTTAAATACAAAAGGTAAGGGAGGCTATGCTGGGAGAGGAGAGAAGACCAAGGACTTTGACTGCTAGGGTACTGGACACAAAAGGGTAATCAAGTGAAATCATGTGAATGACTCACTGCAAACCATGACCTTTCTCAGGAATCCATGATTTCATCAGTGTAAATGCTCCCTTAACCAGCACAGATTACAACCCCTCTATACATTACAAGATGGTTTTTGCAAGTTACTGTGACTCAAAATTCATCACCAACTTTTTGGTGATGAGACTCTCTGAACTTAGCTAGGCCAGTTGCTGGACAAGAAACACTATTGGAAAACCCTTCCAGTTTGGTAGGACCTATTGAAGTTTGTACTTCACTGGCATAGCCTTTTGAGAACCCAGAGTTACCTCCACAAAATGATAAAGCAATGGAGGGAGGCTTTAATGGATTCATTCACTCTATAAGAAAAAAAAAACAATTCAGAGAGAATATCCCATTGCCAAGGGGTTAGTGACACCATTTTTATATGTGATAACCCATTATTACTTGCAAAATATAGATGTTGGATACAATCTAATGGATAACGTTATTAATCTTCTATTGCTTTCCACATTTCATCAAAGAGTTTAGGTCTTCAAGAAATGCAAAAGCAAGGTAAGGCCCTCTCTTTTCACTCTTACCTCATCATATTTTTTCTTTTCATCTTCTAATATTTGAAGCTGGACCTCTTGCTGTTCAATCTTAAGTTGTTGCTTACAATTAGACTGTTCCATAAGAGCCTCTTTAGCATGTAAATATTGTATGTGTTGTTGTAGTTCATCTACGTTCTGATCTAGTAGTTTCCTGTGGGCAGTTAAAGCATTATGATGAGGACAAAGTAACTGTGACCCTATAACTCATTCATGGACATGGGGCACAGGTATCTAGAGTGGACAAATAGGTTTACCATTTTCCCAAAACAAGAGTCTCACAGCAATATTTGTAAGAGACTTCTAGCTGGCGAGTGAGCCTGCTCATACTCTACGTCTCCAACTTCTCTGCTTATATTTTCAAGGAGCAGGTTTATAACTACAATGTACTGCTTTGGTTCCGTCCCATCTCTATTCCTCCTATTTCTGTGCTTTGTTATTCTTGCCGAGTCATTTTCAATCATGTCTGATTCTTCATGACCTCACTGGGGTTTTCTTGGCAAAGACACTGGAGTGGTTTGCCATTTCCTTTTCCAGCTCATTTTACAGATGAGGAACTGAGGCCAACAGGGTTAGGTGATTGCCCAGGGTCACCCAGCTCGGAAGTGTCTGAGACCACATGTGAACTTATGAAGATGAGTACCCCTTACTCCTGGCCAGGCACTCTATCCAGTGTGCTACCTAACTGCCCAAATCTGAACAAGTCTCTGCTGTCACTGGCTCCTTCTTCCATGTGGTTCTACTCCCATTTTCTGGTAAAGAGAGCAAGACTTCAGTCTGTATTAAATTGAAAATTGGTAACCTATATGCTAACTATATCAAGGACAACACTCGAGAACTCAAACATTTTGAGTTACAGCCAAAGAACACTTCAGAAAATAATTGATATATAAGACACTGAGATAGTCCATAATAATCAATGAACAAATTCTGGTCCATAAATCAGAAGTTATACTATTTTATAAAAATAATAGGGCAGTAGAATTTCCTGGCATGATTTGCTCCATTTGGTTGAATCATAAAAACCTCCATGAAAATACATTTATCTTCGTCAGAGGAATTTAATAAAGTATGACAACTGCTGAAAATGCACGGAAGCTAATCATTGCAATGGCAACTGGTCTAGAATCGAACATTCTGTAGGACCAAGGCAGGGGCATGCTAGAGTAAGAGCTGATTGGCAAACTTTCGGTGTGAGTATTTACACCTTGGAAATCAGCAAAAGCTACAAATCAGGACTTGATTTGGTTTCTTTGATTTTCTGCAATTAAAAAAATGATGGAGAAAATGTTAATAATGAAGATTAAATATAGAAATGCATCACGTGTACTTTTTTCTCAGTCAGTCAATTATTAAACATTTGCCAGCACACCTCTCTACCAAAGACCTATTCTACTGGATCAACATTTTAGAAAGCAACAGACCCAGATACAAGCCATTATCATTCTCTCCCTGTAGCTGAACACTACAATATACTTAGCCATTAATATATCTTATTAAAATAACATTTGTAGAGTGATTGAGATGGTCTAAAGTACAATGAACCCCTTTAAAGGAAAACAGTGGATAAGTATAAAACATCATGAATAACATGAATTTTGTTTTATACAAGTTTGGGAGATTACTCTCTCTTATGTTCAGTCATTTCAGTTGTGTCTGATCCTTCGTGACTCCTTTCGGGGGTTTACTTGGCAAAGATACTAGAGTGGTTTGTCACTTCCTTCTCCAGCTCATTTTACAGATGAGAAAACTGAAGCAAACAAGGTTAGGTGACTTACCCAGGGTCACACAGTTAGTAAATGCCTGTGGCCGGATTAAATCCAGGTCTTCCTGACTCCGGGCCTAGCATGCTCTCCACCAGGCTACCTTTTTGCCCACTATTTCATATGTTATCACAATTTATAGACTATGGGTCTAAGATTAATGAGGCTACATAATTACAAACAATTACAACTATTCTAACAAGTGACTTATAAACATTACTCATATACTAATGGCCATCCCAGATGGTTTAGTTATAAAAAATCCTCTAATCTCTCAATGAATAATGCCTTCCTACCACCCCTAATTCTTCCTATACACATGCTTGCCAGAGATAACTTGTATTCCTATTCTTCAGACCACTGATTCTCCCCAGAGAGCTGACTCCCATCCTACCTCCTGTAATCTCCCCTATTCTTTCATTAACAATCACATCTCATAGACTCTTTTAAAATTATTTCTGTTTCCCCCTATTCTCCACCAAGGCAAGACTATGTCACCATTCCTAACCATGACTATCCCCCATCCACAACCATTGGGAGCTTCCACCAGAAATACTCACCTCCCACCTTATGACTCTGGTTGTCTTTTTTCCTGACCCTAGCACATGAGTTGGGGCAAATAATTCCCAATGACCTCTGACAGTAGAGGAAGAGATTGAGGCTAAGGGAAGAGGAATTGTCTCCTAGAGATTGTGACCGTACCAGGAACAGAGATGTGTTCCTAGCATACAAAGTTCCTGGATGAACGCTTTTACCCATAAAAATGAAAAGAAATCATAATTGTGATTGCTATAGTTTAGTTACATTTGGGTTAGTGGGCCCCTGTGGGGGCATTTAGGAAGCAAACCCTATTTTACAATATTGTTTCTATGTAAAAAAAGTATTCCAAGATTCAGACAACTGAGTTACAATGAATGTGTGGATCAGCCCAGTTAGAAAGTTAGGGATGGTCCGTAAATCTTTCTAAGTTATGTGAACAGAACCAAACAGCTGCTCCCTAGAATGTCATCTCTCCTCTTTACAGAAATTGACAACTGTTGCTCTTCTCACCTTTTCTGTTGTTCTTCCTGATACTGCATTTTGAATTTATTCTTGTGTTTTTTCGCTTCTTTTACTGCTTTTTCAAGGTGCTTTTTATCTAAAATGCAAGTTTTTGTACAAGACTCATTTGCAGCTTCTAATTTCTCCTGGAGTTCCAAGACCTTGAGTAGAAATTGATGAGACAATAACACTCATGAGATTACAAACTGCTTTTAAATCAGACAAATCCTGGACAAACTCTGAAACAAACAGTATTGTTGTTCACTCTGGCCTAATGTCAAGCGTAGCTTGAAATCCAGAAACAAGACAGAATTCTCTACGCTCTGCAATGATAAGAAAGCATTTGGCAGGAATGTGGGGACAAGCCATGGTATATTAATGAGACTGGAATATGATTGTATTGTAAGAAGTGACAAAGAATATGGCTTCAGAGAAGCCTGTGAAGTCTCACATGGGCTGCAAAGTGAAGTGAGAAGAACCAGGAGAACACTGTGCACAGTAACATCAATATTGTAATGATGATCAACTGTGAAAGACTTCACTACCCTGATCAATACAATGACCCATGACAATTCCAAAGGACTTATGATGAAAAATGCCATCCAGCTTCAGAGGGGGAACTGATAAACTTTGTAGTTGGAAGCATATTGGTTTTTACTCTTTTTTTCACTTTTTATTTTTCATAATATGTCTAACATGTAAATATGTTTTGCATGACTTAATATGTATAATGAATATCATTTTTTTTTTGCCTTCTCAATAGTCAGAAGAGGGGGTGGAGAGAGGGAGAGAATTGGAAACTGAAAATAAACATTTTTTTAAAACCCTTCAAAAAGTCCATATTCTAGTAAAAAAAAAGAGAGAAATGTTTAACAAAATTAACACAAATACAATAAAACATTTTTAAAAATCAAATATTTGGGATTGTCTTAAATCAGGTACCAGTAATTCCTACTCTAGATATTGGAGATGTTTTGAAGACTGTCTACAATGTCTATGAAGTACTTTTTATTAATTTTGCTTTAAAACCTTTATTTGATGAATGTGTACAAGTTTAGGAATGATATGAGTTATTGGTAAGAAAGATAGCTAATTGCACCTTGGGGTTTAAATACTTATATTAATATTAGCTAATACTGATAGCATGATAGATCATTTTGAGGTTTATAAAGAAATTTATTTATACTTGCTCATTTCCTTCTCACAACAGCCCTACCAGGTAGGTAGGTGCCATTTTTATCCCTACTATACATTCCTTCAGACTTGTCCATCTGGCCCTCAGGAGCCTCATCCTCCTTCAGGATTGAAGCAGCTTTGTCCCTGCACAAAGCACCTGTCTCCTGACTCCTAGCAATGACACTGGCTGTCACCATGCCTGGAATGCACTCCCTCCTCATCCCCACTCCAGCTTCCCTGGCTTCCTTTAGGTTTCAGCTAAAGTTCCCCCTTCTGAGAGAGGCCTCTCCTTGTCCTCCTTGGGCTCTGCGCCTTCCCACTCAGACCACCCACTGTTTACATCTTTCTTTGTACATAGTTGTAGCCTGTCTCCCCCATTAAACTGTGAGCTTCTTGAGGGTGGGGATTCAGTTCTTTTTTGGCCTTTCTTTGTATCCCCAGTACTTAGTACAGTGCCTGTCACATCAGTGGATGCTTGTTGACTGAGTCTATCAATGTTGTCTGTTTGATATTTCATGTTTGTCTAAATCAAGCTGTTCTAATGTCGGTATATATAATTTAATATAAATTGTAGAAAATTCACGAAGTCTGAGTGAATCAGTCTTAGTTAAAGAGCTAGTTTCTAGTTTGGACCATGTTTACTGTGGCCTACTTCAACCACCTGGGGGCACTATATCTAAATTTTATTATAATTATATATTAAATAATAATAGCTGACATTTATATAGAACAAAGACTCTTACATACGTTATTTTATTTGATCCTCAACAACCTTGTGGGTAGTATTATTCCCACTTAGGTAGTAAATGTTTGAGGTGAGATTAAAGCCCTTGATACTTCTCACATTTACACAGTACTTACCTAACAGCCAACCCCAGGATATAGGTGGTGCAAATTTCAGATGAATAAATTAAGGTTAAGAGAGTTTAAGCAATTTGCCCAAGGTTGAACAGCTCCTAAGGGTTGGGGCTAGGACTTGAGCTTGAAGCTCCTTTCACTCTCTGTCTGGTGGCTGACTATAACATACTTGAAAAAATACTTTTCAAAGTGAAAGTGCAAAACAAAACACATGAAGGGATAGCTTTGGGACAGTCTGACTCTTTAACGTGTAAAAAAGTCTGTCAGATGGTAGATACGCTAGACTTATTTTACTGAGCCAACCAGGGCAGAACTAGGAGCAGCAGACAGACACTGCAAAGCAGGAAGTCAAGGCTTGAGGCAGGGAAAACTTCCCAACAATTACACCTATCTACATGGATTGCCTTGCCATGATGGACTCTTCCACAGTCAAGGTCTTCAAGGAGAGGCTACAATCACTTGTCCAGTGTGTTGAAGAGGGAACTTCTTTTTCATGTATGGGCTGGACAAGATGGCAACTGAGCACCCTTCCAACTATGATATCCTGCAATCCCATGAAGGTCACATTGTGGCTTTAATAGATCCTACCTTTTTAAATTCACGTGGGGTGGGAGGGTGGAAGAGAGAGGGAGAAAGGAAAACCCATTCAGAATCTAAAAGCTGTAGAGTATGGGGAGATGAAGAAGAGGTCAGATGTTAAGTATTTTTTCTGCAAATACCCAGTACTGATTCAGGTTGTGGTACAAACTTCACAATTACTAGAATCTTGAAAAAGAGGATTTCAGTGATAGTTTCCAGACCCTAGTTATTGGAAAGGGCCAAATGTAAATGGTTATAATTACCTTTTTCTCTGCATAAGCCACTCTGGTTTTCTCTTGAGCAAGTTTTTCATATAAATTATTTTGTGACTCAATATTCTCGGATTGTTTAAGTATTTCTTGTTCAAGCTCTTTTACTTTCTGTTGACTACCTTCCCAGTCTGCTGTGATGGAAGAACACATATTTGTGCTGTCTAATAGTTTCTTCTGGGCGTGCTTCAATTCAGCTTTGATCTAGAGTTGGGGAATAAAAATGACAATCTTAGCACAGACCAGATTTCAGGGTCCCAAGAAAAATCTCACAAATGACTCTACTCTACATCAAATATATCTTTTCTCAGGTAACTGAGAAAAAAAATCTTTGCAGAAAGTTTCCTTGAGAAAGGTCTCATATCCAAGATACATAGGGAACTGATTCAAATTTATAAAAACAAGAGCCATTCCCTACCAAGTAATGGTGAAAGGATATGAACAATCAGTTTTCCAAAGAAAACATCCAAGCTGTCAACAAGCATATTAAAAAGGCTCCAAATTACTAACAATTCAAAAAAAGCAAATGAACACAACTGTGAAGTTCTACTGCACACCCATCAAATTGGCAAAATAGAATCCCCAAAAGCAAACGATGATTACTCGATGTATTGCAACCAAAAAGACATTGCTAATGCAGCTGTGAATTGGTTCGATCAGTCTAGAAAGCAATTGGAAACCATGCCTCCCAAGTCACAACCCTTTGATCCAGTGATAGCACTACAACTATCACTTTTTTGGCTATAGCACAAAGAGCTCAATGAAAGAGATAAAGGTCTCATATGTACAAAAATATTTATAAGTGGCTCTCTTTGGTATAGTTAAGGGAATGCCCATCAAATGAAGAATAGCTAAACAAATTCTGACATATGAATGTAAAGAAATATTTTTTGTGCTGTAAGAAATGAAAAAAGGGATTGTTTCGGAGAAACCTGGAAAGACTTATGTGAACTGATGCATTTATACGACAACAACAACACATAAAGACAATTTTGAAAGACCTAAGAAATCTGACCAGTACAATTCTGAAAGACTTAAGAACTCTGACTAACTGTGATTCCAGACAACTGGTGCTGAAGCATGTTACCCACTTTCTGACAAAGAGATGATGGACTCAAATTAATATAACCAATGCAGGAATTTGTTTTGCTTGAATATACATATTGGGATTTTTTTAAAGATTACATCTATTTGTTACAAAGGTTTTGTTTCTCTTTTTTCTCATTGGGGTGATGGGGTAACAGTGAGGCACAGGAGTTAGGGATAAGGTTGCAAACAAGAAAAAGAAAACAAAAAAGGTTTTAATGCATTAAAACTGGTTTTCTGAAATGCACAAAATAGAACAGAAAGGTCAGAAGCAATCACAGGTATGCAGAATAATTGTGAAAGGAACATGTTTAATTTATTATATTATATATTTAAAAAGAAAAGCAAGCTATAAATAATAGAAATCCACCATTTTGTTTGCAACACTTTCTTTTTGTTCTGTTTTGTAGAAGTACTCGTTTTATTTTATGTTTGTTAAATTCAGAAATTTTTAAAATGGGAAAAAACCCCCAAACTGAACTATGTCTTTCTTGAATTTAAGCAAAAAAAAAAAAAATCCCCATCTACTCCTAGTGACATGTACCTCCATTTACTTTGCCAGAGTAAAGGAAAGATCTGATAATATGTGCTGTGCTCAAGGAATACCAAAGCACAAGATAGAGTTAGGAGTTAATTTACCCAGGTCTTCTGACAAACAAAATTCCCTTTGAAAGAAGTAAACCCCTGGCCCACAACAATGCTGTTGTTGCCCCGTGGCCGACTAAGCTGCTGCAAGATTTGGGAAGTTTCCTTTGTCTCTGCTTTAATCTCTATGGTTAAAATCCATGGTTAGCTCTTAAAATGTGTGTACTTACTAATACTGGGCACGATTAGAAGGAGGATGACTGAGTGGATATCTGGGAGGAAATCTCTAACACTGTGAGGTTGTTACTATAAATTCAAAGGGCCAGAGTGAGATTTCTGGTCAAAGCATTAAGAGAGATACTAGTTTATTCGAGGGAAAATGAGAGCAAGACTCAGGATCAGAGTCCTCACACATCTTAGACATGCGAACAGCAGCAATGAAAAATAGCTTTCATTTCTATCTTTTGTATTGGAAGCCTGGAGATCACGCCTTTGAAGGGGGCCACGGACTAAAGCAGCCTCAGCCACAAAAGAAGGGATGGGGAGCCGCAGTGGAGGAGCCTGCCCAGTTGTACCCAGGCTCAATGGATGACTGACAGCTTTGCTGGCTAAGTTCACCAGTGCCACCTGGTGGTTACTTACTGAGGATGGAAGAAATAGAATGACAGTAAGAACCCAACACCATCTTGTGAAAATAGTTATAAAATAAGTTGGTGGGGGAAGCTAAGGACAACAAAAAAGGCAGAATTTGTTGTTGCTTTTTCCCCTATTTGGGGCGGAAGACAAGGATCCAAGAAAGGACAGAACCCTCCACTCTGGAGTGTACGATGACAAGGGACCAGAGAGAGAGCAGAGGGGCTCAGTTTTTATTTTGCTCCCTTTTTCTTTGCCAAATATCAGAACAAAAAGAATTATTGATACTCAGGACAAAGAGACACAGTAAGAGATTGCCTCATCGCCCTTGATGAATTCAAGTCACACAGATCAGATGAACCCCATTTCAGGGGTACTCAAAGAATTCAAAGAAGAGACTGCTAAGCCAGGGTGCATTCTGAACACTCTCCATGTTTCCAATCCAAAAGTTTTCTGGGGTCTTGGAAGCACAATTGTTATCCTTTTTACTTGCTCCCTCAGTGCTACACAGTGTCTTACAATAGTCAATGTTACGTGGACCTTATCCAGTCCCAAATATGCAAGTGAAAATTACAATTGTCCATAGAGTTATGCAGATTTAACAGAGCATTTTACAAAGTTTACCAAGGGTTCCTGCTTAATGGGGGCCTGTCTTGATGCATGAAAATGGTACTACTGAATCCAAAGGCAGTAAGAAAAAGACAAAGAAAATCTAGGTTCCTCTCCAGAAAGAGTGTGTGAAGCTGTCCCTTCCTGGGGAGGGTCTGAGTCATCTCCTCACCTTCCAGTGAAAAACCAGGATTCCCTCAGCGCACTGGGCCATTCAAATTAGGATCTGGACAAAATTTCTATGTGTTTTTTTTCTATATAGAACATACATAGTCTAATGGGGGAAACAACATGTAAATAACTGTATATAAATAAGATACAAAGAGGATAAATTGGAGGCAATCTTAGAGGGAAGGACTGACCATCAGCATCAAAGTTTGCAGAAATGTCCAGAAGAATGACAACTGAGAAAAGACCATTAGATCTGGCACTTAAGAGATAATCAGTAACTTGAGAGAGAGCAGTTTCAAATGAATGACAAGACTGTCAGCCAGATTGAATAGCGTTAAGAGGAGAGTGGAAGTAAAGGAAGTAAAATTGTAGACAGCTTTCCAAAGGAATTTAGCTCCAAAAGGAGAAGAGATATAGGGTGATCACTAGCAGGCATGAATGAATCAAGTGAGGGTTTTTTTGAGGATAGAGAAGACTTGGGCATGTTGGTGGGCATTAGGGTAGCAATCAGGAGACAGAGTGTGATCAAAGACTAGTGAGAGAAGTAGGGATGACATAAGGGACAATCTGTTAAAGAACAGAGCTATACTCTTCTCTCTTTACCATCTTGATCTCCTGGTGAACCAATTCGACTCTAAACCACTCTTTTTTCTTGAGTCCTCTGCCCATTTATCCTATCATCACCCTTGCTCTGAGACAAGCCTCAGACCTCAGTCATTCCCACCATCCACTGACTTCACTCTTATACACTAGCCACTGAACAAAACTGGGGAAAACCACAAAACCATGTTAATTGGGTCCACTACAAATATGTTACATAATCTCACTTGGAGAGTGAGATTTAAATTTTTTTATTTTTTGCTTTTTGGAGGGGGGAGGGCAGGGCAATTGGGGTTAAGTGACTTGCCCAAGGTCACAAAGCTAGTAAGTGTTAAGAGTCTGAGGCCAGATTTGAACTCAGGTCTTCCTGACTACAGGGCTGGTGCTCTATTCACTGTGCTACCTAGCAGCCCCCTTAAATCCATTTATGTCTCATTAATAAACTTGCAAACCCACTCAATACAGAGGATTTTCCAAACCTTTTTATTACTTCTCAGACCTTCCTCCTCCTACACTCTCAGCTGAGAACCTTACCTTTTTCACTGACAAAACTGAGACCATTTACTACATGATCCCACTTAGCCCTTCCTCCACACCTCACACCACTCCTCACATCATACCTTCCACCATTATTTCTTCTTTACCCCTATGTCATATAAAGAGGTAGCCCTTCTCCGTGCCAAGGCAACTCCCCTCCACATATAATTGATCCCAGTCCATCTTGTCTTCTCCATATGCTCTCACTGTTGTTCAATCACTCCCTGTCTACTGACTATTTCCCTAATGAAATGCATCCATGGCTCCTCTGTTCTTAAAAACCCCTCATGTGGCTGGCCAGTTCCCATTAGCTAACACCCTATATCTCTCCTCTCTTTGGAGAAGGGCATCTATAAAAGGCATCTCTTCTTCCTTTACTTTCACTCTCTTCTTAACTCTATGCAGTCTGACTTTCAATGTCATCATTCCACTGAAACTGCTTAGGTGCCAGATCTCATGGTCTTGTCTCACTTGTCACCTTTGGTGCTGATGAAGAGTCCTTGATACTTTCTTCCTTCTGGGTTTTGGTGGCACTGCTCTTTCATGGTTTTTCTCCCTCCTGCCTGACCACTTCTTCTCCATCTCTTTTGCTGGATGTTCAACCATGTCATAACTGATAACATCCCTCAAGGTTCTGTCTTGGACCCTCTCCTATTCTCCTTCCATATTATTTCATTTGGTCATCTCATCAGCTTTCTTGGATTAAATTGTCATCTGTAATGACAATGTAATAACTGAGAATGTAATAATTCTCAGTTGTACTATCCACCTTTCCTAACCTTTCTTATGACTTTGAGTCTTACATTTCCAACTTCCTACTGGACATCTCAAAGTGGAAGTCCTGTAGACCTCTTAAATTCAATATGTCTAAAACTTAACTCAGTATCTCTCCTCCCCTCCCCTCTTTCAGACTTCTCTATTGCTCTCAAGAGTACTGCCATCTTCCCAGTCACCTAGGCTTATGACCTACGGGTCTTTCTCCACTCCTCCCTCTCTCTTATTTCTCATGCCCAATCTGTCTACAAGACACACCTGCAGCATCTCCAGTATACTCTCTTCTCTCCTCTGACAATGTCACCACCCTTTTATTGACCCTCACCACCTTGCTCCTGGATTATTACAATAGCCTTCTATAGTTGCCCTCCCTGACTCAATTCACTCCCTACTTCATCCCATCCTCTACTCAAATGTCAAACGGATCTTCCTAAGGCACAGGTCTGCCCGTGTCAACCAAACCACCCCCATTCAATAAACTCCAGTGGCTCCCTATTGCCTTCAGTATCAAACATAAAATCCTCTAGTGGGTTCAAAGCCCTTCATAACCTGGCCCTCCCCTACTTTTCCAGGCTCCATATACCTCACTCCCCATCATGTACCCTGATATTCAGTGACTTTCTGCTGTTCCTCACACAAGACAATTAATCTCCTGACTCTGGGCATCTTCCTTGGCTTTCCTCAAGTGACAGATAAAATCCCCCCCTTCTACAAGAAACCTTTTTGGATCCCTTTTTCTTTTTGTTTTTTGTCTTTTTTTTTTTTTGGAGGGGGGAAGGCTGGGCAATTGGGGTTAAGTGACTTGCCCAAGGTCACATGGCTAGTAAGTGTTAAGTGTCTGAGGCCACATTTGAACTCAGGTCCTCCTGACTCCAGTGCCAGTGCTCTATTCACTGCATCACCCAGCTGCCCCTCGGATCCCTTTTTCTGTGAGTACCTTCCTCTTTGCTGATCATTTCCCACTTATCCTGGATGCACCTTTATTGCACATAGTTGTTCCCATTAGACCACAAGTTTCTTGAGAGCAGGGACTGTCTTTCGTCTTTCTTTATTTCCCCAGAACTTAGCACAGGGTGTCTGGCATGCAGTAGGCGCTCAATGAGTGCTTGCTGAGTGACTGAGTACTGACTAACACTCCTGGTGGCTAAACAAGGGGAACGGTGCCTACCTTAATGTTCTCTTCCTGAAATAGGTTATTCTGCTGCTTTAAATCAAAGTTCTTTGTCCGCTCAGACTGAAGCTCTCTTTCGATGGAGCTGCACAGAGTCTGCACTCTTTGCAGGTTCTGTCGGAGTTTCTGCAGCTCTTCTTCTTGCTGTTGGTATCTCATTCTTTTCTCTGTCGAGCTCTGCACAAGAAAGAGAAATGTTTTCAGGGGAAATAAGGAATAAAAAGCACAGGTCACAAACAAATAGGCCGGCTTGCCGTCTGTGAGACAAACATAGTCCAGTGAAATGATCTCATAGTTATCTACATCTGGGTCATTTACATTTCCTTTTATTAACTTTTTTTTTTAAATCACCTTGTTTTCAAGTTTATGGTTAGGTAGCACCTGCTTCTCTTAAGGTTGCTTTTTTTCTCTCTTCTTCTTCGTTTTTTTTGCTTTTACTTCTTGACTCTTTTTGCCTGCAGAGAAGAAACCCTTTCAAGCTTGCCCTTCCAGGTATATTCGAAGAAAAGGTACGTCTTATGGAAGTCTGAGAGGGAACAGGAAATGGTCAAGACCAGGGGTGGGAAACCCGCGGCCTTGAGGCCACAAGTGGGTATCCCACCCCCAGTCAAGACTGAGAGGGCAAGTGAAGGATGAGAAGGGGCGCAGGATGAAGCAAATGTTCTCAGCCCAAGTCAGATCTTCAATGGTAATGCCTTATTTTTTTAAAGTAAATTTGCACAATATCAGACATGCCTATATGACAATATAAGCACAAAAACACATTTCAGAGCAAAAGGTGAATTTGGGAGGGAATTATGTACCATTTAAAATTAACCATACTTCTGATCCCTTTTATTAGTATAAAAAAATGAAAAGGGACAATTATAGCTATTTGTTCTATTTATTCTGCCCCTGATATTTTTACCCTAAAGTGGGAGAAATGGGGGAATTATAGGAGCAGGTAGATACCTAATCTATCACCATCTTCATCTTACTTTACTTCTAAGATTTCATTGGTGGAGTTACTCCCTCCACTGAATCAGATTACAGCTCTTTATTTAAGCAGATGATGATTTTAATGGTTCCTAGGGTCAAAAAAATCATCACTCTTTGGTCAACCTGGTAATGATGCATTTCTGACTTTAGCTAAGTGGATCTTCAAACAACAGATGAAATGTTCTGCCACTGGACCAATATTCAGAGCCTTTCCAGCTTAGTAGACCCTATTAGAGCATCTGCTCCACTGCTAAAACCTTTGAGAGCCCAGGATCATGTCCACACCATGATGAGGTATGAAAAAAGACTTTAACAGAAGCACCTTCATTTTAGAATGGGGGGGGGAGAAGGGACACAAGTAGGGAAATTAAAATAGAGACTCTGTGTGTATGTGTGTGTGTGTGTGCATGTCTGTCTAAGAAAGAATGAAGGTAAAAGAATGCAAGATTATGTGTCCATGTGGCAGAATTTTAGAATTAAGCTCCCTGTCACTTCCCTTCCTACCACCAAGGATAAGGCTTTGGGAGTGAAGACCTAATCTTATGACCTGTACTTTTCTCTTTAGCAGTAAGTCATTTGCTCTCAGGCCAACTGTTCTGAATACAATATAATTACTTAATTACAGACTTGAGGATTTATAAGAGTATACAGACCAATGCTCAGGCAGGCAAATATAGTCACCTACAATAGTGTCCGACTTGGTGCCTCTGAGTAACATTCAGATATCCTTTGGTGCTCTTCTAATCCATTCCAAACCCACATCCTTTTCTCCCTAGGCCTCCAAAAATCTATATTGGGGGAAGAGAAGGGGATAAACATTTATATAGCACTACAATGTGCTAAGCACTTTACAAATGTCTCATCTGATCATCACAACAACACTGTGAGGTAGATGCTGTTATTATCTCCATTTTACAGTTGAAGAAACTGAGGTAGAGGTTAAGTGACTTGTCCAGGGTCACACAGTTAGGAAGTGTCTAAGGTCGGATCTGAACTCAAGTCTTCCTGATCTAGGCCCAATACCCTGAGCATTATGGTGCC
Organism: Petaurus breviceps papuanus; assembly: GCF_028583685.1. NCBI lineage: Eukaryota > Metazoa > Chordata > Mammalia > Diprotodontia > Petauridae > Petaurus > Petaurus breviceps. The sequence continues at coordinate 12,511,097 of NW_027187338.1, read as the reverse complement.
ACATAGAGTTGCCCTTAAATATTCCATTTCCTTTGCCTCTTCTCTTGGTCACAGACAATCTCTCTGTATTATAATTTATACTTCTGCTCAAATAGAATGTTACCTTAAACCAAGCTCTTGTGAGTCACAATAAACTAAATCAAGTCTCAGCTTTTTTTTTTTACCCATTTCTCCTTTGCTTTAGCTTTACTACTTGAGTTCTCCTGGGAACTGGGAACACTTTAGTCTCATCACTCTAGTGATTAGACTCCTTAGCCATTACTCATCAAAACTTAACTAGCTCAACATTATTAACATACACAATCATTTAATCTATAAGCACAGATGCCAAAATGCAACATCTAGTCTGGACTAATGGCACAGAAAATGTAGGTGGACAGACAAAAGGAGATCTTTTCGTTCGTAGGAAGACAGTGGAAAAAGATGTAAAGGTAATGTTTGCACTTAAGATTTCCTTTCTTTTCACATTTTGGGTTCAGAGCTCAAGTACTTTTGGGTCCAAGGGAAGAATTACTATGATCTTAGCTCCCCAATCTACTCCCTCACAGATCTGTGGATCCCACATCAGAGGAGTAGTCTGGGCTTAGAAATAAAGAATTCAGTATTGCACTGACTATTACATTGCTCTTCCTTGGCCCCCAAGCTAGGGTCAAGGAATAGGGTACAGATTGAAAGCTTCCGTAACATTTGGAAGACGCCAAGAGGAGAAGTGGGGGAAAAAGGCCTGAACCTGCATAGCTTGCTGGGATTTGGAGTTTTTGTTCATCTCTCAAGGCAAGGAAATATTCAGGAAATCACTGAACAATCCAAACTGCTAGAAAGTACACAAATCTGAATGATAAATCATGATGTAGAAATCTTAGGACTACCACATACCATACCCAAAACAATCATCATCAGAATCACAGAATTTTGGAGTTGGAGGAGACCTCAGCAGTCAATAGCCATAACAAATACCTACTATAATACATACAAAAAGCAGTCATTTACTCCTTGCTTGAAGACATTCTTAATATCAAGCCTCTGTTTGCTTCTTCTCCATTTCTGCCTACTGTTCCTGGTTCTATGTTCAAAGGACAAACAGAACCAGTCTAGTCCCTCCTCCACAAGGTAGATCTTTAATGACTTAAACACAGTTATTAGGAGCCCTCCCTACTGCCCCCTACCTCCCCTGGCCCAATCTTCTCTTGTTCAGACTTCAAACAGCTCCAGTTCCTTGAATAGATCCTCAGCTGGCATGGACTTGAAGTTTTTCATCATATTGTTTGCCTTCTTTGGACACTCTCCAGTTTATCAATGTCCTTTCTAAACTCAGAACTGAACACAATACTGTAGATATGATCTGACTAGTGCAGAGTATAGAGGGACTATTGTCCTGTAAGATCTTAATGTAGCAAAAAAGGTCATTCTCCTTAGCAGAGAAAAGAGAAGTTTAAGAAGAATAGAGCAGCTCTGTCTGGTTTTTCTTTGGTCAGATATCATTATTGCATCCACCACAAATCACAGAATTACAGGTCTAGAGCTAGAAGGTATCTCAGAAGCCATATCAGAAATCTAGGCCCAGTATTTTACAGATAAAGAAAATGAGATGCAGTGATGTCTAGTGACTTGCCCACAGTCACATAGTATTTCTCAGAGGCAATGATCCTCCTCTTTCCCTCAATACATTTTAAAACCACATTTTTTTCATCATCCTCAGCTTACATCAAGTGTTGGTACTCCTGAGATTTTCACAGGAATATGCCACACTTCTACTCATCCTCTGCTACCTGCCCTTGTTTCCACTTTCTACATATATCATTTAAAAATCTAACTTGGTTGTTGGAGGCTTTCCTATGCCAGGGTCTTAAGACAACTTCTGTATTTCCACCACAATAGAACTGTTTCTCTTTGTACCTTCAGAATTTCATTCTTGGGGTGGGTAGGTGGTACAATGAATAGAGCACCGGCCCTGGAGTCAGGAGGACCTGAGTTCAAATCCAGCCTCAGACACTTAACGCTTAATACTTGACTAGCTGTGTGACTCTGGGCAAGTCACAACCCCAATTGCCCCTCCAAAATACAAAAAAAAACAAAAAAAATTTCATTCCTACCTGTCTTACGCTGATTTTCCCTATAGAATCTTAATTCACTAGATCCTACCTATATTTCTTCTGAACCTGTTAAAATATGCTTACCTATAATTCCAATGTCCAGGTTTCCTCTCTTCTAATAAAAATTATAGGATGAAATGGTCACTTCCCCTCCAACAACTAATTTATACCTATTGATGAAAATTGGACCCAGCACAGAATATATTGGTTTAAATCGAGTTTTGGTTAATGACAGAATTATTAGGAAAACTTGTATTACATTCTGATAGAATGCCCAAAGGAAAAAAACAAACCTAGCAGTTGTTATGCCAAGCATAAATAGCTTGTAGAAGGATAAAATTACCATTAAGGCAAATCAAGAAGTTATCAGCTGCTCTGCTCTTGGCAGAGGGAGAATTCCAACAGATGTGTCTAGATAACTGAAGTCTTTCATCACTTCTATAACTCTCCTCTGTATCACCTATTTCCTCTTTCTTCCCAAGTACTATATAGTATACACTGATGCCAAGATCATTTCTGCTTTTTCCTTACTGATCTTTACCCAAATGTCCTCCATTCTGCTTTCTTGCTCTGATTCTTGAATTTCTTGACATGACTCTGCCTTCCTAATATACACTATTACCCTATTCTCTTTTTGCTTATCCTGTTTCTTTTGAATAAGGTATATTCATCTAGAAAATATTCTTATGGGGCTTATCCCTCTAGCTCTCAGTGATATTATGAATCAAAATTGCCTTTCTTTGTTATGGATCTTTATTTGCTCTTTCTAGTTGCCTAAAAGAATTTAGATACAATATTTCAGGAAGTTGTCAAAGAAATATTTACAAAATTGGTTAAAAACAGTAAAATATAAATGTAAAGAATCCAAAGGCTACCTGCAAGGGAGAAGTCAAGATATGACATATTTAGATATATCATAGTTAAATGCCAAAGCTATAATGTTAAGGGAAAAAATATTATGAGCTACCAGAAATACTTTAAAAATCATTTTGTTGTTGTTCAGTCATTTTCATGACTCTTTGTGACCCCAATTTGGGGTGGTCTTTGCAAAGATACTGAAATGGTTTGCCATTTCCTCCTCCAGCTCATTTAATAGATGAGGCAAACAAGGTGAAGTGATTTTCTCACACAGCTGGTAAGTGTCTGAGGCCAGATTTAAATGAAGGAAAATGAGTTTTCCTGACTCCAGGCTTGGCATTCTATCCACTCTATCTGTTCTATCCTGGCATTCTATTCTCTTATCAAGGAAGAATAACTAGAATCACAGCAGATTTTTCAAGGAGAATGAGGGAGGAGACAATATATATTATTTATTATATTATTATACCACAATATATTTTATTATAAAAGGTTACTTATGTATTATAATATATGTTATAATTTATAATATAATTATATATTAATATAATAATATAAAAGACATATCTAAAATTAAGAAACTTGAGCTATGAAACTAGAATTACATGGCAAAATTTAGCATGTTTTTTAAGGACTAAAAATGGATATTTGAATAGCAGACTTTCATCCACTTCAAGAAGTCTTTAAGCATCAATAAGCCTCTCTATCATAGACATAAACATTTTAAACAACTAAAATAAGACAGCCCTTTACAAAATATGAGAGTCCTCAGAAAACTGGACTGGCTAAATGACTACTGAAAGGTTTTCCAAAGAAACATAGGATAAAAAACTCAAGGTGGAAAGCGAGAGGTTGCTGAGTAATCACAAGGAAAAGCACCTTTTCTTTGATTTAGTTAAAGCAACTTATGTAGTTGTTTAGAATGATTACATTTTGATTAATGACAGAATTATTAGGAACACTTGTATTCCATTCTGATAGAATAACTAAAGGAAAAAACAAACCTTAACAATTGTTATGCAGAGCACAAATAGACTAAACTCCCCAATAAAATAAGAGAGAGGCACAAAATGGGTTTAAAGGCAGAATCAAGCAGTAAATTGTTTATTGGGAGCATATTTAATACAGGAATAGCTGAATAAATTCAAAATGAAAGGCTGGAACAGCACTGATATATCAGGCAAAGTTTAATTAAAACTAGAAAGTAGGAAGAGAGATTAAGGATGGCATTGTATTATGTTGAAAGGGTTCTAAAATAAATCTTAAATTCATAAGCCCCTAATAATTCTCCAGCAAAACTTCATAACCTTGCAAAAAGAAACAAATTTTTTAAGAATGAACTTATTAGGAATTAATTCATAGCTAAAAGATTATTAGTACATTCTACCCAATGGAGCAATGGCCAAAAGATATAAACAAATAATTTACAAAAGGGGAAACATAAAATGTGAATAGCCCCATGAAAAGATGATCAAACTTTTAATATTGAAAGAAATATAAGGGCATCTAGGTGGCGCAGTAGATAGAGTACCGGCCCTGGAGTCAGGAGGACCAGAGTTCAAATCCAGTTTCAGACATTTGACACTTATAAGCTGTGTGACCCTGCACAAGTCACTTAACCCCAACTACCTCACCGAAAGAAAGAAAGAAAGGAAGGAAGGAAGGAAGGAAGGAAGGAAGGAAGGAAGGAAGGAAGGAAGGAAGGAAGGAAGGAAGGAAGGAAGGAAGGAAGGAAAGAAGGAAGGAAGGAAAACAGAGACCACTTTACAAGTACTGGAATGGCTAATATATATATTTTTTAAGTTAAAATAGGAATAGAGCCAAGATGGTGGCATAGAAGCAGGAAAACTCCCTGAGCTCCCCCCATAACCACCTCAAATACCTATAAAATATGACTCTAAACAAACTTTAGAGCTACAGAACCCACAAAGTGACAGAGAAACAAATCTCCTGCTGAAGGCAGGCTGGCAGGCTGGCAGGAAGGGACCATTGCAGCCTGCTGGGAGCAGAACCCAGCCCCATGTGAGGCTGCAGTTTTAGCCTCAGGGTGGCCCTGACCAGCTGTGGCTGGAGGGACTTCAGGAGAGTGGATCACCAGCAGCTGTGGTGGTTTCCAAAATTATCAACCCATAAATGCAAAAGGCAAAGTAAAAGGTCAGTGTGAACTTTGGGAACGGGGGTAGGGGGGTGAGGGTGTGGTTCAGCCTCTGCCCCCCTGGAGGGAGAAGCAGCTGAGGCGCAGCACCCATGCAGCCACAGCCACATGGCTTCTTCAAAGCTCCTGGCCTGCAGATTGTAGGGGGACCAAGAGACCATTCTGAGGGGTAATCACTTTTCCTTTAACCTGCTTGGATCTGGATTGTTGTCTTGGGTGGAGGTCCTAGGGTGTGTGACCAGGTGCCAGAGCCTGTGGAGGCTTCAGAGAGGGCACCCAACTAATAGTTCTGGCAGCTGCAAAAACCTCAGTGATTTGGGACAAAGCTCTTCTCTCTGGAGGCAGAGTTCTACTGTGGCAAAAAGCTCAAAAGTCAAGTAATTGAGCAGCAACATGAGCAAGCAAAGGAAGCAAAGCAAGCACAGAAATCTAACTTTAGATTCCTTTTTTGGGCACAAAAGGGATCAAAGCATGGAATGGCAGGAAGACAACGAAGACAGAACTCCTGCACCAAAAGCTTCCAAGAAAAATATGAACTGGTTCCAGGCCATGGAGGAGCTTAAAAAGGATTTTGAAAACCAAATAAGAGAAGTGGAGGAAAAATTGGGAAGAAAAATGAGAATGATGCAAGAAAATCATGAAAAGAGAGTCAACAACCTGACTGAAAAAAATAACACCTTAAAAAAATAGACTAACTCAAGTGGGAAAAGAGGCTCAAAAAGCCAATGAGGAGAAGAATACCTTAAAAAGCTGAATTTGCCAGATGGAAAAAGAATCTCAAAAGCTCACTGAAGAGAATCATTCCTTCAGAATTAGATTGGAACTAGAACTATTGGAAATAGAAGCTAGTGACTTTATGAAAAATCAAGATACTATAAAACATATCCAAACAAATGAAAAAATAGAAGGCAATGTGAAATATCTCATTGGAAAAACCACTGACATGGAAAATAGATCCAGGAAAGATAATTTAAAAATTATTGGACTAACCGAAAGCCATGATCAAAGTAAGAACTTATAAATCATCCTTCAAGAAATTCTCAAGGAAAATTGCCCTGATGTTTTAGAACCAGAGGGCAAAATAGAGGTTGAAAGAATTCGCCAATCACCTCTTGAAAAAGATCTCAAAAAGAAAATTCCTAAGAATATTATAGCCAGGTTTTTGAGTTCCCAGATCAAGGAGAAAATATTGCAAGCAGCCAGGAAGAAACAATTTGAATATTGTGGAAACACAATCAGGATAACAGAGGATCTGGCAGCTTCTACAATATGATATTCCAGAGGTCAAAGGAGCTGGGATTAAAACCAAGAATCACCTACCCAGAAAAACTGAGTATAATGTTTCAGGGGAAAATATGATCATTCAATGAAATAGAGGACTTTCAAGTGTTCTTGATGAAAAAAAAATCAGAGTTGAACAGAAAATGTGACATTCAGATACAAGAAGCAAGAGAAGCATGAGAAGGTAAACAGGGAAAAGAAAACATAAGGAACTTATCAAAGTTGAACTATTTACATTCCTACATGGAAAAATGATAATTATAACTTAATTATAACTTCTCAGTATGAGCATAGTTGAAGGGAATATAAATGTATATATATATATGTATACATACATATATGTCTATATAGGAGGGTATGTGTGCATATGAATACATGTGTGAGTGTGTGTGTATATATTTGTACAGGTATACATAGACAGAGGGCACAGGATCAATTGAATAGGAAGGGATGATACTTAAAAGGTAAAATTGAGAGGTGAGTGAGGAATATAATGAGAGGAGATGGGGAAAGACAGAATGGGGTAAATTATGTCATGTAGAAGCAGCAAGGGAAAACTGTTATAATCGAGGGGAAGAACAGGAAGGCAAAAGGGAATGGGTCAACCTTACTTGCATTGAATTTGGCTTAGGGAGGGAATGACATGCACACTAAATAGGGTATCTTACCCTACAGGAGAATAGGGGGAAGGGGATGAGAGGGGGAATGATGGAGGGGAGGGCAGGTTTGGGGGGAGTGTAGTTAGAAGCACACACTTTTGAAAAGGGACAGGGTCAAAGTAGAGAATAGAACAAGTGGGGGGCAGGATAGGATGGAGGGAAATATAGTCAATCTATCCACTATGGAAATGTTTTGCGTAGCTACACATGTACAACCTATATTGAATTGCTAATATTCCCAGAAAGGGTGAGTGATGAGGGAGGAAGGGAAAAAATCTGGAACTCAAAGTTTTAAAATCAATGTTTAAAAAATAAAATATATATATACATATATAATTTTTTATATAAAACTGGGAAATAAGATATACAGGCACTGGGGTATCAAGATCCATCTTGCCCTACTGTAAAATAGGAGGGAGCATGAGGGAGGATATAGTAGAGAGCAGATTGGGGGGAGAGTATACAGTGGGATCACTGTTTTTGTGGGTTTTGGTGAGTAGGGGAAACATGGGGAGAAAATTTGTAACTCAAAATCTTGTGGAAATGAATGATGTAAACTAAAAATAAACATAAAATTTAATTTAAAAAAGATAAAATATATTGTTATAACAATATAAAATCCAGTGTTGGTGGGGCTGTGAGCAAACAGGAAATCTAAAATATTGTTGGTATGACCATAGACTGATATAAATTTTGGAGATCATGCGTCTCCACTCAGTGATTCTTCTCCTAGGACTTGATCCCAAAAACACCATAAAAGGAACAAAATTATTGACAGATCTTATTTTTAATAGCAGATGACTGGAAACAACCTGTATATACAATAATTGGAGAATGGTTGAACAAAGATGTAACAAGAGTGAGCAGAATTTATAACTTGCTACATGAGGCCATCTCCCACGGAGCTGGGCATGAACCTTGATGGAAAGACACAGTGAGCTGATTAGTTCTCAGTGACTGGGGGTAGGGAATATTGAAGATAATTGGTGACTAAGTGTCTGGGAGATGGACACTTATGGAAGAACCACCTTCATCCTCCCAAAAAGCACCTCAAGACTCCAGCTGTCTTTATCTGTTATTTCCTTCTCTGAGCACCTGAGTTCCAGATTTGTGTTTTAACTGTCAGAGAGAAGAGGATTGCTGCTACAATGCACTTCTTGGAGTAGAAGATGACCACTGTCAGGATCAACATGTATTTGAAGGTCTAAAGGAAGCCACGTCCTACTAGGCAAAAGATCTGGACCTTGTGAAAGCTGGATGTACAGCAAAGACTTCATGGGTGTTCAGCAGTCCATCCCACTAAATGTCTTTACCTTTTGGGAAGTGTAATTTGTGTAATACTATATGAAACATTTTGTGATTTCTGTATTTATACATGCTTTTGAGTTTTTTTTTACAACTTATGTAGTTTAATTTGGTGAAGAAAATAAATGTCTTATACCTGATAGCCACAATGTATACTGAATACCTTTTCTATCTTGTTATTCACATTTTTGGAAGCCTCTACTCATGATTATGCCTGGAGTTTCTCTGGGAGGAGATAGAACCAGAGAGAAGAAAACTTGACACCCTGCTTTGGGATTAGGCCCTCCCTCAGGATGAATCCATGATCCTATGAGGTCAGAGACCCTTGTCTAGTTGGGGCCCACTGGGTTGTGGGGTCCAAATATAATATGGTACCATAAGAATGATAAATATGAAGCATATGAGAATTATGTTAAAATTTAGATGAGATGATGCAGAATAAAATCGGCAAAAAAGAGCTGTATATACACCAATTATATCATATAGATGAAAAGAATAAAGAAAAATAGCCAAAGGCAGAGGGACAGCATGGTGTAGTAGATAGGGAATTGAACTTGTGATTAGAAAGACCTGATTTAAAATCTCGCCTTTGCCACTTACTAGGTGTGTGACCCTGAGTGAGTCACTTTACCTCTGTTTGCCTCAGTTTCCTCACCTTCAAAATGGAGGGGCCAGATGGGGGTAGAATTCAATAGTCTCTTCCAGCTCTAAACCTACAATCCTATGAAATATGGCAGAACTTCAGGAAGGTCAGAATAAAAGATCATTCTTTGTTTGTTAATTTGGTTAAGATTTTGCCCTTTGTTTATTTGACTGTTTTTTTTGCTGGCACTTATTAAATTTATAACAAAAACATTCTGGGTTCACTGTCCATTTGTAGCAGTTGTCCAACATATATACAATTGCAGAACAGCTCTGTGAGCTATCCATAAAACTGAATATCAGAGTCTAGATAATAGGCCTTCTTGGTTTTTCCTGTGAGAACATAAGGTCAAACTCTTTTGAATGGCTTTGAATTTCATTTAGAAGTCTCTGTAACATTCTAGGGTTTAAATGCAGGTAGCACAATGCCATCTGCAAACACGAGCATCTGAAGGAACTCCCCATCTAGAAAGAACCCTTTTTCTGGGGAGATAAGGTATTGCTCTATAAAACCTGATGCTCACAATGATGACTCCACATTAAATTATGTTCAATAATTTCTGTTAAAGAATACAGGGAAGTGTGTGGTGCATTTCAGAAATAAAACAAGAGTTAGGGCTTTAGGGGCTAAGCTCCCTTAATTTACAGAAATGCAGTGTGTGGTCTACCCAAAAGAGCAATAGAACTGGAGTAAGAAGAATCCTGGGGTTCAGATCCCAGTTCTGAAAGCCACTAGTTAGATGATGCTGGGCAAATCACTGCATCTCTCTGGGCCTTAGTTTCCTCATCTGCAAAATAAGGATAATAACACATGCTCTACCCAACTCAAAGATTTATCACAAGGAAAACATCTTATAAATCTTAAAGTATTACATGAACAGGAGTTTGAATGACAAATCATTTTTCCAGAATGACTTATTCCTCCAATATTGTGGAGGAGTCAAGGTTATATTTTAACATCCTCAAATTCCTTTGAATTTATCCAAAAAGCTGTTTTATAACTACAAAAAATTATTACAACCACATCTACTCACATATTTTTCTCCTTTCCCAAAAGACATCCCTCCTATAGCTATGGCTGTAAGAATGGAAGAGGGTATTACAAAGTGATATTGCTCAGTGAAAAACCCTGATGGCTATATTCCTCTGTTACTTTCTAGTTATTAATAACAGAACTTCCCTTCATAGTAGGACATCCAGAGACTTGATAATACTAGTGGATAAACAATGGTTATGTGAAAGTTTTTCTTCTGATTTCTCTTATAGCCCCAAATAATTTTCTATAACCCTAATAAACTAAAAACATATTTTTATTTTGAAAAGCCTCATTACCATCCAATGAACCTTCCATTGTAATAAAAAGCTATAGAAAATGTAATATAAGTGAAGTTTGAGCTTCCCAATGTGAATTAGACATAACTTTTTAAAAACTGCTCTCACACTGGTGGTGAAGATGTTAATTGGTCCATCCATTCTGGAAAACAATTTGGAATCACACAAGAAAAGTCACTAGATTGTTTGAACCCTTTTACCCAGAGATGCCATTGCTGGACATATTCTCCAAGGAGATGAGAAGACAGAAATAGATGGCCTACACATATCAAAATATTCATAACAAGGCTTTTTTGTGGTGGCAAAAAAAATGAGAAACAAAGTGAGAACTTGTAAAACTGAGGGATTGCTGAATAAATTGTAGTGTATGAATGTACTGGAATATTACTGCTTCACAAGAAATGACAAGCATAAAGAATTCAGAGGAATATGAGAAAATGTGAATGAACTGATGAAGAGTGAAGTAAGCAGAATAAGGAAAATAGTACACCCAATTACTACAATAATGTAGATGAAATGAGCACTAAAACAAAACAGAATACTGTGTAATTAATGACCAATATATACCTTATCAATGAGGAGGAAGTATACCTCTCTATTTTCTCTGGAGACGTGGAAGAAGCAGAATACTATTTTTTTTGCCTTTTGGAGGGCAATTGGGGTTAAGTAACTTTCCCAAGGTTACATGGCTAGTTTTTTTGTGTGGGTGTTAAGTGTCTGAGGCCGGAACCGAACTTGGGTCCTCCTGACTCCGGGGCTGGCACTTTACTCACTGCACCACCTAGCCGCCCTGCAGAATACTATTTACAGTGTCAGATGTGGACCCTAAGTTCACTGGTTATGCTTAACTAGTTTTCACCAGACACCTAAAACTCCAAAGCTAATAACAATCTGCCAAATCAAATGAATGGTCTTGTCTTAGATCTCATTCTTCTTGACCTCTCTTTATAACATTTAATGACACTAAGTACCCATTCCTCCGACCTGTTCTTTCCTCTCTAGGTTTCATGACCCTGCTCTCTTCTTTCACAAACTGTCTGACCACTCTCCAGTGGTCCCTCCCTGTCTCAGTCTCCTTGGCTGGATCATCATCCCTAATTGTGGGCATACTTCAAAGTTCGATTATGGGACCTTTTCTCCCTCCTGTCTCTACCTCCTCACTTGGTGACTTCATCCAATTTTATGGGTTCTGTTATCTTTACACAGATGTCTTACATCTGACCCTACTTTCTCTCCTGAGTTTTAGTCACACATCACCAACTAACTGCCCGTTGGACATTTCAAAGTGTATGTACGATAGGCATCTCAAATTCAACATGTCCAAGGCAGAACTCATTTTTCCTACCTTTCTTTTGAATGTCCTTATTATTGCCAAGGGTACCATTATTCTTCTGGATAATCAGTTCACATCCTTTGTGATCCTTGATTCTTTGACTCTCACTGTTTTATTTGGTCTCACAACTTGGTTTAGAGCAACTACCTGGATTTAAGGATCCACAGAAAACTGGTACCCAAGAAGTTGGTACAACCATGAGTTTTATTATACAGCAAGCAGGCAAAAACAAAAGTAACACACACAATATGGCAACGCAGAAAGACTGAGATCTTGCCATACAAGGCCAGGTCACTCACATCCCCATCACCAGATGTGGTCAGGAAATTCCACAGGATGGCCTACTGATACCAGACTCAAGTGGAAGGGTTTCTTAATCAGGACTAGAAGTTGGGTTGGGGTCTAAGCTGATAAACAGGGAGTCCAACAGTATCAATGCATGACCACTACAGTTAGCCAGGAGCCTTGGCTAATCAGAAACTGAAGTGTTTTTCATGTTTGGCATGGAATCAGAATGAGCCAGGGCAATAGAAAAGCATAGGTTGTCCATTACTGCTTTCATGTTGATGGTCATTAGGACCATTCTCGTGTTGGAGTGACTACATGTTGGAGTTCTATCTCTTACAATTGCAACACCAAACAATACATTCCATAATCTCAATCATCACACACTCATCCCACATATCCAGTTGGTTGCCATATCTTTTCTACCATCACAACGTTTCTTGTGTATGTCCTCTCTCCACTAACACGGGCATCACCTTGGTTCAAACTCTGAACACCACTTGCCTACACTATTGGGACTGTCTCCTAACTGTTCTACCAGCCTCAAGTCTTTCCCCATTCCAACCCATCTTCTGCACAGTCACCCAAGAGATTTTCCTAAAGTGTAATTTGGACCATGAAACCCCTCTACTCAATAAAGTTCTGTGGCTCACTCTTACTGCAGGATCAAATGTGAACTACTCTGGTATTCAAAGCTCTTCATACTCTCCTACCTTCCAGCCTTTCCAGTCTTCTGTCACATTCTTCCCTTTCATGAAGTCTACTAGCCTGTTTACTATTCCTCACACATATAATGCTGCCAATCTTATCCCTGATTTTTGCCTTTTGTACTAGCTGTCCCTCATCTCTGGTTTTCCTAAAACTCATCCCAAGGGTCACCTTCGACAGTAAATCCTTTCTGAGTTTATAGCTGCTAGCATCTTCTCTCCCCAGAATGCCTTATGGTAAATTTGTATATATACACACACTTTTATATGTACATGTTGTCATATCAATATGGGATGACTCCTCCATTTTTGCTACATCCTCCAATTACATCATCTTTCATCTCTATATACCAGACAACTTCATCTTCAGTTGGAGGATTAAACATATTGGAAAGCTGGAAACACTGCACTGTAAGAGGATGCACAGGGGTGCAGAGCTGGAAGAGAATGCAGCACAGAGTTGGAAGGAACCTCAGAGGCCATTTAATTCAACCTCCTCTTCTTACAGATGAGCACACTGAGGCCCAGGGAGGATCGGTGACCATCCTATGGCCACACAGGGAAGAGGAAGCAGAAGCACGCTTCGTACCAGAAGGTCCTCAGGGGAGCTGGGTCTACAATGCTCTGGCCCTTTGTGGCTCCATATCAAACGGAACCTTGTTAACAGCCAAGCCTCATCCCACTTTTCAACAGGTGAAATAGGTGGGAGGCATTTACACTGCTAAAGCTAGACTAGCAGTAGTTATTGTATTCACCTCTTCCCAAGCAGCCAAGGGACAGATTATTACAGTTACCTTCAGTGTCAGCTCAGGGATAAGCCCATTGCAAAGCTGAAAGAAGACCAGATTAGAGACAGAACCACCATGATGGAATCCTTGCCCTCATGACAAGTCTGGTCCAACCTGGGTCTGTTTCCTCATCTATAAAATGGAGTTGGGCTGGACCAGATCACTCCTGAGATCCTTTCTAGATCTACATCTATGATTCTTGAAGGCAAGCACATTTCTAGTAGGGTTTGTTTCATTCTTTGTTCTTAGCCCCAAGCACTCAGAACAGTGCCTGTCACACAGTAGGTACCTAATAAATTCTTGCTTACTGACTGACTGATCTTATAAAAGGATGCCCAATTATAGTCTAATCATGCAGAGGCTAGCAGAACAGGAAGCAACAGAAAGCCAACATTTCCTGTGGGGAAGTGTGAGACGAGGGAAAGGGCAAGGGAACTTTCCCAGGTAATTTTGGATTGGAGCTGCACACTGCTTTTTGCTTGTTGGGGGGTGGGTGGGAAGGATTTAGCAGCTATTACTAGGAGTCTTGTGTTCCAAGAACACAAGAAAGAAGGAAAAAGACTGTGAAAATGAATAAGAAAATTCAAACCAGTGTCAAGAGACTGGAACAGAAAAAGGAGAAGGAGAGGAGATGTGCTGAATCACTGAAGTAATTATAGGGGTGAGAGTCTTTGTGTGATTGGGAAATCTGTCCCTTCTGAGCCAGTCCAGAACTCATTGGCAAGATCACACATCTGGCCCCTCTGGCTCATACTGCCACCACCCTAATTCAGGTCCTCATTGCCTCTCACCTGGACTACTGTAATAGCCTAATTGATTTCTCTTTTCTCCAGTCTCTTCCCTCTCCAATCCTTCCTTCACATAGTTGTCACAATATTCTTCCTACTTCGCAGGTTTAAATCACTCCTTTACCTTCAGTGGCTCACCATTGCCTAAAGGATAAAAAGCAAACTCCTTATTCTAGCATTCAAGGCCCACCACAAAGCTTCCTATCTGGTCTAATCTCCAGTTATGCCCTTGCACACACTCCACTTCAGTCCAGCTGGGTCCAGTTCTCCTTCACCTCAACACCTCTCCTGTTTCATGCTTTCACTCACCAACCAGTTATTAAGTATCAACCTGGTGAAAAAACCCTCTTTTAAGCTCTCGAGGACATATAAAGATAATTATGACATGGTTTCTGCTCTCATAGAGCTTACAATCTAAAAGGAAGGATGCAACACCCACACCATAAAGATTATACCATATGCAATAACTTAGCTAGTATTCAGAATAAAAGCACAAGAATAGTGTGCTTCCTACCATGTAGCTAGCCTAACATTATTAGAACCATTATATACATATATATATTTAATTAATAGCTGTTTGAAGATTATAGAGTCTTCCAATTCAACCATCATTTATAAAAGAAGTACTATGTATAAGACTGCTAGAGTTTGGGGCGGCCAGGTAGCACAGCGAGTAAGAGCACCAGCTCCAGTGTTGAGAAGACCTGGAGATCGAATCCCGGGCTCAGACACTTAGCACCCACCCAGAAACACCTGGCCGTGTAACCTTGAGCAAGTTACTTAACCCCAATTGCTTAGGGGCGGCCAGGTGGCTCAGCGAGTAAGAGCATCGGCTCCAGTGTCGGAATGACCTGGATCAAATCCGGGCTCAGATACTCAGCACCACACTCAGAAATAATAACTGGCCGTGTAACCTTGAGCAAGTTACTTAACCCCAATTGCTTTAAAAAAAAAGACTGCTAGAGTTCTCACTCAGTGTCTGAGAATAACAAAGAATCAAATGACACAAACCCCTGCCCTCAGGAAGTTTGCATTCTACTATAGGGAAGATGGAGGACATATATCACACAATCACAGAACTACAGAAGGTGTCTCAGTAGCCATCTAGTTCAAAATATATGCCAAAGTAATCTTTACTAAAGCATTCTGGAGAAGTGGTCATCAAGCTACTACTTGAAAACCTCCAAGGAAAGGGAACCCACCACTTCTCTAGACAACACATTCTACTTTGGGACAGCTCTGTTAGGATATCTTTCCTCGCATCAAGTCTAAATGTGTCTCTTTGCAACTTCCACCCATTGCTCCTGGTTCTGGGGCCAAATGGGACAAATGAATCTTTTCAGGTACTTTAAGACAGCTATTGTGTCCCCCCAGTTCCTTCAACCAATTCTTGTCTGTCATGAACTCAAGGTCCCTTACCATCTGGAGCACTCTCCTCCAAAAATTCTCCAATTTATTAATGTCCTGGAAGTTATGCCCTTCTTAATAGAGCTCAAGATTGTCTTAGCTTTTTTGGCTGCCATATCTCACTGCTGATACACAATGACTGAGCTTATAGGACAGATCTTTTCTTATAATAACTGCTATTTATCCAAACCTCTGTCATTTTATACCTGTGAAGTTGATTATTTTGTAACTAAGTACAAGACTTTATATTTATCTCTACTGAATTTCATCTTTTTAGATTCAGTCCAGTGATCTAATCATGGTCCTTTTGGATCTTGATTCTATCATCCACCGGGCTGGCTATTCCTCTCAGAATGAAGTCATCTGCAAATTTAATAAGCATATTTTTATTTTATATCTTTATCCAAGTTATCGGCTAAAATGTGAAGGAACAGATGGCTGACCATAGATGCTTACAGGTGATGAAGAACTCCACCCTGCTGTGATGATCCAGAACCATTGATAACTCTCTGTGAGTCTGCCATCCTGTACATTCTAAATCCTTATCACTTAAGGCTTATCTTTCCATCTTCCCCAAGAACAGTAAGAGATACCTTATCAGATACTTTTATAAAATCTATGTAAAGTTTACATCTAGCATTTCCCCTTGTCTATAAAATATAAGATGGGGGTGGTGGACAAAGGAAGGATTCAGATAAAGTACTCTAGGAATATTAGAGGAGTTAGAAAATATTTTGAGCTGAGGAAATCTGGGAAGGCTCCATAAATAAAAAGATGAGGAAGGTAGGCATTTTAGGCAGCAGAGACCATCTACAAGAATGCAGAGAGGTATGAGATAGTGTGCTGAGTTCTAGGCTGGCTGGAATGCAGAGTACATTAAGAGCAGTGATATGAAAATCAGGCTGGAAAAGGTAGAATGGAGTTGGACCATGAAGGGGTTTAAAATGCCAGGCTAAAGAATTTGTATTTCATTCTATAGTAGGAAGCTACTAAACAGGAGAGTAATATAGTCAGATCAAAGTCTTAGGAAGATAACTTTGGCAGTTGTGTAAAATACATATTGGAACAGGGAGGTGCTGCAGAGAGGGAGACAATTAGAAGACTCTATTGTCTACAGGAGATAATGAGGTAGAACTAGGGTGTTAGCAGTATGAGTCAAGAGAAAGGGAAAGATCCAAGTGATGGATGAACTTAAAAAGGTTAATAAAGTTGGGAAAACGGAATAGATTTTACTTCTGAGTAACCAAATCAAGATAAGTTTTAGTTAAAGAAAACAAACAAAAAAAAAACCACTCATAACTGAGAATAAACATATAAATTTGCAATCCAAACAAATATCAAGAATTAATCAACAAAAGGAAGAGGAGTTTCCAAATACACTAGAAGTATTTCAAATGCAATCTGTACATCTTAAATAAAACAACTCTAATGAAAATAGGTTCTTTAATACTCCAGGGATCTGTCATTTGTCGATGCAGATGTTTGCTTCACCAAAGCAGATCGCCACCCTTCTATAACTTAGGAGAGAGATAGTCTTCAAAGCACTGCTTTGGATGAAAAACTTATCCCTGTGGCCAAATTATCCCAAATGGGCCACATGTACATTGGGGTGTATATTTTATAAAGTGCTTTTCTTACTATAAACCTGTGGTAGAAGTCACACAAGGATTCTTATTCCCATTTTAATGACAAGGAAGTTTTATTTGTGTAAGCCACACACCCCATTCCAGCTATAATCCCCTTCTAAACTGTGATTATTGCTATCTTTCTCTTTCTTTAAAATATGGCATATCTTCCATGGAGCCTTCTTTATTCTAAGCAGCCAGTGATTTAAATAAAGCTTAACATCCCAAACAGTTTATCCCTCTCTGATTTACACTAAACATCCCTCACATTCTAACTTCTATCACAATTATTTGTGTACGTCTTATATCCCTACTGTGCTGTAAGGTCTTCAAGGGTAGAGACTATGCCTTTTTTCATTTATGTGTCTCCAATACCTAGCATATTAATAACAGACATTAATAAATATATGTTGCATTTATTATTGTCAATGAATTAAAGAACTCTTCATGGTCCATGAAATGATACAGATCCACGGTCGTCACCATAATTAAGGACATCTGTTCTTGGCCCTAGGAAGAAGAGATGCATATGGATGGTGGGTGACTCTCCGCTGAGAGGCATGAACGCATACATAGATCAATGTGACATGACCAATCAGAAGATGAGCTGTCTTCATGGGGCATGTCACATTCAGGATGTGACAGTGAGCCTTCAAAGATTTATCAGACAAGATGTCCATTGCCCACTTTTGACAAATATAGATGGAAACAAATTATATCATCAGAAGGAACCTAGAAAGAATTCCTCAGAATTATGAAGTTCTTAGCATTAAACTGAAGGTCTAGAAGGCACAGGGGTCATTTTATCATTTCTGCCAGTTAAAAGTAGGGAGTTCAGAAGGTGAGGGAAGAACAGCAGGCTAAAAAGACATCAGGGAGAATGAGATTCGAATGTCTGGATCAAGGTTTCAGATTCAGAAATGAAGAGCTCTTTGACTAGGGACAGAACATACTTAATGAGGATGATTCCCACCTCTTAGCAGAGGCCTGATGAAACAGAAGTGCAGAATGAGACGTGCATGTATAGGAGTAGACACTATGTGAATTTGTTTTGCTTGACCATCCTTACATCTTACAAGGGAGCACCTTTTATTCTGAGGGTGAGAATTATAGGGAAGAGAGTGGGTAAGAATAGTGAAGCCCAAAAAGGAGCATAGAGTACCAATGAAACATTTTAAAAAATCCATAAAAAAGAGCAGAAAAGCAAGCCCTGGGCCTGCTATTAGGATATATTGGGATGTAAATCCTGTCTCAATTTAATTCAAGAACCATTTATTGAGTAAGTGCTATGTGTCAGCCACTGTGTAACGTGCTAGTTTTAGACTCTACCTTTATTATCCAAGGGAAGTCACTTATTCAATGAGATAATATATAAAAGTGCTTGGCCTTTACATATATATGTATACCTGGATAATACATATAGATAATGTATGTAAAGCATGGCACCCAACACTTAGTAGGGGCTTAGTTTCTTTCCTTCCTTAACCTCAGATGGTTGATATGGGGATAATACCAACAGTACTCACTTCACAGGGTTGTTGTGAGACTCAACCAAGATAACGCACATAAAGTACTTTGCAAATTACAAAGCTCTACAGAAATGTCAGCAGTTGTCAGTGATTATCATCACTGGTAATTACACTTTCCACTAAATGTTTGGTGTCTTTTTTTCAGAGACACTGGAAATCAGTCCCTTAGACTTTTGAAAGAGCGTCTCCTCCACATCCAGATTTCTTTCTTAGGAGAGTCCCTGTCTAGTCCAGTTTCTCTTCCCATCTCCAGTTTCTCTAGAGTCATTTTGACTCCCCCATGTTGCTTATTAGGGATTGAAGTGTTGGGGTGCAAATGTGCTGGTTTTATTGTCACCAATCATTAAGCTAATCTGTCCCTAGAAATTCTGACAATATCTCTTCCATTTTTGTTGGTTTACTGGTCTCCTCCCAATTTTGTCTACAAATGCTTTAGGGGTGATTTGGCTTAGTTAGGGTCTCAAACCAAGCTTTCTGCAGACTTTTACTTCATTTTCTGCTTAACCAAAGAAAACATTTCCTAATGATGAGAGCACTCAGGGAAAATCAGAAATGGAAAGGGCTGTGCTAGAAGGTAATAAGGATGACAATTGATACTTGTACAGCACAATAAAGATACATAAAGCACTTTCCTCACAACAACCAGGTATTATTATCAACATTTTACAGATAAGAAAAGAGAAAGTATTCACAGGGTCATACAGTTAATATCAGAAACAAGATTTAAACCTGGGCCTCTGCGTCCAGTGCTCTTTCAAACACACTAGAGCAGGCCTGCACAACCGCCAAAGGATTTTGGGTGGCCTGTGAAAAATGTAGAGGAAAACTTCCTGTATATTTTTCACAGGCCACTCAAAATCCTTTGATGGGTCACAGGTTGTACAAGCCTACACTAGAGTAATGAGTTTCCTGGTCACTGGAGGTCTTCAAATAAAAGTCAGAGAATCATTTGCTAGAGATGTTGCAGACAAGAGTCGTGCTTCTATTGGGAGTTAGACAAGATAACCTATGAGGTGCTTTCCAATTCTAAGATTCTATTGCTTTCTAAAGAAAACAATTTGCTATATACAGTCCTCTATCAGGCATTTAGAGGGTAATTTCATAGCAAACAATTGGAAATATATGCCAATATCATCATCCTCAACAAACATTTATTGAGTGTCCAGTTTGTACAAAACAATGAACTAAGTAAAAGCGATATAAAGAGGCATAAGACATGGTGCTGGACCTCAAGGAGAGGTCCTCTTGAGAGAGAGGATATCACCATATAAATACAAATAAATAAATGAGATTGTAGGAGATGCTATGCAAATTATGGAAACAATATAATAGTAGGAAAATTTAATGTGCCCAGAAAGTTTAATTATGGAAAAGCATAAATAAAGCAATTTTCTGTAATTGATCATTCTTCCTTATCCCTTGTCATGGTCACTCCAAATGCCACAATACACAGGTATTACTCAATAAATATTTGGTGGTGGTGATGATGTCAAATATAACTTATATCCATAGTTGATTATAGGAAACTGTTGAGTAGTGACATTTATTTACAGTTAAGTTTTTCTCACTAGTGGTGCAACATACCTGTTTGCTACTGTCATCTGAACTATCTCCAGAACTGGAAGAATGGAGAAATTGCTTACTCAGCTGGTTCAACTCTTCTCTAAGCCTTGCCTCCTCAGACTTGCTATTAAATTGCTGCCTCTCAGCATTTACATCTTGTTCCTGTTGAGGATGTTCTTCCCTTTCCATCTCTTTTGGATAAGTGCCCCCCTTCACTGGTTCCTTTAGCATGTCCATCTGTCTGCTACCTTCTGCTAATTCAGGACTTGATGCAAATGTAACAAAAACCATTCAAAATGTTCATTATTGTAGCAGCAGATAAAGAAAAAAAATTTAAAAGTAAAGACTGGAAGCATGATTTACTAACTAGATGTATTAACAAAGCAGATACCCTGTTTCTACGGGCTCAGTTCTTCCCTGCCAGCTATGTAAAGGGCAGCAATGCACTGTGGCAGATAATGGATGCAGTCCCTCTGCCCCCTCTAAGGTTTTCAACCTTAGTTCCAACCAGGTTTATGTTGTAGCCAAGTAGAAAATGCTAGTTTTGTGGTCATATAAATTTATTTAAATGATCAACTGTTTAAAAAGTTAAATTCAGCAAAACAGTAAGTTGTTTTGGTCTATGCGATGTTAAATAATACATTTGACTGTATTTTCCACTTTTTAAGCCAGCAGTTTAGGCAAGTGCAGACGGAGCTGGGAGGCATGCAGAGAAAAATGACCATATGAAGCTGTTAGAGATTGCAGCTGTCTTTCCTTCTCCACCATCCTATTTACACCATCCCCAAGAATATCTAAGGCTCACTGTATATCCAAATAGGACTTAGGACTATTGCGACTGTGTACAGAGTTGCTCCACTTCTATGGTGAGAAATTTTGTGTTTTCCTCAAAGCATTAACCCATGGGACTTTCATCCTTGACATCACAGAGCAGTATCTACTACACACAGAACTTTAATTTGATGCTATAAATAGACTGGATTCTAGTCCTCTAAGAGGTTTATAATCTAAGCCACACATACTGTTGTGAATATGCATGGAAGACATGCCTATACATGAACATATAAGGGATTAGATGATTTTCTGGTAAAAGGGATGAAGGGTTACAGACAATATATCACTTGTATTACAATTAAAGATATTAACTATAGTTCTTAGTCTTTACTGAGCAAAGGGAGGGGAAACAGCTAATTTTCCTCTGAAAGATTTTATGCAGAAAATATTTCCTTTCTTCTGACCTCTTATAGCACTTCATACATGTCATACTCTGACTATATCTTATTTTTCATGAGAGCTATTACATAGCTATTATATAATACTCCATTTTGTGTATGTGTAATAAACCCCCATTAAACTAAAAGCCTACTAAGTACAGGAAGTATGAATTATCTTTCTATCTTTCGATACTTACAACAGTGCTTGGTGAGTGCTTAAAAGTATTCCATTAATTAATTTTAGGAACTGTTTACATGCTAGAAGAGGCTATGAGGTAAGGGGTGATCTGGGCATATGACATTCTTTCATTTATAGCTCTATGACTGAAGAGAGATGAAGTAACAGATGTGGGGTATGTGAGAAAATGGCAATAAGGAGGTTGTTTAGAGCCCTCCGGTTCTAAAGTACAGGGCAAGAATTTCAAATTTTATAAAGCTTCCTAAATAGGTCTAACATGCACATACCTACAAGAGAGAAAATACTCCATAGGCTGACCCATGTGTTCTTCTAAATACACATTCACATATAATACTGCTAGAGCTAGAAATATTGCTAGCCTTCATGCAGTTATGGAACCAGAATGGTTAGTGAAGTAGCCGGGAGATGCTGGTACTGTTTCTATTCTCATGGTGAACTCTCTTTCTTTCTCTCCCCTGTCCAAATCCACTCTACCCCCTCAACCTATCCCAATGTAGGATACAAAAGTCCTTGAAGAACAGAAAATATAAGCTACCATATTATGAGCTCATCTTTTTAAAAGGGAGAAAAAGTCACTTTAATAAAATTTAGAATCAGGCAGCAAGGAAGGTACTTTTGAAGTCACAAATCAATGGATCCCGCTAAATGAAGTACCACTACAGAGCAAGTAAATTTCCTTCTATGACACAATGACAGTAGGTCTTTCTTTAAGGTTAGAAAGAAAGGAACAAATAATACAGGGATTCTATCTCCACTTTTGTTTCTATCCCATTGGCCACCACTCAACAAATAAAGATTGTATTTTATTAAATTTTTTTATTTTTGGAAGGCAATTGGGGTTAAGTGACTTGCCCAGGGTCACACGGCTAGTTTTTGTGTTAAGTGTCTGAGGCCAGATTTGAACTCAGGTCCTCCTGACTCCAGGGCTGGTGCTCTATTCACTGAGCCACCTAGCCACCCCTAACAATTGTATTTTAAAAACTATACTTCTATTTAGTGGGGACATGGACAGACATATTTCCACTACCACAGTCAGTAGGCGTCTATCAATGTCTCAGCATTAACTTGTAGAAATGTAAGAATGAGGTTCACAAGGAACAAGTCTTGGTGTGGATGTCATTTAATAATTTCTAAAGTGATCTAGATAAGAGAGCTGAATTTATGTTAAATCTACAAATCGAGTTTGGAACAGAAAAATTTCATTCAAAGTATTGATAGGGAAATAAACCATTAAAAAACCCAAAAAGATAAAGTTCAATTGTAATAAATGTTAGTTTTTATGCCTAGCAAAATTACTGACCTGGCACCAGTTTTGCTGTAAGCTATTGAATTAATCTAATACAGGAAATATGTGATGAGACCAAGATCCATGGTCCAAAGCTCAGTGTCAAGTCATTCTTGCTTCTTGCTATAATCTTACAGTCCAAATTCTAGTAACCAGGCTCTTGTCTTATTCCTTGTAATCAATGTACAACATTATACCTCAATTACAACAAACTGGAATTCTATATTATTCTCTCATATCCAAATCCTTTTTTTTTTTTTTAAAGCAATTGGGGTTAAGTAACTTGCTTAAGGCCAGTTATTATTTCTGGGTGTGGTGCTGAGTATCTGAGCCCAGATTTGATCCAAGTCATCCCGACACTGGAGCCGGTGCTCTTACTCGCTGAGCCACCTGGCCGCCCCTAAGCAATTGGGGTTAAGTAACTTGCTCAAGGTTACACGGCCAGGTGTTTCTGGGTGGGTGCTAAGTGTCTGAGCCCGGGATTCGATCTCCAGGTCTTCTCAACACTGGAGCCGGTGCTCTTACTCGCTGTGCTACCTGGCAGCCCCCCAAATCCTTTTCTTAGTCTCATGCTCTTTGGGCCTGGAGCCCTACTTTGTTCATCTAAAGTCCTACCTCATAAGCCCAGTTCCTGGGGCTTGGTTTTGAGAGATGCTGACAAAACTCCTCTCCTCCTTTCCACCACTAATGATAAACATCTGTCTTGTCTGCTACTGCCAAGATTGTCAACCTGCTAAGTCATACACCTGTTATCCATGCTTCTAGGGGTGGGGAACCTGCAGCCTTGAGGCCACATGTGGCCCTCTAGGTCTTCAAGTACAGCCCTTAGACTGAGTCCAAGTTTTACAGAACAAATAATTTTATTAAGGAGTTTTGCTCTATGAAGTTTGGATTCAGTCAAAGGGTCGCATCTGAGGACCTAGAGGGTCACATGTGGCTTCGAGGCCACAGGTTCCCAACCCCTGGTTTAGATCTTCCCAATAGCCATAACTACTGGATCTGCCTGCTGTTAAGATCAATCATCAATATCTGCCCTGCCCTGCCCTGCCTTGCCCTGGTGGGCCCTCCTTCTGGGCCCTAGCCATCTCTGATCTTCTTCATCTGACTCCTAATAAAACCTCAGTTCTAACATTTAAAGACCAAAGACAAACTTAACAAACATCGAGGAAAGACAAATTGGGAACAAGCAGTGTGCAGCAGAAACACAGAGCTCTAAGTTGAATATGGAAGTCAGTAAAAAGCACTTATCCTAACATCTGAGACAAGGGCCAGGTGGGTAGGGCTGCATATCCATTTTGCCAAGCACACAATTTGGCACACATCAGGAATTTGATAAATAGACAGACAGGCCCTTAAAGGCCTCTAGCACAACCTCCCACATCACTGCCAGAGCTCTAGTACCTTGCAGTCCATGCAACTTAGCATAGTTGACAAGTATCTCCTGGCAAGGCCCTGGGAAAAAGTCCTGTTATAAGGCCTCCAACCATAGCTGACAAATTAGACAGTAATGACCCTGCAGATTCAAGAGACTGTGCATCCAACCTGGAACTTGGCAAAGACTTGTCTGCCCTGAGGACTGTCAGACTCAGAATTAATGGACTGAAGAAGATGAAGTTACTGTGCTAGTGGAGCCAGACCTCTGCCCTGGGGCCTCTTTAGGATATACCAGGGTTACTCAAAAAAAGGAGTCCTTGATTAAAAGATGGTTAATTGGCTACAAGCATCTGTTAAAAGAACTTGTCCTTCAGGGAGAACATCTGGCTGTTACCATTGACCTCAGGCTGGCCCCTGACCTCACAATCCTCCACATTGGTCCTCTAACTCCAGTTGGCCTGCTGTCCATACATCTGTCTATTTGGCCAGGCCTGCTCCCAAAAGCCCCCGAGCCAGCACATGGTCTCATCTATGATTTCCACTGTATCTGCTTCATCCCATGCCAGTTCCCTGACCCACTCTTGCCATTTCCTTAATTGGATTGGGATTTCTGTGTTATAGCCTGACAGAGCACTTACCACCCTTGCTCTAATGGACCTGTGTCAACATTTGTACATTACAACGAATTAACTGTTATTTCTTCATAGCCATTTGGAAAACCACCTGAAACAAGCTTGTCTCTTCATACCTGGGGAAGAAATTGGCCCATGCCAGGTTCCTCTTCCCAGATAAATCTTTACTTCTGCACTCACACATGCTAGTTATCTCATTCTTCTCAAGTCCATCTCTTCTATCAAGGCTAGCTCCTTCAGTCAATTATCTTTGACCCTAGCCATTGAGCCACCTGCTATTTCAATGTCTCTGAGTCATCCACCTCCTTACCTCTTCTGGGTACCTGGGGATAGTAGCTTTACCAAGACATTTGTCCATATCTAGCATCATGAATAGCAAAGATAGCAACAACTCAAAGAAGAATCCCTGAGGGGAAATAAATGAGTTGCACTGCAAGAATCGATCAACAATATGCTTAGCCTAAAGAAAGAGGAGACTTAAAGGAAATATAATAGCTGTCCCCTAGGCTGGCACAAGGTACAGGAATTAAGACTTGTTCTTAATTCTGCCCAAGAGGGCAGAGCTAGGAGTAATAGGTAAAAATTGCAAAGAAGTTTAGGTTTAATGTTTGGAACAGCCTCCTATCAATTCTATTACAAAGTGGAATGCACTGTCCTAGGAGGCAGGGGGAAGATTTTTGAGCAAATGGCTATTTGTGAAGATACTGCATAGAATGGGTTTTTTTCAGCTTCCGGAATACGGTATGAGTAGGCTTATCCTCATAGGTTTATGAGGATCCTAGGATTCTGTGCATAAATATTTACAGAGCACCTCCTCTAGGCAAGGTGCTTTTCTAGATCCTGTGAGTCTGAATGAAAAAAAAGTTATGGTTTGGGGCAAATAAGGAAATAAACAGGCAGGTAAAGTATTAAGAGAGTGCAAGGCTAAGGTTTGCATCAGGATGTATTACATAGTGCCAGAGCTCCAGCTGTGGACCTGGCCACAGAAAGCAGATGGACAATAAGACCTCTTTAGAGGGGAGCAAGACTGTCCTTATGGCAGGATTTCCTAGGTTACCAGAAGGTTCAGAGCTAAGACAAGTCTTGACAACTGCTCTGAAGGACCATGGCTCTAAGCCATATTCCTGAGTTACAGATTTTTGCTCATTGTGATTTTCTGTAATATTTTCTTCTCTGTTATGAAAGCCACTACTCTAAACCAGGCCCTCAGAACTCATGCTTGGATCATTGCTAAAGTCTTATGGTTGTCTGCTCTTCTCAGTTTTTTTTTTTAAGCAATCGGGGTTAAGTAACTTGCTCAAGGTTACACGGCCAATTATTTCTGGGTGTGGTGCTGAGTGTCTAAGTCCGGGATTTGATCTCCAGGTCATCCCAACACTGGAACCGGTGCCCTTACTCGCTGAGCCACCTGGCCACCCCCTCTTCTCAGTTTTAACCACAATACATTTATCATGTGAAAATGCCCAGGCTTTAGGTAAAAGTTTCTTCAATTATTTAGTGGGTGATATATATGGGAGCAGGATACAGTAGTATCCATTGTTTCTGGGTGGTTTTAAAAATTAATTAATTTTTAGTTTTCAACATTCATTTTTATAAGATTTTGAGTTCTAAATTTTTGCCTCTCCCTTTCCTTCCCACCCTCTCCAAGATAGCAAGCAATATGATATAGGCTACACATGTACAATCATATTAAACACATTTCTACACTAGTCATGTTGTGAAAGAAGAATCAGAGCAAAAGGGAAAACCCATGAGAAAGAGGGAAAAAAGAGAAAGAAAATAGTATGCTTTGATCTGAATTCAAATGCCATAGTTCTTTCTCTGGATATGGATGGCATTTTCCATTGTGAGTCTTTTGGAAGTATCTTAGATCATTGCATTGGTGAGAAGAGCTAAGTCTAAGAAAGTTGGTCATTGCACAACGTTGCTGTAACTATGTACAATATTCCCCTGGTTCTGCTCACTTCACTCAGCATCAGTTCAAGCAAGTCTTTCCAGGTTTTCTGAAATCACCTGCTCATCATTTCTTATGAAACAATAGTATTCCATTACATTCATATACCACAACTGGTTCAGCCATTCCCCAACTGATAGGCATCCCCTCAATTTCTAATTCTTTGCCACCACAAAAAGAACTGCTATAAATATTTTTGTACATGTGGGTCCTTTTCCCTTTTTATGATATCTTTGGGATACAGATGTCATAAATATATGTAGTGATATATTGCTGATATTAAAGTAGTGATATTGCTGGATCAAAGGGTATGCACAGTTAGACCTTTGGGCATAGTTCCAAATTGCTCTCCAGAATGACTGAATCAATTCACAACTCCACCAACAATGCATTAATGTTCCAATTTTTCCACATCTTCTCCAACATTTATCATTTTCCTGTTCTGTCATGTTAGCCAATCTGATAGGTGTGATGTGTTACCTCAGTGTTGTTTTAATTTGTATTTCTCAAATATTTGTATTTTTTCATATAACTATAGATAGCTTTGATTTCTTCATCCAAAAATTGCCTGTTCATATTCTTTAACCATTTATCAATTGGGGAATGATTTGTATTCTTATAAATTAGACTCAGTTCTCTATATATTTTGGAAATGAGGCCTTTATCAGAGATATTGGCTGTAAAAATTGTTTCCCAGATTTCTGCTTTCCTTCTAATCTTGGTTGCATTGACTTGGTTTGTACAAAACCTTTTTAGTTTAATGTAATAAAAATTATCCATTTTATATTTCATGATGTTGTCTATTTCTTGTTTGGTTATAAATTTTACCATTCTCCATGGATTTGACAGGTAAATTCTTCATTGCTCTCCTAATTTACTTATATTATCATCCTTTATGTCTAAACTGTGTACCCATTTTGATCTTATCTTGGTACATAGTATAAAATATTGGTCTATGCCTAGTTTCTGCCCATACTATTTTCCAGTTTTCCCAGAAGTTTTTTGTCATATAGTGAGTTCTTATCCTAGAAGTTGGAGTCTTAGGATTTATCAGACAGTAGATTACTATAGTCATTGCCTACTGTGTCTTGTGTACCTGACCTATTCCACTGACCCACCACTCTATTTCTTAGCTAGTACCAAGGAGTTTTGATTATTGCTGCTTTATAATAGTTGTAGATGTGGTACAGCTAGGTCACTTTCCCTTGACTTTCTTTTCATTAATTCCCTTGACATTATGGACTTTTTGCTCTTCCAGATGAATTTTGTTATTATTTTTCCTAGCTCCATAAAATAATTTTTGGCAGTTTGATTGGTATGGCACTGAAAAAGGAAATTAATTTAGGTAGAAGTGTCATTTTAAAAAATATTACCTTGGCTTACCCATGAGCAATTGATATTTTTCTAATTATTTAAATCTGATCTTATCTGTGTAAAAAAGGGTTTTGTAATTATAATGGGTATACAATTTAGACATAATAGTTCCTGGCTTTGTCTTGGCAGGTAGACTCCCAAATATTTTATGTTGTCTACAGTTACTTTCAATGGAATTTCTCTATCTCTTGCTGCTAGGTTTTATTAGTAATATATAGAAATATTAATGATTTGTGTGGGTTTATTTTATATTCTGCAACTTTGCTAAAGTTGTACATTATTTCAAGTAGTTTTTTAGTGGATTCTCTAGGATTCTCTAAGTATGCCAGAATATCATCTCCAAAGAGTGATAGCTTTATTTCTTTGACTATTTTAATTCCTTCAATTTCTTTTTCTTCTCTTAACACTAAAGCTAACATTTCTAGTAGAATATTGAATAACAGTGGTGATAATGGGCATTCTTGTTTAACTCCTGATCTTATTGGAAATGCAATAGCTTATAATAATATAGTAATAGCTTATTATTATAACAATAGCTTATCTCTATTACATATAATGCTTGTTGATGATTTTAGATAGATTCCACTTACCATTTTAAGAAATTTTTCTATTTTATTCATGTAAGCATTTAGAGATATAAAAATTTCCCTAAAAACTGCTTTGGCTGCATCACATAAGTTTTGGTATGTTGTCTTGTTATTGTCATTCTCTTTGATGAAGCTATTGTTTCTATGATGTGTTGCTTGACCCGCTCATTCTTTAGGATTAGATTATTTAGTTTCAAATTAATTTTAGTCTATCCTTCCATGGCCCTTTATTACATGCAATTTTTATTGTCTCATGATCTGAAATGATGCATTTAATGTTTCTGCCTTTCTGCATTGAATTATGAGGTTTTTAATGTCCTCGTGCATGGTCAATTTTTGTGTAGGTGCCATGTACCACTGAGAAAACAGTATGTTCCTTTCTATCCTTATTTAATTTTCTCCAGAGGTCTTCTAGATCTGATTTTTCTAGAATTCTATACATCTCCTTAACTTCTTTCTTGTTTATTTTGTGGTTAAATTTATCTAGTTCTGAGAAGGGGAGGTTGAGGTTCCCCACTAATATAGTTTTGTTGTCTATTTCTTCCTGTAACTCACTTAACTTCTCTAAGAATTTAGATGCTATGCCACTTGGTGCATATATATTTAGTATTGATATTATTTCATTGACTATGGTACTTTTCAGCAAGATGTAGTTTCCTTCCTTATCTTTTAAAATTAGATCTATTTATGCTTTTGCTTTGTCTGAGATCAGGATCGCTACTCTTGCTTTCTTTACTTCAACTGAAGCAAAATATATTCTGCTCCAATATTCTACTCTTTACATTTACTCTTTATATATCTCTCTCTTCAAATGTGTTTCTTGTAAACAACACATTGCAGGATTCTTGTTTTTAATCCACTCGTTTGTCCACTTCCATTTTATGGGATAGTTCATTCCACTCACATTTGCAGTTATGATTACTATGTCTTTCTCTCCATCCTATTTTCCTGTTTATATTTTTCTCTCTCCTTTTACCCTTTCCCTCCTCACCAGTGTTTTGCTTCTGATCACTGCCTCATTTAATCTTCCCTCCTTATTATCAACCCCCTTCCCTTTTCTTTCCCCTTTCTCCTCCTACTTCCCTATAGAATAAGATAGATTTCTATAACTAACTGAATGTGTATGCTATTCTCTCTTTGAGCCAAATTTGATGAGACTAAGGTTCAAATAATGCTTGCCCCTTTCCCTTCTTTTCCCTCTATTGTATTCAGTCTTTGATACTCTTTCTGTGATGTAATTTACCCAATTCTGCCTACCCCTTTCCTCTTCTCCCAGTACAATCTTTTCTTTCACCCCTTATTTAATTATTTTTATCATCATATCAGATTCAATTTATACCCACACCCTCTGTCTATGTATACCCCTTCTAAATGTTATAATAAAGATATAGTTCTCCAGAGTTATAAGTATCCTCTTCCTGTGTAGGGATGTAAATAGTTTGACCTTATTGAATACCATGGTATTTTTTTTCTTTCCTGTTTACCTTTTTATGCTTCTCTTGAATCTGTATTTGAAGAATAAAGTTTCTGTTCAGCTCTGTTTTTTTTTCATCAGGAATGACTGAAGGTGCCCCATTTCATTGAACATCTCTCTTTTCCCCTGAAAGATTATACCTAATTTTGCTGGCTAGTTGATTCTTGGTTGTAATCCAAGCTCTTTTACCTTCCAGAATATTATATTTCAGGTCCTCCAATCCTTTAATGTAGAAGCTGCTAAGTCCTATGTAATCCTGACTGTGGCTCCACAATACTTAAATTTTTCTTTCTGGATGCGTACAGTACTTTTTCCTTGACCTGATAATTCTGTGATTTTAATACAATATTCCTTGGAATTTTCATTTTGGTATCTCTTTCAGGAAGTGATAGGTGGATGACTATATTGCCCTCTGGTTCTATGATATCAGGGTGGTTTTCCTTGATAATTTATTGAAAGATACTGTACCGGCTCTCTTTTTTTTTTTTAACATGGCTTTCAGGTAGTCCAATAATTCTTAAATTATCACTCCTGGATCTATTTTCCAGGTCAGTTGTTTTTCCAGTGAGGTATTTTACATTTCCTTCTATTTTTTCATTCTTTTGATTTTATTTAACTGATTCTTGATGTCTTAAAGAGTCACTAGTTTCCATTTGCCCAATTCTAATTTTTTGTAACTCTTTATTTTGGTTTTTGGGAGGTTTTTGTTTTGCTTTTTGGAGGGGGGAAGGTAGGGCAGTTGGGGTTAAGTGACTTGCCCAAGGTCACACAGCTAGTGTGTGTGTGTGTGTGTGTGTGTGTGTTAAATATCTGAGGCTGGATTTGAATTCAGGTCCTCCTGACTCCTGGGTTGGTGCTCTATTCACTGTGCCACCTAGCTGCCCCAAATTCTAAGTTTTAAGAAATTATTTTCTTCAGTTAGTTTTTGTACTTCCTTTTCCATTTGACCAATTTTAATTTTTAATGAATTATTTTCTTCAATTTTTGTCCTTCCTTTTCCAAGCTGTTTAATCTCTCTTACACACCTCTCATTTCTTTTCTCAATTTTTCTTCTACCTCTCTTATTTGGCTTTTAAAATCCTTCTTGAGCTCTTTCAAGAAGGATTTTGGGGCTTGAAACCAATTCATATTACCCTTTGGGGTTCCAGATGTAGGTGAATTGACAATGTTGTCCTCTTCTGAGTTTGTGTTTTGATATTTTGATCTTCCCTGTCACCATAAAGTTCTCTATGATCAAGGTTCTTTTTTGCTTTTTGCTCATCTTGTTAGCCTGTTTCCTGGCTTTTGAAGTTAAGCTCTCCTGCTGGAGCACGGGGGGCACTGTCCCAAGTTTCTTGTGCTGGGGGCAGGGACCTGGTCACTGGTTTTGTGTGCTGAGGCCAGGTAGGATTTTTATGCATTTCCCTGGGGTTACACAGAAGTATGTGGAAGTCTGGCCCCTAGAGGATACCTGTTTGCTCTGGGTTGTGCTGAAGTACCTGCAGGTCTGGCAGCCAGAAGATGCCTGACTGCACTGAAGCAAGTGGAGGTCTGCCTGCCAGAGGAGCATCCTGCACATACAGGGCTGCACTGATGTTGTTGGGTGTTTTCTATGGCATCAGTGGACACTGCATCATTAAGCTGGTCTTGGGACCATTTTGCATGTAATAAAGAGAGAATGAGGCTGAATTTAGCATCTTCTGCATCCCTTGGTGATGACTAAGACTGAAATTCTCAGTGTTCAATAGTCCAGTTTATATCTTAACATGATCTAAGTGCAATATCCTCTACAAGGGATCATTCAGGCTATACTGGAAGGCCCCCAGTGAAGTGAAACCTTCTATGTCCTTAGGTGATTTATTCTACTATTGGATTCTTCTAATTGTTGGGAAAATATTATCAGGCCTAGATTTGCCTCTCTGGACTTTCCACCCAGGGTTCCTGGATTTGCCTTTTGTACTAAGAAGAGCTGGTCTAACCCCTCTTCAACATGATGAATGTTTATAGATAGCTCTCACCTCTTCTCCAGTTCTTTCAACCAATCCTCATGGGGATGGTAACCAGGCCCTTCTCTATTCCAGTAGCCCTCCAGCACCAGACTGTTTGCAAAGAGATAATTAATTAAAACCAGCCCAGATAACCAGTGACACTATCAGACTCCACAATGTGGAGTCCTATCAGTACACAATGCTTGCACACAATTTTATTCTATCTATACTGTTTCCCTGCACAAATCTATCTAAATACACTGGTATTAAACCAATCTTCCTCAAAAACTGTTTTATCACATAATGCCAGGGCTTAAGGAACTAATATTAATAACATTTAAAGTTCTCATTAACTTCATCCCTAAGCCACTACTATCTCTGTAACTTAACCTCTCATCTTCCTTCATAATTCTACATCTGCTACTCAGTATTCACAGTAGATAACTGCTTATGTGATTTGATTTCAGGGGGTCCCAAGCTCTGCAAAATCTCCCACTTTCTCAATTATGCCTTGCATTTTTTTTAAGCAGTTGGGGTTAAGTAACTTGCTCAAGGTTACATGGCCAGTTATTTCTGGGTGTGGTGCTGAGTATCTGAGCCCAGATTTGATCCCCAGGTCATCCCAACACTGGAGCTGGTGCTCTTACTCGCTGAGCCACCTGGCCACCCCAATGCCTTGCATTTTTTAAAAGCAGGAGGCAAAGCCTTTTAATACACAATTAAAGATAAGGTTTAAAATGCAAACATACCAATAATAATAACAATGATAATAATTCTTTTAATAATAATATTATCTAATAATAAGTTTTGCAAAGCATTTTTTCCAACAATCCTAATATACTATACCCCCAATTTTATAGATAAGAAAACTGAGTCTCAGTGCGGTTAGGTGGCACAGTGATTAGAGCACTGGCCCTGGAGTCAGGAGGACCTGAGTTCAAAGTTGGACCTAGACACTTAACACACAAAAAAAAACTAGCCGCATGACCTTGGGCAAGTCACTTAATCCCAACTGCCCTACCTTCCCCCTGTGAAAAAGCAAAAAATAAAAAAAGAAATAAAAAAAAGAAAACTGAGTCTCAAGATAGTTAAGTAATTTGCCCGAGGTTATACATCTAGTAAGCATAAGAACTGAACTTTAAACCTAGCTCTTTACTAACTTCAGGTAAATTGTTTTTTGCTACTTTATTATCTTCCCTCTCTGGAAAGGGCAATATAGACTCATATTAATTTTAGTTATATATAATATATGATATATATATATATATATATAATAAATAACTATTCCTTTCCTTCAGAATGCCTACAGGATAAAGTCCAGATTCCTTAATCTGATACCTATCTGCTTTTCCAGAGTTCTTTCCTACTTACCCCTTCCCCCACATGGGAAACCTCTCCTTCTATCAAACCAGTCAATTGGTTTGTACCCTGGACCTCTCTGTGCTATTTATCCTGTTCTTCTTTTCAAGAATGCCTTCTGCCCCTTCTTCCTTTCCACCTATCACAAGCCTACTTCAAATTACATCTTTCTCTGGATATTTTCCTGATCAGTTGCCAAGCACTAATCTATCTTGTCATCAAATTATTCCATGCTCAGAATCAAGTGTTGATTACTTTGTAAGTAGAGCTTAGGCAGTGATACTTGGTCAGTCACATGACTAACACCACCCATAGTTCCCTTTTATCAATTCCCATCCTTGAAAATTAGTTGGTGTGTCCTCTGGGGCTACCTGTAGGCCACACTTTTGCAGTTTCATGTGGTATAGAATCCCAAAGCTAAATCAGATTGAGCCTCAATCATCCCATTACCTTGTTATAACGTAGTTGTGGCTTAGATATCTTTTGCCTATGTTAGTCTTACTGACCCTAAAGCATAGCCAAGCAT
Source organism: Petaurus breviceps papuanus (assembly GCF_028583685.1). Taxonomy (NCBI): domain Eukaryota; kingdom Metazoa; phylum Chordata; class Mammalia; order Diprotodontia; family Petauridae; genus Petaurus; species Petaurus breviceps. The sequence continues at coordinate 12,476,802 of NW_027187338.1, read as the reverse complement.
TTAGCAAAGGTAAAATGCAACAAAACAAAAACCTTTGCTACTAGACCTGGGGTTTTAATGAAAATAGAGAAACCCTGGAAGAAGAAAAAATAGTTACAAAAATGCTTCTCAGAATTTAGATTAAAAATATCTGGGCAAACTTTATAACTAATTGGTCCATTCATAACATTTGTAAAATCCAAGAAAAAAGTGAAACTCCAGGAATGATCCACTAAAATGAAATTTAATTTTTAAAAAGCTGATCATACGATAAAATTTACTAAATTTACCATGGTTGCTGTCTTTCTCCCCTCAGTCTCTGATTTGGTTCTTCAGGTGTATGAGCTTTAGACACTCCTGGATTTATCATTGCATTAGTATCTGCAGCTTTTACCCCCATAGCTAACTGATTTAAGTGCTCACATTGTTGTGAAAGCTTCAAGACCTGTAGAGTTAAAGTGAAAACTTTAGCAACTTTATCTTATACTCTTTCATAAACTATGCAATTAAACCCTCTATTGAAAGCTATGTAATTCTTGCTTTGAGAAGTGATACCCTTAAACTATGAGGAACGGAATGCACATGGATGTCATTGTCTTACCAGAGATCTTTTCAAGATGATTTGGACTTGTACAACCAAGCCTCCACTGGCATCTAATTGTAATGTGATGATGACCATGGGTTTTCCAAAGCTAGGCCATGCTGGAACCTCTGGCAAATTCTGCCAAGTTCAATAGGTTTTGATTCTGAGCCCAATGATTAAATCTATGTGTGTTATTCAGGAACTAGCCTAGCTAAGTTCAAAGACTCTCATCAGGTAATGTAATTTTAGTTAATTAATTAAGTAATTAAGTAATGTAATTTTGGCCACGGAAACCTATAAAGAGTCTCTATTAAGTGTAATAGGCTTTGCAATGTGTACCGGGGAAAGGAAGTGTCTACAGCTGTGAAATTACAGCTTTTAAAATTAAAATTTAAAGTTTGTATATGTTGACATATACAAACAGACCCATTCTTAGAACTTCTTGGCTTCCAGGAGAAGCGTGTAGAGAAGTAGAGCAACTGAAAATTTTAAGAGCTCTATATTCTGCTCTTAAGTCACTCAAGATGACTTGGTCATCAATGTTCTACATTGTTCTACAAAGGTCTACAATGTTCTAGGGCTTGATGCAAATAGCACAGTGTCATCCACAGGGAGGAATATCTGGATGACTTTACCATCCACCAGAATCCTTCTTCAACTTGACTCTGTATTCACCTCCCTCACAGTAGACTTCTGGGTCACATGACCACCAAGATGGATGACTAAATGTTTTCTCCACCTACCACTAATTCTTAAAAAAAAAAGACCCAAAAGAGAAATTATGCACCAGAGACTGAGAAATTACAGTTGTCTCCACAGGACCGGAGAGCAAGAAGCTCAACTAGGTAAGAACATTATGAATTAACGAGGGGAATGCTATTCCATAGTACTCACTTGGTCAGTACTCCTTCTCCACCAGCCTCCACATTCTGGCACAGTGCACAAACCAACCTACTTCATTGTACTTTGGGACCAACTTAAGGATTTCCCTCCTGAAGTCTCTACTGGCACATATTGCCCCTAACTTCTGCCCAGTGTTCTGTTACAATAAATGGAGAAATTCAGTTCTACCCAGCCACATGTGCAGGAGGAGATATATAAGAGGGAAGGAATAGATTCTGCCTGGGATGTCCCCTAAATTAGGAAACCTCAAGATGACAGCTACTCTGCCCAGAATACCCATCCCCAAGTCTGCAGAAAATAACAGACATTGACTAAGCCAAGTCAAAGAAGTAAAAAAACTGAGGGAACCAGGGCAGGTGCCCATTGTGTGAGATTTAACTGGGACTAAGGAAAATGGGAGTGGCATCCAGATGTGATCAGTCCTGTCCCCCCAGAAGTTGCTTGGGGCACAGATTGGGTCCAGTGAAAAGTAAATTTCCCAGTGTGGGAGGAAGTCAAGATAGCTTTGAGGTCCAACCCTGAGAAGTAAACCCACTATCAAAGAGGAAAGAGCCAGAAAGTGAGCAGTAGGGAAGGATAAAGGGAAAAAGACTAAAACTATGAAAGGTCACAGAAGGGAGAAAATTCAGTTAAAAACCTAAAGCAAACAGATGAATAAACATGGCAGATACTAAAATCAAAAGGAAGATGACTACCATGATATCTGAGTGCAAATATAGCTTAATAAATATTGCAAGGTAAAGAAATGATGAAACATTTGAAACTTGATGAAACACAGAACTTGATGAAACACAGAATTCTGTGTAATGGAAATGCAAATTTAAAGATCTTCTCTGCCCTTAGGCCCTCTGATAGGCTTAAGAGACTCTGAGAATCTTCCTTGATTTGAAAATATACTCTGCCTCCTAATAGGCTGAATGTGGTCACATGGAGCCTGTGGCAGGAGGCTTGGTTTTCAGGAATGCCCACACCTTGATGCTGTGTGATTGGGAAGTGGGTCAAGAGGGTGGCTACATTCTCTGACCCAGGAGAAGGCTATATAATCCCTGATGTGAGGCTTTACTTGGGGGCTCACTTTGAGAAGTGTTCTGTGATTTGATCAGATGAGACTCTGGGAAGCCGTTGTTGAGAGCACCCCGGCTCTGAAAAACCCAGATGTTGATTTGGTATGAATATAATGGTTGGACAGTTTGGAAACCTGTCTACTTGATCTGTTTCTCTGTCTTGATAATTCTGTCTGTATACTCTGAAGTTTGGGGTGCTGACCTTTTTCCCCTGAACGAAGTAAACGATATATGTTTGACTGATTAAAGTAAGCTTGTTAACCCATTTTGAGTTGCTTTCCTTTATCAAAGCAGATCCAAGAACCTGTGTTGGCAGCCACCCTGGGGATGCTGGGGTGCTTGCTGCTACACCCTGTGAATTCCCAAGAGAATGTGGAACCCCAGAATTTCCAGAATGGTTTAAGAGAGAAATAAGAAGCTGGAGAGAAGAATTTAGATGGGAACAACTAATTAGTAGAATAGAAAAAACTTGAATCCACATTGGGGAGTATCTCCAAAGAAATGAAAGAAAGAACAATAGATTGGGAACACAAACATATCGATGTAAAGTGATATGTGGAAAGAACATACAAGCAAAATACATTGATCTTGAAGACAGGATGTAAAGAGACAACTTAAAGATCACATAGTTCCCAGAAGAACATGGCAAGTCAAGAAACCTGAACACCACGATGCAAGAAATATTACAAGAAAGCTGACCATAACTACTGCATACAGAAAAAAAGAATTAATCAAAAGAATCCACAAATTACCTCCAGGGGAAACAAAACAAACAAAAAAAAACCCCACTTTTTTCTTTTTTTTTTTTTTTTGTTTTGTTTTGGAGGGGAGAAGGCAGGGCAATTGATATTAAGTGACTTGCCCAAGGTCACAATGGCTAGTAAGTTTTAAGTGTCTGAGGATGAATTTGAACTCAGGTCCTCCTGACTCCAGGGCCGGTACTCTATTTATTGAGTCACCTAGCTGGCCCCACCCCCCAAAAAATTCTTTAAACTCCAAGAAACATAGTGAAATTTAACAATTCTAATGATAACAAACTTTTCATGCTATCAAAAAAAAACCTTCAAATTTAACAGAATGTAAGTTCATAGAACACAAGACTATTCTGCACCTACCAGAAACTTCAGGAGGGAGTGGAATTAACATAGTCTGAAAAGCAAAAAAGCTCAAAATACAAAACTGAGTCTAATTCATCAATTAAAAAAGAGGCATTTGAAACATTCCTCTAATACAGTGGCAAAGATTTGTGGTATGTTTCCCTGTTTTATGCTTTTAACTTATTATTTATGTTTAGAAAGAGTTTGGCCTAATGGTCCACACAGGAAAAATTAAGTGGATGAACATCGAATGTCTATTGACTAGATTATGACAATGCAGTTTAGATGGAAAATTTTATAAAGCTTTTCCACCAGCATACATGCATATACAGGCACCCTGTAATTTTCAGGAGAAAGTGAAGCTGTCCTCAAGCATATTGAGTAGAGAATTTCTACTCTCTTGGAGAGAATTTATGGGGTCACTTAAGGATGAGCAGGTATGGATGGGTTCTAATTTGCATCACTGGAAGAACTTTCCAAATCTATGAGATCAGAGACCCATTTGAGCATTTAAGAATTCTTTGCTTTAAAGGGCAGCTAGGTGATATAGTAGACAGAGTACCAGGTCTCTGAGTTCAAATGTGGCCTCAAATACTTACTGGGCAAGTCATTTAACTTTGTTTGCCTCGGTTTCCTCATCTGTAAAATCTGTTGGAGAAGGAAATAACAAACCACTCCAGTATCTTTGCTAAGAAAACCACACTGGGGTCATGAAGAGTCAGACCTAACTGAAAAACAATTGAGCTAAACTGAAAAAAATGTCCTTGAACTCATAGCAGGGAAAAATAAACCAGCTTGCATGAAAGAAGGTATGGAAAGGTACTGAAATATACTTTATTCAACTGTGACTATGATTTTATCAATTTGAGTACTATCTTCAACAATGTGAATCACAATCCTACTCCACATTCTTATCTCATCTGAGTCTTGTCCATGTTTTCCCATAAATTCTCAAAAAAGGCTCACCCCAACAGACTGGAGGCCTTTCAGTATTTTGTACATACCAGTTAAGTACTCAACTACCCATTTGTTGTCCATCACTCTTGCTCTATGACTGCCTTACTTCCTTTTTCAATGATAAAATTCCTGGACAGTATATTTTATGCCATAGTACATACAGCATCATTAGTAATGGGCCACATTATTGTGGCCTAGTCTACTACTAGTAGCACTATGTCTGGCACTTAGTAGGTGTTTAATAAATGCTTGTCTTCCTCCTCCCCTATCTACATTCACCATATGTCTTAACTTTGCCCTTTGCATCTGAATGTTCTTTTTTTTACAGATTATGATATTCCATAATTCACAGCTGTATAGTATCACAAGAAGATGACTTGTTTAAAATATGGAATTTCATAGGGGCTCCACATTTATAGAGAATCTCTTGTTTAGATTCTACGTATAGGACATTTTCCATAATAGTGGTGAACACTTCTGGCAAATAATTTTCTATGTAATGCCTCACTTGATAATAATAGGCAAGCGTATGAATGAACAAAATCATTTCTGAGATTACATCTCTCAAGTATTCTTGTATTATTTTAACATATGTGTGGGAGACATCTTGTTGGAAAAAAGTTGCCTTAGTTTTTTTTATTAGTCAAATGTTTATTTGTAATTCTGTAATCACTAAAAACAAATCAAAGTGAATCTCTCAATTAATTTTGTATGAAGTTGTGGCTGGATGGAAAAAAATTATAAAAGCTGCAAAAGTTTGCTTGTATGGTTTTCATTTTTTCTTCAAGAATAACCAATATATTTGTTACCCAAGGATATCATCACATTTTCAAAGAGAGAGATGAGAAAATTGGAATATGGCTTGATAGTTGCCAATGTCCTTTCAACTATTTTTGAAGGCAGCATGATATCACAGTGGATAGCGCTCAGGATGTTCAGGAATTTTGAATCCCACTGGGTTTGAATCTCAGTTCAGCTACTTGCAAAGTTCATTTCAAATCTTAAATTGCTATGTAAATATGAGCTATTACTATGATTTCTCTGGTAACAAGAATGCCATCCATGACTTTTTTCTTATTCCTTTTTGTAACTACTCCTTCAGGTACAATCAAACCTACAGTACTTTTTTTTTTGCTTTTTGGAGGGCAATTGGGGTTAAGTAACTTGCCCAAGGTTACATGGCTAGTTTTTCTGTGTGGGTGTTAAGTGTCTGAGGCTGGAACTGAACTTGGGTCCTCCTGACTCTGGGGCCAGCACTTTACTCACTGCGCCACCTAGCCGCCCTTAAATGATGGCTTATTGTTTTGGGGTTTTTTTTGCTTTTTTGGAGGGCAGTAGGGGTTAAGTGACTTGCCCGAGGTCACACGGCTACTATTTGTGTTAAGTGTCTGTGGCCAGATTTGAACTCAGGTCCTCCTGACTCTAGGGCCGGTGCTCTATTCACTGTGCCAACTAGCCGCCCCAGTACTTTCAAAATTACATCTGTTCCAGCATGGAATTCTTCTTCCTGTTCCTGGGTTGGTCCACCTGCTCTTCTCAACTTCATCTCATATGTCTTCCTCAGAAAATACAGAATACTAAGTTATTGGAGTCTAAACTCAGTGATAGTTGCACTGTTATCAGTGAATTAATCAATGAAAAGATGACTACAGAAAGTTGTACAAAAAGCTGTACAGAAAGTCATTTTCTGTCCACTTGCTACTGTCCTAATAACTTAATCTATAAATGCTTTTTGAATGATCTGGTCTAATTAAGCTTCACACCACACTTTCTATTTACTTATGCTTGTGCTTTGTGCTATGGTGGGGGGAGGGGTGCTATAGATATCCACCAACTTCTTCAAAATGTTCAGAGATGCCAACAAAGCCCTGCCTTCCCCAACTAGCTCATCCATCTCCCTCTGCTCCAATACTATCCTCCTTGCCTAACTGGCCTAAAATGCCATGTCTTAGAGTCAAAGATCAACTCAAAGTTGAGGACAAAAAAAGATTAGGGAGCACGGGAGGTGACAGAAAATAACTATTAAAGCATGTTGCTATCTGAGAAGGGAAAAGAACAGAAGAGAAAGGGAGGCTTCCCCATTTAAAACATTATTATCCGTGACTACTTCAGCACAGATTTAAGTAGGTCATCTCGTTGTCACTTTAGAAACAAAGAGTATGGAATTGAAAGGAGGATGGGCAGTGAGTACGTTTTGATGGGAGGGAGGAAAGGTTCAGAGCCTGGGATGCAGGCCTTGATGCCAGCATCACAGCAATAGGCTTGGATTAGCCAAGGACATCATTGATTCAACATACATCTGTTAAGTGCAGAGTTATCCGTTAGGTTCTGGGAGAAATCCAGTTTAGCAAAGACACGGCCCCTGCCTTCCTGGAGGTCTTCCAGTTTTGCTGCTCTGTGTGCAGGCTAGCATCTACAAGCTCTACCAGAGCTGGCCAAGTAGAACAGAAAAGCATGGATATGATTGTAGACAGTCTTGGGAGGTTACCTTTCAGATCTGCCTCTGTTGAGAAGGTGGGTGACCTGGACTAATGAGATCTGAATGTTTTCAACCAAAAAGATAGGTAGGAAAGTAATTTGTTCTTAAGAAATGTCTTGACTTCAAGTTCAAAGTTTTGTTTTTGTTTTGTAGGATTACCTTTTATTTTGTATCTTTAATTTTCAATGCTATTAGCAAAATGTTCACTATAACATGAACTTTTTTCTCTTATATCTATTTATATGTAGAATATAGATATTTTATGAGTAATTAAACTGCATTAAGAAATTGAGAACAAAACTTTGTGAAGAGCATAAAACTTTATAACACATTGTTAGGTTTACTAAATAAAAGGTAATCCTACAAAAAAAGTTTTTTTAAACAGAACCCCAGAAATCAGTTTTTAAACATGGACCAATCTCTGGCTCTGTTCCTAGCACCATTTTTTTTAACTTTGAGAAGAAACTTGGGCACAGTCATATACTTATTTCTCAATTTCCTTGTGCTTAATTTTAACCTGAATATTTTAAACTAGAGATATTTAAGTCATCCTTTTACATTAGCAATCTTCCCAAAATGAGTTCAGTGGGGAAATAATTTGAGATCAAGATTTTTAAGGGATTCATCCTTCATTGTGAGTATAGATTGAGTCTTGAATTTTATAGAGAAAAATTCAAATCAACATATCCTAAAATATATAATATATTACCCCAATAGCCTTCCTCATGCTTGCAGATAGTTCTTATTTCTAAACTAAATCTCATTTGCTGAAATTTAAGCTTGAAGCACTGAGAAGCCAGGGTGACTGGGACTTGAGCCCAGGAGTTATGGACTTGGAAGTAGAATCATGATCTATAGGAACCAATGTGGTCAAAGGAGAAGGGATTATGCCCACCACATGTTGGGAAAATAATTTGTATATTTGTGATTATACCTTTCAAAGTAAATATTTCTGTGTAAAAGCTAATCTGACTGTAAAGTTTACAGTGTAAATGGCTAATGGAGCTGAGGGGCAGGGGACCACCCCTTGCAATTGAGAGAACACTTCTGGTAGAGACTGAAGTTATTTGCAGAAAGCCTATACACTCACCAATCCCCTTAAGTGTTCCAGAGAACCCCAGGAGTGTGGTGAAAATAAAATTTATCTGGTCTTCACACAGCGAGGGCAGGGTAGTCTGTGTTAGTTACAAATGTTATATCCTACCCCCTCCCCAAATAGAATACAGGTTTCTGAAAGCAGGGATACACATCCTCAGCATCTTAGGCCCTGACTGGAGAGGAAAGAGAACAGAGAGGAGAATTCCTTCCAGATCCTTCACCATTTACAGAAGGTATCTGGGGAATTCGCCTCATCATTTCCCACCCTGCTACTTTCCTAACTTCATCATCTCCAGAAACCCTTCATTCTGCAAGATGAAATCAACTAGGGAACTCTCACCTCCTCACATAAATTCCCACACTAACTGGCTGGGCTTCAGGACTTCATCACGCCAGTGACTTGCCTGCCTTCCCCTGGTCAGCTTCTTTTTATATGTTGTCTCCCCCATGTGACTGTAAAGTCCTTGAGGTCAGGGACACTCTTCTGCCTTTCTTTGTATCTCCAGAGCTTAATACAGTTCTTGGCACACAGCAGGTGCTTAATAAATATCTATTGACTACTAATTATTTATTGACTATTAATTATTATTGTACTATTATTACACTCCAAAGAAATGGAAACAAGGGGTTCTGTGTCAAACAATGAGCATTCAAATACTTGTTCATTAGAGCTCACCTTTGTTTCTAAAGAAGTATTCTCTCTTTGTAGTACTTTATATGCTGTGGAAAAAAAATGTCTGTCTTCTCTTTCCCCTTGAAGATTTTGAATTTTATTAAAAAGATACAAAAGCTCTGACTGTGATCTTTGTAATTCCTGATTAAGAAATGAAAATATTTAGTAGAATAAAATAAGACTATTTCCTCATATATAATATATAAGGTTTTATAAAATAGAATTCTTAAAATTATCCCAATGAGAGATTTATTATCCTTCTAATACATTTTGCTGGCAAAGCCCTCTCTTAATCACTGGTTCAAGAATTGCTCAAAATCAACTATCAAAACCATTATTTTCCCAAGTTTTTAAAACTTATAAATTATAGAAAAGATTATCTGAAGCCCTGGATGTTATTTTTTTGCTATCCTAAAATAACTTAACAAAACATTTTAACTCAATTGTCAGAATTCAATCAACACCTCCTTGTAGTTCTTTCCATTCAGGTGCTCATTACAGTCCCCTATTTCTATGATGATACAACAAATAACATGATGCTTGACAGATGGTGAGGATGGGTAAAGGGAGAGTCAGTTTGGGGCACCAACTTTATGGTGGGGATAAAACTTAAGAAAGTAATAAAGTTGATAAAAATCATGCATCAGAGTATCAGAACTTCACAAGCATATATAATGTGCATTTCTGGGGTAAAAAATTTTAATATCTCTGAAATTCTGAGATCAGAGTGCTAGGGCAAACTGTAGGGGAGGTAATGAGGCAGCCGCACAACTAGCACTGTATCTATGGACCCCAGGTGGGAAGATGCATCTGGGGCTGTCAGCCTGAAATCAGTCAGGTTTGGCTTCAAAAGAAACTTCTCAGACTCTGACTTAAATGAAGTCATTTCCTGGTTTGTCCTCAAATGCAGATTATTCATCCTGACAGACTTTTCCAAGATGACAGGACAAAATGCTTAAAAAAAAAAAAAAAAGAGGAGTGGCCCTATTAATACAGGACAGTAGGCAACACCAATACACTACAATAATGAGAGCAGACCACTCAATGGACTGTTGTGCAGCTGTGCAGTTCAGGGAACTAAGTTAAAGAATACTGGATCCAGTCCATTGTTATTATTAACAATATATCTTCTATATACTTCTCATTTTATGAGTCATTCAAGAGAAATAAAACAGTGAATTTTCTAAGCAAGAAAATGTGATGTGTCCAATAATTTATTTAATGGCAAAATACCTGACTTTCAGCCTGCAAAACTTTCTGTGCCTTTTTAAGGTCAGATGACAATTGTTTTCTCCATGCTTTTTCTTCTGACAACTTACTTTCAAGTACTTCAATTTCTTCTTGGTTCATTATCACTATCTGTAAAAATGATCTTTCATCATAAATTCTATCCACAAAACACAGGTTTCTTCCAACAAATGCTGAAGTTAAATACATACTACCTAAGCTTCACAATCAGCTTATTAAGAAAAAATTGGCTTATACTACCCAAATTTATTTGCATCATAAAGTCAAATTAATTTACAATTTTCTTAAAAATTGCCAAGTGGACCTATTTTTTTTTGTCAGGAGAGCACAACATTCTCTCCTCAACTAGAAAAGCTACTTGGGGAAATAATTAGTTAACTGCTCCATGTAAACAGAACAAGAACAAAGGGAACCAGAGAGTACTAGAGTATATTTTCATTAAATTCAAAGAACCACAGCAATACCCCATCTCCACTCCAAGTACACAACTGTCAAGTAAATCAAACAATGCAGGCAGGTGCAAGGACAGAGTAACAAAGTCTGCCAGTAAATCTTTTTCTAGATGGCACTGAAACCCAGCCCTGGTATCTCTCTATGTGCACCCTACAGAGGCACCTCCAAACCCCCTCTTTTAAGTAAGTACATTTTTAATTAGCTGTCCTCCACAAAGGTTGGTGAATTGTTGACTGAAGGGCAGAGCCCTGATTTTTCTTTTTCCTAATTTCTAACATTCAGCCAGGGATCAAACCTGTGCAGTTCTTACCTCTTGGAAGTCTTCTGCTTTTGTAACAGTTTCTTGACTTTTCATAACGGTTTCTCTTTTGCCTTCTTGTATTTTGGATAACTCAGTCTTTAAGCTGGAGATCTTAACCCAAATAAATCACAGGTAAAAATACCTATATTTGTTATTTAAATTCAATAAACAGTATTTGAGCACACACTAAATTCCAACTTTGAGAAAATGAGACAGAATCCAAAGCTACACACATTCCCTAACTGTTGACTAATCTTATGCTACTCCACAGCGATTCTCTCCTGCTAACAAACCCTGTCTCCCACTTGACTTTGGGTCCTTAGCTGATGTGTTCTGGGGCCCGGCCCAGACTGTCCAGTTTTGGAGTCTTTGCTGCCGTTTATCAGCTGGGACCCAAAGGGAAGGAGTGGAAAAGGAGATATCATCAGTAACGGCCAGATCTTTGCATTCTAATCCCAACTCTGACTTTGGTTGCTTTGCACAAGCTGCTATTTCTCTGAATCTCTGAAGTTCAGCAATAATACTTACTTCAAGAATCTGTGATTTCATCAGTGTGGATAGGCAGATTACAAAACCTCTATGCCTTAGTAGATGGTCTTCATGAGTTGCTATGGCCAAAACAATACTTCACCTGGTGGCCAACCTTCTGGTGATAAGCCTCTCTGAATCTTAGCTAGGATGGCTCTCAGACAAAAGACACAGCCATCCAGGTCCATATACAAAGTCTTTCCAGCTTGATAGGCCTGTCACTAATCTACTGGAATAGCCTTCAAGACCCCCAAGGTCACCTCCATGAGGCATCAGAATAGGACTTCATCAGAAATTCAGCATTAATAAGATAGGGGAGAAAATTCTCAGTTGATGAATGAGGAAATGTGGAAAAGTCAATGCCTAAAAAATACTATTTTAAAAACTGTCACTAAAAGGTAAGTATAAAAGCTACAAATGTTTAAAATCTTATTGTCTTAGAATAGTCAGAGATATGGCCAAGAGGCCTATTTAGAAATATTACTGATGTCTTATGTATACTGCACAATTATTTGATACTTAAGAAGATAAATTTTCATTGTGACAATTTTTCCCACATATCAAATAGCATAGGTACAGGGAGATAGATGCCTCTGCATATCTATAGTGTGGTGTCAATGGGTGCTAATCTCAGCTCTGGCATTAACTTACTGTGTAACCTCAGATGGTTCATTTACATTCCCTGGGTCTCAGAGGTTTCCTCATCTCTTTAACAAGAGAATTTGACTAGATAACCTTTAAGGGACTTTTCATCTTGACCACACTCTAGATTGGGATGGAGACCCTGCAGCCTTGAGGCCACATGTGGCCCTCTAGATCTCAAATGTGACCCTTTGACTGAATTCAAACCTCACAAAAGTCCCTTAATAAAAGGATTTGTTCTGTAAAACCTGAACTCAGTCAAAGGGCACACCCAAGGACCTAGAAGGCCACATATGGCCTCAAGGTCACAGGTCCCCCTCCCTGTTTAGATATTGAATGAATACCTCTATTTACCTCAATCTCATCACTACACTGACTGAGACACATGGAGAACATATGGGGAAAACACTGACTTGGAAAAAGAAAGCTTATTCAACAAATGTCTTTGACACACCAAGAACAGCTGTATTTTAAGCAACTTATAGTTCATGAGGCCAAAAGATAAAGCAGGAAAATTTAGCAAAAGGGCAGCAAAGAATGGATAGCAGTGGGTTATCATAATGTCTGAAGTATAGCTGAAGGTAGCCCACCTCACTTTTCAGCAGAGCAAAGAAAGTGGAAGGTCAGTGCCCTTGCAGGGCAATTTGTCTCATCAGTTGGGGGTAGACACCAATGGCTCAAGAGAGAGGATAACAGCTCAGAATTCTATGCTCTGAATGTTCCACTGTCCTTTCTCACACACAGGAAGGACAGTAGACCCCTATTGGGGCATGGATAAGGTCTCTGGTGCCACAATATTGTTCAAGCTGAGACTATCATCCTTACAACAAGAAACCCACATTTGAATAGCACCATCAAATGTAAGTGTTATATCTCTGATAAATATTCAATATCCAAAATTTACAAGAAATTGACATAAATATATTACTAATAATAGTTCACTAATAGAGAAGTGGTCAAAGGATTTGAACAATAGTTTTCAAATGAAACACAAATTATAAATAGCCACCTGAAAAAAATGTTCAAAATCACAAATAATCTAAGAAATGGATAAACACAACACTAAAATGCCAAACCTCAACCCTATACTATATTATAGGCTATCAATGAAACAATAAGACTCATCATTGGACTGGTTGTGGGCAGGCATGCTGGTAGAGCTGTGAACCAGCTCATGTGATCCAGAAAACAGTTTAGAATTAAGCAAGAAAAGATGCTAAATTGTTGCTATTCTGACAAAGAAATATTACTATTGGGACCATATCCTAACGAAATTTTTGACAGCCATTAAAAAAACCCCACACATTGTGAAAAAGGTTCATGGATAACCAAAGAGAAAAAACAGAATATGTGACCAACAATTTAGGAATTATGAACAAATTATTTGTATATGAACTCAATGAAGTTTAACTATTCTGTAAAGCAGAAGTATTATGAAAGAGTGTGAGAAGCATGGGAAGACAAATAAATAGATGCAGAGTGAAGAAAGGTAACCAAAGGAACAATAGACACAATGACTGTTATAATCAAAGGCAGCATGGGGGAGAGGGGGAGGGAGGGGAAGTCTTGTCAAATAACAATGATCAGTTGTAGAAACTGCCAAAATTAAAGGACTCATTCTTCCAATGTGTTAATAATGCAGGACCAAAATGTTTTCTTGAAGAATGTTCTTTGTAAAGGGGTTTGTATGGATGTTAAGTTAGGAAGTATCACATTAAGACAAAACATATCAATTTATTTAAAAAAAACAAAAGTAAAAAATAAATTTCTCTAATTTTAGTGTTTGCTACTCAACTGTTCACAATTCCTTGAATTTCATAGTTCTATTAAGCTCAAACCCAGGACAAATTCAGTGACTTGCCATTAGAGACTCAACATAACAGCAGTAAAATTGGAGTATCGGACTTTGAGACAATGCCAGAAGTTTGAGCTGTGCAATATACCAGTCTGTCACAGATCCCAAATATGGCATCAAGAATTATGTATTACTCAAAGAAAATCACTCTAAAGCCATGAAAGCTTGGCATGATGACTTTGGACAAATAGCGTAAGAAAGGACTCTAGAGCTGGTAAGAAATAGATTTTATAGACCTCAGATGACAGTAGATAGCAAATAGAAATGAGAGACTTATGCTAGTTGTGTGTGAAGAAAAGTACTAGGAACTCATGTGAATATTTAGAGAACAGAAATACTAGTGAAACTTTGGAATTTGTCTGCATTTATTTCCTGTTTCTGGAATGAGACAGCAAGAACATAAGCCATATATTTGTGGTAACTTCATAAGATATTCACAGGTATACCTAAACAGGAATCAGAAAGTTTCCACGGTTGTTAAAGTACCATGGGAGAAATATGTTTGCCAAGATCCATTGAGACAAAGGCATTCCATCAGAAATGCTGCTGCTAACTTGAAACCCTACCTATTGATGTTTGGGTTTTAGAGTTTCTGAAGATGGACAGATTGCAGTCATTCATAATAAGTATCTCTCTTAACTGATCAGGAAGGTGAAGGAAGCTTATTGCCTAGCTACAACTTCAACCCAAAAGAAGAAATAAATTACAATATAATATCCAAGTTGTCCAGACTTTGAACAAGGTGACAGAGTTTTGCTAAAAAATCTTGGTGCTCATGAGACACTCAAGTTAAATCACTGGAAAGCTACTCCATATCTACTTGTAAAGAGATGCATAATTTGCCTTTTTACAAAATGGCCCCAGAGACTAGTTGAAGCCCTGCAAAAACCACAGTCTCTTAGTACCAATTAATGAGTTAGCTAAGCTCCCTGATAGGCAGTTGGAGATTTCTGGACACTCAGCTTGGCAAACACTAAACATGAGACTGCTTGAACCAGATTAAAAACCTCTAAGAGAGACATTTCACATGAAGATGACTATGTACTATACAGCCCAACAAACAGTTCAAATAATGGAAGAGGGCAAATCCAAAAGTAGATACCTTTTCTGTCTAGTTCTTCAGCTATACAGACCCCTAGGATATAGATATACCTTTAAGTACATAGTACCACTCTCTGCCAGCCTTGGCCCTCTACAAGTTGAGAGTTAGACAGAGAAGACTATAGTTCTTATGAGAATTATGATCAGCCCATACTATCAACTATCAACTAGCACAGGTATGGGGGAAAAGACATGTCAGAAGACTGTAGGAGAACAGGGAATAACTGATAAGTAACCAGATTAATTTATTATGTCCCAGGTGAAACTAGTGAAATGTTCCAAATGTAACCATATGGTAATGCTAATATTAGCCCATGTAATGAGTGACATGCATGTAACTGCATATGTTCATTAATGTACATGTTAATAATTGCATATTTAAGTGTGCTTTTATTATTTTTGTAATCATGTTCATCCGCTTTGCTTTGATACACTGTATATTACAGCTATATTAATCTATAAATTATGCCTAGTTTTGTTGTTTATTTCTGAATGTAATTATATTTATATTTTTTAGTATTTTATAGGTCTATTGATATTACTATTATATACCTACTAATGTTGCTATTCCTTTAATTTTGTTTGTTAAAAATATTTGTGATAGATGGGTATCCATGTACTTCTGTAACATATGCATATAACCTGAATATAATTTGGATCTGTAGTCACTAAAACAAAATGACAAGTGATGATTTGCATTGTGCTGTCTGTTGCATGTGTTGTAGATGGCATCAGCGGTGATTACCTGGGATGCTGAGTTAATCATCCTTATTCTATTAAGGGCTATTATATATTTTGATGCTCTGCTGTATAATTCCAAGTTTACTATAGCTGATTTGTAAGGGATTACAAACTTTAAATCCTGATTGAGAATGTAATAGTCAGAGAAAGGCATGAACTGGCTGTCCAGTGAGGGTGGATACTTGGCTAAGGACCCTGGGAGTTGTCTTTTCGTGGTCTCAGAAGAGACAGAACTAGTATGTAGTTGGGTTTGGACTGTGCAAGGGTCACTTACGCCAGTTTGGGAAGTATTCTAACTACCTGGAAGGAAGATGAAAGCAGAAAGAGCAACAGAGGGAAGACATTTTCTGGGAGACTGACTCTAGTCCCTGTAGCAGCTGAAGCTTCTTTGCCTGCTGTTCATCACATAAAGAGAACCCTGCCAGGAACCCAAGAGCTGTGCCTGTCCACTCAGAAAAGCTGCAGGGACCAGTGTCCTACTGCTGCCTCTACACAGTCAGCTTTGTTTACTGTTCAGTGTTTCTTCGCTCTTTTATATTTGCCAACTGGTTGCTTATTTTCCAATGGTGTCTTGCTAGATAAAGACAACTTTGCTACATCCTGAATTAATCTTTGCTATAGGGAAGGACAAGGGAGAAAGCTGATGGATAACTGACCATACAGAATTCAACTGGCTGGAAAACAATTCCTTCCTGGCGATCAAAAAGATCACCTGGGGGCTCAGAGCTTTTTATGAGTTTTATTAATAATTTCTATTTCTAAGCTTTCTAATTCTGTGGAGAAAAGAAGGAAAATGAAACTAGTAACCTTGCCCTGGGCTAAAATTTCTTTATCTCCTTTCTGACTGAAAATAGAGATGGAGAACTCCCAGATCACTTTGAATATAAGGACCTTTGGCCTCTAGTTTCTACTCCACCCAGGAGAGAGGGTAAAGGGAATAGAGGTGGGATCACCTCCTGAGACTGACTTATGGTCAGGAAGAATCATTTCCAGTCATCTTGCCCACTCCCCAGGTCCCTACCTCCCTGCACATTCCCCCTGGTCCACCCACCAAAAGGAAGGGGGGAAAGTGATCTTTCACTAAATTGCCTTTCATAGTGACATTTCTTGGGCAATACTTTCCTTATTAATAAAACTTCCTTTTGATATATAATAAGTGGGCTTATTTGTACCATAGAGTGATGAATTTTAAGCCACAGAAACTTCTCAAAACACTCTCTCCTAAATTTATGGGGGTCCTACCTCTGTGTCTGGGGAGGGGGTACACATACCAATGAAATCACAGGTCTTTGAAGAACTGGAGTAGATATGGCTTGTCCCGTTAAGAAATTTCCCCCAGATTTCTAGGTGGGCTTTGATTCAGAAGAAGTGCAAAGCTCCCAAAGTTAACCTGAGCACTTGGTACTATGTGCATCTCCAGCAGGAAATTTTGTTATACATGGAGGTAAACAGTATGGGGTTGAACTATTTTTTTCGTTATGGGAACAGTATAATAATTTATATTATGGAGTACAGGTTGAGGCATATAATATTTTACTTCATTTTCCATGGCTTATATAGAAATGTTTTGTATGACTCACATTTATAATGGGTATAATATTACTTGCCTTCTCAAAGGGTGGGGAAGGGGTCAAAGGAGAGAGGATTTTTCATTCAAAAATTTTTAAATGAATGTTAATAATTTTGAAATATGTATATATACATATATATAAAATGTCTTTTTTCCTTTCTTCCCTGTGGTTGGGACACCAAAAGTCACCCAATTAGGAAGTTAATTAGGTGTGAGTATAATTAAAGAATGGGTAACTGAGTTCTGTCTAGAGTACCCAGGTAGGAGAATACCAAGTTGGTTGGCAGTGTTCGAGGAAGAAGGATGACACTTTATTGACACATCACTTGAAGGCAAGAGGATACTCCAGGGCACCAGGAAGAACCATGACAATCAAAAATTCAGACAGGAACCACATGATGGGATTAGCTAATAGGCTATGGAATTTACCAATTTCTATTGAATGGTTTTACATGCATATTTGATTGCCTTATTCCTATATATTATTAGTATTTTTTTTATGAATAAACCTTAAACACACACATCTGTGGTGTGGAGTGTGTAGCAGTAGGGAGAACAAAAGAAAAGGGGGGCAGGCAGTGGTGGAAGGGGATATTGGCAGTGGCAAAAGGCAGCAGAAAAGTAATTAAATGATTGGGTACATTAGATCTCTGAACCCAAACTGGTTGAAGGACCACAAAAGTCCTTAAAGACTTAATATTTTGAGCCCAAGTTTAGACACCAACAAGGTTTAGAATACACTAAGGAGACCTGGGGAAAATTCTCCTGGGTACTCATTCCCTAGAAAGCTGAGGTCTTCAACAGGCCTAAGACTAGAGTGATCTTTCAAACAATGATTTTAGAAGTACTGGGTCAACTGAAAATAATACGTGCATTTTTCTTCTTTTCTGACATACTTTCCTTTGAAGTTTTTCAATATGATATTCAAACTGTTTTCTCTCTTCCTTGGTTTGATTTTGAGTCTCTCCCAAAAGAAGTTCTAATTCTTCATTCCGTTCTACTAAGTATTCATGTTCCTGCTTAAGCTTCTGGAACTTGTGAAGAAGGTCTGTATGCTTGCACTTTTGGTCTTCAATCATCTTTTTATATCTATAACAAAAATGGAAGGACCTAATGAAGTTGCACCAAGCACAAAGTATCCTCATATCAAGCACAAATGTCTACTTTAAAAAAAAATTAAATTGGCTTATTTACTTTTAGTTTACAACATTCAGTTCCACAGTCCCTTGAATTTCAAATTTTCTTCCCCCTCTTTCTCCACCCCTCCCCCCCATCATGGCAGCATGCACTCAAATATAGGACCTACAAATATCTTCACATTAATCATTAGTCAGGTTGTAAAGAAGGATTATAACTGATGGAATGATCAGTGGGAAAGAGGAAACAAAACAAAACAAAACCAGAAAAAGAAACACAGCAATCTGCATTCAGACTCCATATCTCTTTCTCGGTTGTGGATCTCTTTTTCAATCATGAGTCTTTTGGAGTTGTTTTATAACCTTGCATTGCTGAGAGGAGCCCAATCTATTGAAGTTAGTCATCATACATATGTTGTGTCTGTGAGTATGTACAGATTTCTCCTGGTTCTGCTCTTCTCAGCATCAGTTTATATAAGTCTCTCCAAGTTATTATGAAGTCCATCTGCTCCTCATTTCTTATAGCATAGTAGTATTCCATTACATTCATATACCACAACTTGTTCAGTCATTCCCCAATTGATGGGCATCCCCTTGATTTTCAATTCTTTACCATCACAAAAAGAGCTGCTATAAATATTTTTGTACATACGGGTCCTCCTCCCACTTCTCTGATCTCTTTGGGATAGAACCCTAGAAGTGGTATTGCTGAATCAAAGGGTATGCACTTATTTATAGCCCTTTGGGCATAGTTCTAGATTGCTCTCCAAAATGGCTGGATCAGTTCACAACTCCACCAATAATGCATTAGTGTTCCAATTTGTTGACATCATCTCCAGCATTTATTATTTTCCTGTTTTGTCATCTTAGCCAATCTGGTTGGTGAGATGTGGTACCTCACAGTTGTTTTGATTTGCCTTTCTCTAATCACTAGTGATTTAGAACATTTTTTCATATGCTTATAGATATCTTAAATTTCATCTTCTGAGAACTGCTTGTTCATATCCTTTAACCATTTATCAATTGGGGAATGGCTTGTATTCTTATAGATTTGACTCAATTCTTTGTATATTTTAGAAATGAGGCCTTTATCAGAGACATTAGTTGTAAAAATTATTTCCCAATTTCCCACTTCCCTCTTAATCTTGGTAACATTGGCTTTATTTGTACAGAAGCTTTTCAATGTAATGTAATCAAAATTATCCATTTTGAATTTTTTAATGCTCTCTAACTCTTGTTTCATCATGAAGTCTTTCCCTCTCCATAGATCTGACAGGTAAACTATCCCTTGCTCTCCCAGATTGCTTACAGTATCAACCTTTATACCTAGATCATGCACCCATTTATACTTGACTTTGGTGTACAGTATTAGATATTGGTCTATGCCCAATTTCTGCCATACTGTGTTCCAGTTTTCCCAGCAGTTTTTGTCACATAGTGTGTTCTAATCCCAATAACTGGGGTCTTTAGGTTTATGAAACACTAGATTACTATTGTCATTGGCTGCTGAGTCTCATGCACCCAATCTATTCCATTGGTCCACTACTCTATTCCTCAGCCAGTACCAAGTAGTTTTGATGAATGCTGCTTTATAATACAGATTAAAATCTGGTATGGCTAGGGTATCTTTCCTAGCATTTCTTTTCATTAATTGCCTTGATATTCTGGACCTTTTGTTCTTCCAAATGAATTTCGCTATTATTTTTTCTAGTTCTACAAAGTAATTTTTTGGTAGACTGATTGGTATGGCACCAAATATGTAATTTAATTTGGGTAAAATTGTCATTTTTATTATATTAGCTCAACCCAGCCATGAGCAATTTATGTTTTTCCAATTAATTAGATCTGACTTTATTTGTGTGAAAAGTGTTTTGTAATTGTGTTCGTATAAGTCCTGGGTTTGTTTTGGCAGGTAGATTCCCAAATATTTTATAATGTCTACAGTAACTTTAAATGGGATTTCTCTTTCTATCTCTATAATAGTAATTGAATTTAAAGATGCCCCTGTATTGGCTTGGTTTTTTGTTTGATTGTGTTAAAACCCAGAGCTTGTGAATCCCACTTGTGGGATGGACTGGTTGATGTGAAAAGAGAGGGCTGAACTGGGAGAGGCTGGTGAAGTAAATTTAGAGAGACACAAGGAGAGGCCGAAGAACTTTTTGGAAGCAGCACCTTGGAGCCAGAGAGAGACTGAGAGGATTGCTGAAGGCCACTTTGAATTGCCCAGGACTTTTGAGAGCTGCCACCCAGAGCTGCCAAGGACTGAGGAGACATGGCTGTTATGCTGGTACTTTGTCTGTTTTGCCAGATTTGTCCACTGGTGAAAGACAGTGCTGTTGTTGCAGAGGTTTTGGAACCTTGCTAATGGTTCAGAGCTCCTGAGACTATTCTGCAGACAGAGAGTGAATTCTGTCCACTGGTGAAGGACAGTGCTGTTGTTGCAGAGGCCTTGGAACCTTGCTGTTGGTTCAGAAGCCCTGAAGAAGGATTTTCTTGTTGTATGTTTACAGAAATCCTGGAAGAGGGTTTTGCTAATGTTTTCAGGGGTCCTAGGACTGTTCTGCAGACAGAGAATGAATTAATGAAGACACTGGCAATGTATCTTGTGGCCTTGCTAAGCTTTGTCTCCCCAGGAACAAAGATTGCTGAGAACTTGCCTCGTATCAAGATGAGGAAAAGACCTCCATTTGAGTATTAAATGCTATGCTTAAGCTTGTTGTAACTCTGGGGTAGATTCAATTTGTGATCCAAGGGTGGGGAACTTTTGACCTTTTTGTGCTCTGTGATTGAACAAATGAATGTACTTTACTTATGATTGGAAACTAATCTCCATTTGAGAAGAGGGGCTTTGTGATGGACTAAATGAATGTAATGTCCAGGGGTGGGATAGTACTTAATTAAATCACACTTGTTAAATGCTGTATTTTGAATTATGCTATATGTTGATTCTCTCTGTTCTTAATTTGTCACTGAATAAAATGGAGAGCACCTATGCTGGTATTTTGAACCTTGGGAAGTTTCCTTTGCTTGGCATTACAATCTCTTGCTGTTGGATTTCGTTAGAAATATATAGGAATGTCTAGGACTTATGTGCGTTTATTTTATATCCTGCAACTTTGCCAGATTTATTATCTCAAGTAGTTTTTAACTTGATTCTCTAAGTATATCATCACATCTGCAAAGAGTGACAGCTATAATCTCTTCTTTGACTAATTTTATTCCTTCAATTTCTTTTTCTTCTCTTATTGCTACAGCTAACATTTCTAGTACCAAATTGAATAAGAGGGGTGATAGTGGACATTCTTGTTTCAACCCTGATCTTATTGGCAATGCTTCTAGCTTATCCCCATAATATATAATACTTGATGATGGTTTTAGATAGATGCTATTTATTATTTTAAGGAAGACTCCATTTATTCTTATACTTTCTAGTATTTTAAATAGGAATGGGTGTTGTATTTTGTCAAAAGCTTTTTCTGCATCTATTGAGATAATCATATGGTTTCTGCTAATTTTGTTGTTGATGTGATCAATTATACTGATAGTTTTCCTGATATTGAACTACCCTTGCATTCCTGGAATAAATCCCACTTGAACAAAGTGTATTATTCTCATGATGAGTTGCTGTAATCTTTTTTGCTAATATTTTATTTAGAATTTTTGCATCTATATTCATGAGGGAAATTGGTCTATAATTTTCTTTCTCTGTTTTGTCTCTTTCCAATTTAGCTATCAGTACCATATTTATGTCATAAAAAGAATTTGGTAGGACTCCTTTTTCTCCAGCTTTTTTCTAATAGTTTGTAAAGTACTGGAGTCAATTGTTCTTTAAATGTTTGGTAGAATTCACTAGTAAAGCCATCTGGCCCTGGAGATTTTTTCCTAGGGAGTTCATTGACGGCTTGTTCAATTTCTTTTTCTGAGATGGGGTTATTTAAGTCATATACTCCCTCTTCAGTTAGTCTGGGCAACTTATATTTGTGTAATATTCATCCATTTCACTAATATTGTCAAATGTATGTGCATACAATTGGGCAAAATAATTCCTAATTATTGTTTTAATTTCCTTTTCATTGGAGGCAGATTCATCCTTTTCATTTTTGATATTCGTAATTTGGTTTTCTTCTTTTTTTTATCATATTGACTAAAGGTCTATCAGCTTTATTGGTTTTTTCATAATACCAGCTCTTAGTATTATTTATTAATTTGGTAGTTTTCTTAAACTCGATTTTGTTAACCTCTCCTTTGGTTTTCATTATTTCTAATTCAGTATTTAATTGGGGATTTTTAATTTGTTCTTTTTCTAGCTTTTTCAGTTGCATGCTAATTTATTGACCTCCATTTTCTCTATTTTATTTATGTATGCATTCAGGGATATAAAACTTCCCCTAAGAACTGCTTTTGCTGTATCCCACAAGTTTTGGTATGCTGTCTCATTATTGTCATTCTCTTGAATGAAGTTACTTATTGTTTCTATAATTTCTTGTTTGACCCACTTATTTTTTAGGATTAAGTTATTAAGTTTCCAATTAGTTTTTAGTCTATCCTTTCATGGCCCTTTATTACATATAATTTTTATTGCATCATAATCTGAGAAAGATGCATTTAATATTTCTGCCCTTCTGCACTGAATTGTGAGGATTTTATGCCCTAGTACATGGTCAATTATTGTGTATGTGCCATGTACCACTGAGAAGGTATATTCCTTTTTATCCCCATTCAATTTTCTCCAGAGGTCTACCATATCTATCTTCTCCAAGATTCTATTTACCTCCTCAACTTCTTTCTTGTTTATTTTGAGGTTAGATTTATTACGCTCAGAGAGGGGGAGATTGAAGTCCTCCACTAGTATAGTTTTGCTATCTATTTCTTCCTCTAACATCCTTAACTTCTCCTTTAGGAATCTGGATGCTGTACTGCTTGGTGTATAAATATTTAGTAATGATATTGTTTCATTTTCAATGGTGCCTTTTAGCAGGATATAGTTTCCTTCCTTATCTCTTTTTATTAGATCTCTTTTTGCTTTTGCTTTGTCTGAGATAAGGATTGCTACCCTTGCTTTTTTTATTTTAGCTGAGGCATGATATATTTTACTCCAGCCTTTTACCTTTACCTAATGTGTATTCCCCTGTTTCAGATGTGTTTCTTGTAAACAGCATATTGTAGGATTATGGTTTTTAACCCATTCTGCTATTCACCTCCATTTTATGGGAGAGTTCATCCCATTCACATTCACAGTTATGATTACTATCTGTATCTTTCCCTCCATCCTGTTCCCTTCCTTGTTTATGCTTTTATTTTCCTCCTTCTCCCTTCTCCTCCTTTAGAGTTTTCCTTTTGACCTCTACCTCCCTCAGTATTCTCTTCTTATCAGCCCCCTGCCCCTTTTCCTACCCTTCCCCCTTACTACTTCTTCCCTCCCTTCTAACCACCCCACCCCTTTCGTAGCCCTTCCCCCCTCCTACTGCCTATAGGTATGGATAGTTTTTATACTTAATGTAATATGTTATTTCTTCTTTGAATCAAGATTGACAAGAATAGATCTCATGCAATGCTCCTCTCCCTCCCCTCTTTCCCTCTATTATGATAAGTTTTATGTCTCTTCTCTATAGAGTCCTATATTTCACTGATTATGTTATTATTCCCAGATTATGTTATTATTGAACCAGAACGAATGAGGGAAAAGCTAATATAATGCTTATCTCCCTCCCTTCTTTCCCTCTACTATAATGTTTTTATGCCTCTTTGTGTGGCATAATTTACCCTTTTCTGCTTCATTCTTTTCCCTTCTTCCATTGCAGTCCCTTTACAGCCCTTAAGTTTTTTTAATCATCATTTTGTGTAATTTATACCCATACCCTCTGTTTATCTATATCACTTTTAGATGTCACCATAGGTATAGAATTCTCAGTATTAAAAGGTATCAGCTTCCCATATAGGGATATAAACAGTTTGCTGTTATTAAATAACAAGTTGTGTGTGTGTGTGTGTGTGTGTTTTCCCCCTATTTACCTTTCTATGTCTCTCTTGAGTCTTGTAATTGGAGGTTGAATTTTCCATTGAGCTCTGGCTTTTTCATCAGGAAGGTCTGGAAGTCCATTATATCATTGAATGACCATCTCCTTGCCTGGAAGATTATGCTCAGTTTTGCTGGATAGGTGATCCTTGGTTGTAACCTGAGCTCTTTTGCCTTGTGAAAAATCATATTCCAGTTCCTCTGATCCTCTAGAAGCTGCCAGATCCTGTGCAATCCTCACTGTGGTTCTGCGATATTTGAATTGTTTCTTTCTAGCTGCCTGTAGTATTTTCTCCTTTACCTGATAGTTTCTGGAATTTGGCCACAACATTTCGCAGACTTTTCAATATGGAATCTATTTCAGGAGGTGTCCAGTGGGTTCTCTTTATTCCTATTTTACCCTCTGGTTCTACAGATCTCAGGGCAGTTTTCCTTGATGAGTTCTTGGAAGATGTTGTCCAGGCTCATGTTTTCATCATGATTTTATGGTAGGCCAATAATTCTCAGATTATCTCTCCTGGATCTGTCTTCCAGGTTAATTATTTTCCCATTGAGATATTTTACTGCTTTTTCTAATTTTTCCTTCTTGATGTTTGTTTGACCGATTCTTGGTGCCAAACTGAAGTCATTAGCTTCAATTTGGTTGATTCTAATTTTTAGCGAATTATTTTCCTTGGTTAGTTTTTGAAGCTCCTTTTCCATATGTTCAGATTCCATTTTCAGATCATACATTTCTTTTTAAGGAGCTGTTTTCTTCATTGCAATGTTTTTCTAATTTTGATTTTAAAAGAATTACTGATTTTATCTTTTACCTCTCTAATTTGGTTTTCAAAGTTCTTTTTGAGCTCATCTTAGAATGCTTTCTGTGCTTGAGACAAGTTCATATTCCCTGTTGAGGCTTCAGCTGTGGGTGTTGAGTCAATACTCTCTCCTTCTGAATTTGGTTCCTCCTGTTCACCATGATAGGATTCTAGAGTTTTTGTCTTTGCAGTCTGTTTTTTATCCATTTTGAGGCAGGGCCTTAGCCGCCCTTCCTCTAGGGTTCCCAAGCCTTTACTGTTTAAAATTTTGCTCTGGGGCAATAATTACTGTGTTTTCGGGGCGGGGGGGTATTGGAAGAGCCAGGGTTCACTCTGCCATCCTAGTCCCTGGAAGTTCAGATAGGGACTTTTTAAATTTCCAGGCTGTGGGTTGGTAGTCCCAGGAGTAGCTGCTGCCACTGCCACGGGCCTTGCATTTGTCTCTTACCCAGCGCTGTCAGATCCCAGCCCTGCAGTGATAGGTCTGGGAATAGCCCTTGCAGTTGGTGGATCAACTTGCTGCCACATTGACCAGGCATTGTCCGGGCCTCTGCGCACTGCATCATCTGGACCTCTCAAAACGTCTACTTTTTAATGTAACAATGCTACTATGGGCTAAAGATAATGCAGGCATCCTGTCCACTTCCCGTTGGGGAAGGGACAATGAATCATTCCTTGAGTGTACCTAATATTACCCTACAGATTCATTATTGCTTATTACTGATGAATGGCTAAGGAATAGAAGTCTCAGGTGGCCTTTGTGTCCCTAAAATCTTTGGAACCTTAGAATTTTAGATTCAGAGAACAGCATCCTAAGAAAGTCCACAATTGTCCCAACTATGTAAGTTAGCTCAGAATCCTCCAGAATAGCCTCTGTAGTAATTGTATAGAAGATAAGAATTTAGGGTGGTCATCAGCTTAAACTATATGGGTAGCAGAAAGCCACTGTCTCCACATTTGCCTAATGCAGTTGACTAAAGCATTAGCCAACCATTTCAGATAGCTGGCTAGAGTGGAGTAGCACAACTCAGAGCTTAAGTTGTATAGGGTCTCATCTGCTCTGAGGAGGATAAGCTCAGAGCTATTATTATGTCAAAAATTTTTAAATAAAAAAATTTCTCCATAAAAAAAATTCATTGCAGGGGTGGCTAGGTGGTACAGTGAATAGAGCACCGGCCCTGGAGTCAGGAGGACCTGAGTTCAAATCCTACCTCAGACACTTGACACACTTACTAGCCATGTGACTTTGGGCAAGTCACTTAACCCCAATTACCTTCCCCCCCAAAAAAGCAAAAAAAAATTCATTGCAAAAACTTCTTGTATCTTCTATTAAAAGTACCTCATAGCCCATTACTTAATTGGAATCATGGCATTGCCTTTCCCTTACAGAACATTTGTGGTCATCTTTAATAAGGACAACATGACACCATATGTCAAAACAAGCCTTTGTCCAAATAGAGAAATTTCAGATTGCCAAATGCAAATCAAGCAGCCTTTATTTCTAATCCAGGCTCTGAAACTTTTATATTCTATCAGGTGTTCAGTACACTTGCATAGTGCAGACATGCACTAATATGTGCACTTTTTCCAGTGTATGGAATACAGCCATCATTTGCTGCCTAATACTGAATTCTAGCACACAACTTTGATTAAATTCAAATGTCATTTACTGTGTGTCTTCAATTTTCTAGTGTTCTTCAAGGTACAACCCTTAACACCTAAAGTACTAGCAAATTGTTTTTGATACAGGAGAGACTATAATCAAGAACAATAATGTTGTAGTGAATTCTTAATTATGTGGGTATACATTAGTTATACAGTTACTGGTCATGCAAAGTATTATTACTCAATATTAGTCATATAAATAGTAATCAATAAATATTTGCTACTGATTGCCTTATCTTTGGCAACTTTTAAATTCTAATCAATGGATGGTTCAAATTAGGATGATATAACAAGTCTAATATCCTTATTTGTATATCCATATCTGTAGAATTTAACTTGTCATGGCATTTAGGCCATCTGTCTGACAGTAAATTTGATTTCATGAGGGTTGGGGGCATACATACACTTTACCTAAAAAACAAAATACTAGCATCCCTCTCCTAGAAAACAAAAATGGGGTAATAGAGGTTGAGCATTAGGTATCTGAGTACTCCACCAGTAGCCATGTGTATATTCCAGGGACAAAGTGAGAAAAAAGAAGGATGAGAGTATATAGTACAGTACAGTAAGTGGCCAAGCTCGGCAAACACTTGGCAATATTTTCATTGGATTCATATGACATTATTACCACTTCTAATTCCTTAATGACTTTTAGTTTCCACTTACTAATATAGAACAAGCTCCTTACCCCAAAAACTCATAGCTAAGCATGAGTGCAAAGAAAAGAGTCTTTTACTCAGGATAGTTTTAATTACCTCCCTCTATTACTTAGGGCAAATTGGATCTGAAAAGGTTATCTAGTTCAAATCTACGCCTTTGCCTTTAAGCAGGATCACTGTAAGCCCCCTGATCCCGAGCAGGCTCAGGGACCAGTGAGCTCTCTTTGGTGACATGAATGAAGCTATCCCTAGGCCATGCACAGTTACACCCAATCCTCTGCATTCAGACTGACCCTTGCACTGGACTGCTTGCAAGGCCTTTCTTGCCTACTATGTGCCTCTCATCACCAAAGTTCCTCTCAGTTCTATAAGGAACCTTACATAATTTTATCTGAGAACAGCATATTCCATCCTCATCTCTCCTTGTATGGAACACTGTTAACTTGTACTTAATAAAAAGTTGTGATCAAGACTTACTACCCTTTATTTTTTCCCTTCTTCATTTTTTTTACCATAGGTATTAGCTAGAAATTGCTTATAACGATAGCCCACTTGCTTCAAAGAAATTTCTCTGCAAGCCAATTGGTGGCTCTCCCTGTCCTAGCTTGTAATAACAAAGAAGTTTATTTTGACACTAAAATTGTGAGCCATGGGACATTTCCAAGAGAAATGCTATCCTAATTTTAAAGACTTACAGAGAAGTAACAAAAATATTTCCTTAATAGTTATTCCATCATTTTAACAAACCTATTCCTCTCTGTGACCAAAATGAAACCATTCACAGTGACTGGGGAGCCAATATTAGGGTCTCTTTCTGTTTCATTTATTTATTTGAGGGGGACGGCAGGGCAACTGGAGTTAAGTGACTTGCCCAAGGTCACAGAGCTAGTAAGTGTTAAGTGGCTGAGGCTGAATTTGAACTCAGGTCCTCCTGACTCCAGGGCCAGTGCTCCATTCACTGTGCTATCTACCCTCCCCTCTTTCTGTTTTATTGTTTTTAATTAAATTTAAGAATATGGTGACAAATATAGGAAAGCAGATTTAAACTAAAGTATGAGAATTTTTTAACCATGAAGAAAATAAAATATTAAAAAGATTACTAAGGAAAGCTGCTCCTCAGTAGAAAGGTCTTTGGAAATGGAAAATATTTTCATTTATGCACCAAAGCTTAGATGCCATCTATTTTGATAGTAGGGAATTGGACTAGAATAATCTCTGCTAGAGCTGTCTAATCTCAGCATTTTATGAATGAGCTGTGGTTGATCTTTCGGCCAAATTAATGGGTGAGAGGATGGAGTGGCAGTACAGGACTCCATCCACTGTTAAAGATAAGACATAATTATTACAAAGAAAGCAAACTACCTAAATAAGTCAATCTGTCATTATGGTATTCTTTCTTACTGTATCAGTCCTCCCCCAGTTAAATCCAATTCACTTCCATGTCCTGACATCACCTCCTTAATGTTATGGGCCTCTTCAAGGAGGAAGCAGAAACAACAGCAGTCACTACTACTTTAACAGATAAGGATTAAAGGGGAAGTGGTTCCAGATACGGTTTCATTTAATCCCCAAATGCAACATTCAGAGCAAACTCTCCCTTCTTACAATGAGACAGTACAGAGAGTCAGGAAATCAATACATGCTAGCAGTTTGAGCTTAGGCCAACAACGCAGGCTTGGATTTTTAATGATTAGGTTTAAATAATACCTGCTAATGAACGGGGCTCCTGACAAGAATTAAGTGAGTCCAAACTACAGTTATGTGTATGATCCCATCTGGGACACAGTCTGGTTGTTCTGAACATCCTCTACAACATTCCTGAATGACAGGTGGGAAGGCATGGAATTTGCAAGGGTGATTAGAGGAGTTTCTCATTAATTTGGTCTAGGCACTGCAGTCCCTCTGAAGGAACAAGAAGAGAAGGGCAAAGAGGTTACTCCCCCCAGTCATCCTCTTCCCCAGGAGTCAGTAATGGAGCAAAGGGAAATAAAGACAGCAACAGTCCCCTCCCTCTTCTTGGCTGGCTACTGGCAGTAATATGGGATGGGGGGTGTGAGCAGTTTGTTCTTTGTTGCTGTTTCTGATCACAAAGCTCACCTTTCACGGAATGTCCCATCATTTTTTTCATTTCTTTCTGCTTCACAGTTGTCTTTGGTCACTATTTCTTTCTTTTTATCCTGCCAAATTTAAAATGACAAATTTAAAATTTGTCATTTAAAATGACAAATAAGTTACAGCAGCACAGACTGTCATAAACATGAATCAATCACCAAGCATTCATTAAGTGTGTAAGTGCTCTGTCAGACTCTCTGTTAGGTGCGAGAATGCAAAGACAAAGACAAAGAAACAGTCGCTGCCCTCAAGGACCTTCCACTTTACCAGGAGATCACAAGTCTGTACATAAACACACAGAATAAATACAAAAAGAAGACTCTCTTAAATGTTCCACAACTTGCTCATTCTCTTGAACATAAAGAATCCATAAATCCTGTGAATAAAAGCTCTCAATGTTCATGTCCTTCCTAGATATTCTACAGTGAAAAAATCTCATGCTGCATATAAATAATTACATCTATATTAAGTGCAACTCTAAAGAAATGTAAGTGATCATTAGCAAACACCATAAATCATTCACACTTTATCCTTTCCACAGGAGTCCCTGAGGGAGCTTACACCCAATGAATTCTAGAATACTTCTAATACTCAGAACATTTTTGGGGGGACACTTCACTGGAATTTTCTTCAGAGAGCTCACATATTCTTCTCTGTATCCTCAATGATGGACAACTTTTGTCTTTTGAGGAGGGGGTTTTTGGAAATAGCTAAAGGTCATTCATAGTTAAATTTAATGAATAATCTGAGTAATACTGTTTGGGTTTTTTAAAATAAAGTAAATAAACTAGCTTTTGTGTGCTGCTAGTGGATGATCTCTGAAAACATTTCCAGTAGGGGAGTTTTAGTAAGTATGAATGTTTTGAAGCATAACACTTATTGGCTTTATAAGTTTTGTTTGTTTAAAAAAAAACCCACAAACAAAAGGCAGCAAGCAAGTTAATTACTTACTAATTGACTTTACTAAATATTGGGCGATTGGGTGAGGAAAATGTGGATTAAAGGTTAACAGATTTGCTCTCTTTAAACCTGGACCAGCCCCTGATACCTCAGAGTGTCCTTCTCACCCCTCTGGTCTCTCCCTCCCATCTGGGAGCTCCTCCCCAAACCTCCATTTGAAGAAGCAGCCATGCCAGATATACCGTGTTTCCCCGATAATAAGACACTGTCTTATTATTTTTTTGGACAGAAAAACACCAGAGGGCTTATTTTCAGGGGAGGGCTTATTTTAATGAACATTGACAGCAATTTTAATAAACAGGTAAATGTGAACAAAAAAATGTACCTTTATTCAATAAGCAAATCACTGGGGAAGAACAGGATGATGCGCTCACTGCTGCAGCTCTGATTGGATGCAGCTCGGAGCGCGGCATGCGTTTGGGGGGGGGGGGGAACCGTGCATACAGAGGGTACCGTAATGTAGCGTGTAGCGCAGGGGATCACCTTCACTACAGTAGCAATCTCAATAGGGCTTATTTTCGGGGGAGGGCTTATTTTAGAGGAATCTTACACAGTAAGGGGAGGGCTTATTTTCGGGATAGGTCTTATTATCAGGGAAACATTGTATCATGCTCTCTTCAAACCAGGCCATATCTGTGATGCCTCACATCACCCCTCCAACTCCCTTTTATATTCAGCACAATCTGTCTAAGACTGAACTCATTCTTTCCCTCTAAACCAGGGGTGGGGAACCTGCTCTAAACTCTCTCCTCTTCCTAACTTTCCTCTTATTATCGAGGGGAATGCATCCTCCCAGACACCCAAGCTTGAAAGACAGGTTTTGTCCTCAGCTCCCTGCCCTCTCACAGCCTCCCCTAGCCAATCAGTGGTCAAGGCCTGCTGACTATACCTTCCTGCCATCTCTTGCATGTGCCTCCTCTCCTCTGACTCTGCTACCACCCTGGCCCAGGCGCTCTTCACCTCACACCTGGACGACTGCAATGGCTTTCGGGCTGGTCTTCCTGCCTCAGGGCTCCCCCCTCCAGCCTACCTTCTACTCAGCCCAAATGGATCTTTCTCTAGTATAAGTCTTACCATGGTCACTATGTGGCCTCCCCCCCTACCCCACTCCCATTCATCAAACTCCAGTAGCTCTACCTCCTCCAGGGTCAACTATAAAACCCTATTTGTCTTTTAAAGCCCTTCCTACCTCACCAGTCTTCTTACATCTTCAGCCCACTGTGTACCCTGTGACCCAATGACCCTTGCCTCCCTGCTATTCCTTATCACCAGCTGTCTCCATGCCTACAATGTTCTCCTTCCTCATCTCTGCCTCTTGGCAGCCTGGCTCCCCAACTAAGCGCCAATCTTCTACAGGAAGCTCTTCCTAATGCCCCTTAATTCTAGTGCTTTCTCTCTGTTGATTATTTCTAATTCATCATGTTTATAGCTTGTTTGTATATAGCTGTTGGCAAATTGTCGCATTAGATTGTGAGCTCCCTGAGATCTGGGACTGTCTTTTTCACTCATATTTGTATTCCCAGGACATACATAACTCACTATATGGCACACAGTAAGAGTTTAATAAATGCTCTATCTAGGCAGGTAGGTAACACATTGGATAAAGATAGGATCCAGAGGGCGGCTAGGTGGCACAACGAATAGAGCACCAGCCCTGGAGTCAGGAGGACCTGCATTCAAATCCAGCCTCAGACACTTAACACAAAAACTAGCCATGTGACCTTGGGCAAGTCACTTAACCCCAATTGCCCTCTTAAAAAAAAAGGCAAAAAAAAAAAGATAAGATCCAGAGTTAGGGACACTCGAATTCAAATTCAGCCTCATGCTAGTTGTGTGACCTTAGGTAAGTCACTTAAGCTCTGCCTTAATTTCCTTATCTGTAAAATGGATAATATAGCACCTTCCTCCCAGTATGGTTGTGAGGACAACATGAGTTATTTGAAAACCTTAAAGAAGGACCCAGAAGAGGTCTAACCGTATTCCCCACCCCCAGGCACTCAATGAACTCCAGAGATTCCCTCTTAGTTGTAAGATCACACATAAAGTATTTGGTATTTAAAGCTCTAAACAATCCAGGCTCTTCCTGCCTTTCTCCATGCTCTTTACAATCTAGGCATATGAGAATATTTGCTATTCCTCATATATAATATTGACTCCAGGAATCCCTGGTTTGCTTCAGGACTGAGGGAGACCTTTTCTGGTTCATCTTCTGGTACCATCTCCTACAAAGAAATGCCACACAAAGCCTACATGAGTATGTATTGTCTTCTCATTAGAATGTAAGCTTCTCAAGGGGAAGGACTAATTCTCTTTTGGTTTTGTGTCCCTAATACTTGGAGATAGTGCCTAGCACTATGGTCAGGACAGCACTAATTAAAATATAATAATTATTTTTTTGCCTTTTAAAGAAAACCTTTACTATGCAATAGTCTTTTGCGGCAAACATTTGTTATATATGATTTGGAACTGATTTCACAAGATTTTGATACATATTATTTTTTCTTTTTTTCAGGTTTTTAAATTAAATCTCACTTTTAAAATTATCTGCCTTTTCTCCCTCCTATATAACTGAAAAAGAAAAAGAAAAACAAAGCCCTTATGACAAATATGGATTAACTAGGATATTAAAGAAGGAAGAAAGATGGTTACTGGCTGACAAGAGATAAAGCTGACCAACTGGGTCTGAAGAGGCAAGCTGATTATTGCAGTGAATCACACCCAAGAAGGCTCCAGAGCTTGGCAAGGACATGACTATATTGTCTGAGATTCCTAGAAAATGTCTTTGATATGAGTGAATCTCTCTGTCTTGTGCCTAATAATCTTTTTTGTTAATATTATTTTATTCTTTTCCCAATTAAATGTCAAGCCAATTTTTAGATTAATTTTTATAAGATTTTGAGTTCCAAATTTTTCTCCCTCCCTCTCCTCCCCTCTTTCTAAAATGGTAGGTAATTTGATATGGGTTATACATATGCTGTTATATAAAACATTTCCATATTAGTCACAGTTGTGAAAGAAGAAACAGATCTAAAGCAAAAAAAAATTAAAACCATGAAAAATAATAAAGTGAAAAAGTATGCTTTGATCTGCATTCAGAGTCCATCAGTTCTTTATCTGAATATTATAGCATTTTCCTTTGTGAGTACTTTGTACTTGTCTTAGATCACTATGTTGCTGAGAAGAGCTGAGTCATTCATAGCTGATCATCATACAATGTTGCTGACATGTACAAACTGATGCAAAGTGAAATGAGCAGAACCAGAAAAACATTGTACACATCAATTTGTACAAATCTTTCCAAGTTTTTCTGAAATCTGCCTGTTCACCATTTCTTATTGCACAATAGTATTCCATTACATTCATATATCACAGTTTGTTCAGTCAATCCCAAATTGATGGGTAGGCCCTTAATTTCCAATATTTTGCCACCACAAAAAAGGCTGCTAAAATATTTTTGCATATGTAGGTCCTTTTACCTTTTTTATGATTTTTTGGATATTGACCCAATAGTGGCATTGTTGGATCAAAGGATATGCACAGTTTGGTTGTCCTTTGGGCATAGTTCCAAATTACTCTGCAGAATGACTAGATCAGTTCACACTTCCATCAATAATGAATTAGCACTCCAATTTTGCCACATCCTCTCTAACATTTATCATTTTCCTTTTTTGTCATATTAGTTAAGCTGATAGGTGTGAAGTAGTACCTCAGAGTTGTTTTAATTTGTATTTCTCTACTCAAAAGTGATTTAGAGGGAATAGAAACAGGACTTTCGTGTGGCTCCAGCTTCCACCTCCTCCAAAACATGTAAAAAATGACATATTTTAGAGAACCCACAAACTTTAGAGCTACAGAACCCACAAAGTGACAGAGAGAAACAAATTTCCCACTTAAGGAAGCCAGGCACGCAGAGGTTTTAGCCCCAGGGCAGCCCCAATCTGCAGCAGCTGAAGAAGACTTCATGAGAGCAAATCACCAACAGCTGTAGAGGTTTCCAGAGTTCTCAATCTACAAATGCCAAAGACAAAGTAAAAGGTCAATGTGGAACTTTGGTGGAACAGGGGGAACACGGTCCAGCTGCTACCCCTGGAGCAAGAAGTGGGGGAGACATGGTGGCTGCTGCTGCATGGCTGCTTCCGGAGCTCCTAGCCTGCAGATTGTAGGAGGACCAAGTGACCATTCAGAGGGTAATCACTCTTGCTTTGACCTGCTTGGATCCGGATTGCAGTCCTGGGTGGTAGTCCTGGGGTGTGTGACCAGTGAGCCAGAGCTTGTAGGGGCTGTAGAGATGGCACCCATCTAATAGCTGTGGCAGCTGCAAAAACCCCAGTAATTTGGGACATAGCTCTTTCCATTCTGGAAGCAGAGTTCTACCATGGCAAAGAGCTAAAAAGTCAAGTAATTGGCTCCCAATATGAACAAATAATGGAAGCACAAAGAGACAATAGAATCCTTTTTTGGGGACAAAAAGAATCAAAGCATAGAGTGGGAGGAAGACAGCGAAGTCAGAACTCATGCACCAAAAGCTTCCAAGAAAAATATGAATAGGTTACAGGCCATGGAAGAGCTCAAGAACGATTTTGAAAAATCAAGTAAGAGAAGTGGAGAAAAATTGGGAAGAGAAATGAGAATAATGGAAGAAAATCATGGGGAAATTTTTTTTTGCTTTTTGGAGGGCAATTGGGGTTAAGTGACTTGCCCAAGGTCACATGGCTAGTTTTTTTGTGTTAAGTGTCTGAGGCCGGATTTGAATTCTGGTCCTCCTGACTCCAGGGCAGGTACTCTATTCACTGCGCCACTTAGCAACCCCGATGCAAGAAAATCATGAAAAGAGAGTCAACAACCTGACTGAAGAAAATAACACCTTAAAAAATAGACTAACTCAAATGCCAAAAGAGGCCCAAAAAGCCAATGAGGAGAAGAATGCTTTAAAAAACTGAATTTGCCAGAAGGAAAAGGAGTTTCAAAAACTCACTGGAGAAAATAATTCCTTCAAAATTAGACTGGAGCAACTGGAAGCTAATGACTTTATGAGAAATCAAGATACTATAAAACATATTCAAACAAGTGAAAAAATAGAAGGTAATGTGAAATATCTCATTGGGAAAACCACTGACCTGGAAAATAGATCCAGAAGAGATAATTTAAAAATTATTGGTCTACCTGAAAGCTATGATCAAAAAAAGAGCCTAGACACCATCTTTCAAGAAATTCTCAAGCAAAATTGACTTGATATTCTAGAACCAGAGGGCAAAATAGAAATTGAAAGAATTCGCCAATTACCTCTTGAAAAAGATCCCAAAAAGAAAACTCCTTGGATGGCTAGGTGGCGCAGTGAATAGAGCACCAGCCCTGGAGACAGGAGGACCTGAGTTCAAATCTGACCTCAGACACTTAACACAAAAACTAGCCGTGTGACCTTGGGCAAGTCACTTAACCCCAATTGCCCACCAAAAAATAATAAAAAAAGAAAACTCCTAGGAATATCATAGCCAAATTCCAGAGTTCCCAGGTCAAGGAGAAAATACTGCAAGCAGTTAGGTAGAAACAATTTGAGTATTATGGAAACACAATTGGGATAACACAATAGCAACTTCTACATTAATGGATTAAAGGGCTTGGAATATGATATTCTGGAGGTCAAAGGAGCTAGGACTAAAACCAAGAATCACTTACCTAGCAAAACTGAGTATAGTGCTTCAGGGAAAAATATGGTCATTCAATGAAATAGAGGACTTTCAAGAAGAAGGGAGCAATAGATTAGGGTAATTATTTATCCCATGTAAAAGAGGCAAGAGAAAACTGTTACAATGGAGGGGAAGAGCAGGAAGGTGAAAGGGAATGGGACAACCTGATTCTCATTGAATTTGGCCTAAGGAGGGAATAACATACACAATCACTATTATTTTAATTTTACAGATGAAGAAACTGAGGTAGATAAAGGGATTTACCCAGGATAGAAAATGTTTGAGGATAGACTTGACTCCAGGTCTTCTGGAGTCTGGGCCCTGCACCACCTGGAGGCAT
Source organism: Petaurus breviceps papuanus (assembly GCF_028583685.1). Classification (NCBI taxonomy): domain Eukaryota; kingdom Metazoa; phylum Chordata; class Mammalia; order Diprotodontia; family Petauridae; genus Petaurus; species Petaurus breviceps. The sequence continues at coordinate 12,440,155 of NW_027187338.1, read as the reverse complement.
CTTGGGTATTAGTTAGTGCACCTGTGCTCATCTTTGTGTCTCATCTATTTATCTGTAGCTCATCTCTACATTTATAATATATATCAATATATTTTATAATTGATATGTGTATGAATAACCTGTCAATGCATATCCTAGTATGTTTATGGTACATGTGCATATCTGCAGTAGAGAAGGAGGAGATAAAATTTTCCCTATTGATAGTTTATAAACTGATTACCCTAATTCTTTACCTTCATAGAAAGGAACTTCAGGATATCTAATTCAGGTCTCCTTAAGGTCACATATTCCTAGAAACATTACTTCTCCTGCACAAAGTAGCTTAGATTCTGCTGAACTTAAGTAAAATCTTCCTCAGGCAAGGTGAGTGATTCAGAAGAGATCATGAGATCAAAGTTATTAATAAACTGGGTTGAGGACTAGTACCAGAGAGACTGTTACCTTTACCATGCCATATTTTCAGCTGCTACCATCTGGTTTTAAATTAGAACTATGCCAATGAACATAATGCAATTCTATTATGCCATAAGAATAAATCAAAAATTCATTCTACTTAGCAGAGCAGTCATTCAGACAAAAGCTTCAAGCTTATTTAAGGTAGTGAAGGAAAATGGAGATAAAGTAGATAATAAAGAAACTTTTACTGCAAATGTTAGTAGTTTCAACTGATTTTAAGATCCTGTTCAATTTCACATTAAAATTACCAGAGGGGGTACAGAGCCAAGATGCCGGAGTAGAAGCAGGACTTCCCCGCTGCTCTGGCTTCCACCATCCCCAATCCATGTAAAAAGGGGACTCTAAACAAACTTTGGAGCTGCAGAACCCACAAAATGACACAGAGAAGCTAACCTCCCGCTGAGGACAGCCAGGCAGGCCGGCAGGAATCGGCCAGTGCAGTGCTGAGCCCAGCCCTACAATGCGGCTTTATCCCCAGGGCAGGCCTGACCAGCTGGCAGCAGGAGGGACACCAGATCAGCAGCAGCTGTGGCTGTTTCCAGATTTATCAACACATAGATGCGAAGGACAAAGTGAGAAGTCAGTGCAGTCTGGACTTTGGGACCAGTAAGTGGGAGTGTGTGGTTTTTGCTCCCGGGGCGAGAAGCAGCTGAGACTCGGCACAGCCAGCCAGCTCCATGTGGCAGCTTCAGCTCCTGGCCTGCAGAGTGTAGGGGTACCAAGCACCAGTCTGAGGGGTAATCACTCTTGCTTTAATCTGCTTGGATCTGGATTGCAGTCTAGGGTAGAGGTCCTGGGGTGTGTGTCCAGCTTGTCAGAGCGTGTGGAGGCTTCAGAGAGGACACCCAACTAATACCTCTGGCAACTGAGAAAAATCCAGTGTTTGGGATGAAAGCTCCCCTGTCTGGTGGCAGAGTCCTACTGTGGCAAAAAGCCCAGGGGTCAAGTGACTGAGGGGGCGACATGACCAGGCAAAAGAAACAAAGCAGACAGAAGATTCCAACATTAGACTCCTATTTTGGGGACAAAAAGGAGCAAGGCATGGAACAGGAGGAAGACAGTGAAATAAGAACTCCTGCACCAAAAGCTTCCAAGGAAAATACAAGCTGGTTACAGGCCATAGAGGACCTTAAGAAGCAGATAAGAGAAGTGGAGGAAAAATTGGGAAGAGAAATGAGAACGATGCAAGAAAATTATGAAATGAGAGTCAACAGCCTGACTGAGGAAAATAACATTTTAAAAAACAGACTGACTCAAATGGCAAAAGAGGCTCAAAAAGGCAATGAGGAGAATCATTGCTTCAAAATTAGACTGGAGAAAATGGAAGCTAATGACTTTATGAGAAATCAAGATGCTGTTAAACAGATCCAAACAAATGAGAGAATAGAAGGCAATGTGAAATATCTCATAGGAAAAACCACTGACCTGGAAAATAGATCCAGGAGAGATAATTTAAAAATTACTGGACTACCTGAAAGCCATGATCAAAGTAAGAACCTAGAAATCATCCTTCAAAGAAAACTGCCCTGATACCTTAGAACCAGAGGGCAAAATAGAGGTTGAAAGAATCCACCGATCACCTCCTGAAAAAAATCCCCAAAAGAAAACTCCTAGGAATATTATAGCCAGGTTCCAGAATTCCCAAATTAAGGAGAGAATATTACAAGCAGCCAGGAAGAAACAATTTGAATATTGTGGAAACACAATCAGGATAACCCAGGATCTGGCAGCTTCTACACTGCGAGATTAAAGGGCTTGGAATATGATATTCTGGAGGTCAAAGGAGCTAGAATTAAAACCAAGAGTCACCTACCCGGAAAAACTGAGTATCATGTTTCAGGGGAAATAAGGTCATTCAGTGGAATAGAGGACTTTCAAGCATTCTTGCTGAAAAAACCAGAGTTGAACAGAAAATTTGACATTCAGATACAAGAAGCATGAGAAAGTAAACAGGGAAAAGAAATCATAAGGAACTTATCAAAGTTGAACTATTACCATTCCTACATGGAAAAATAATAATTGTAACTTATGAAACTTTTCTCAGTAGTTGAAGGGAATAGAAATATATATATGTATATATATATATGTATATGTATATCTATATCTATATATATATATATGAGGGTATATGGGCACATGAATACAAATGTGAATGTGTGTATATAGACTTACAGGTATATATAGATAGAGGGCACAGGACCAATTTAACAGGAATGTATGATACTTAAAAGGTGAAATTAAGAGGTGAGAGAGGAATATAATGAGAGGAGATGGGGAGAGACAGAATGGGGTAAACTATCTCATATAGAAGAGGCAAGGGAAAACTGTTAAATAATGGAGGGGAAGAACAGGAAGACAAAAGGGAATGGGTCAACCTTATTCCCATCGAATTTGGCTTGGGGAGGGAATGAAAGACACACTAAATAGGGTATCTCACCCTCCAGGAGAGTAGGGGGGAAGGGGATGAGAGTGGGGATGATGGAAGGGAAGGCAGGCTGGGGTGGGGAGAGAAGTTGGAAGCACTTTTGAAAAGGGACAAGATCAAAGTAGAGAATAGAGCAAGAGGGAGGTGGGATAGGAGGGAGGGAAATATAGTCAGTCTTTTACAATATATCTACTATGTTATTGTTTTGCATTAGCCACACATATACAACCTATACTGAACTGCTTATCTTCCCAGTAAGGGTGGGTGACAAGGGAGGAAGGGAATGAATTTGGAATTCAAAGTTTTAAAATCAAATATTCAAATATATATATATACTATTATTAATACCATTTTACATGTAATTGGGAAATAAAATATACAGGCACTGGGGCATAGAGATCCACAGGAAAAGGTGAAAGGGGTATGGGAGAAAATATAGGAGAGAGCAGATTGGAGGAGGGGATATCCTGTGGGACTGCTAGTTTGGGGGGGTGGGTAGGGGAAAAACAGGGAGAAAAAATTTGTACCTCAAAAAAAAGTATCCATCCAGTGATATTTAACAGTGAAAAAAAAAGAAAAAAAATTACCAGAGGGGTGGCAAGTGCAGTTAAGGATGATGAAGCTAAATAATGCCGATGTCTTGAAGAAAAAAATCAAAGAAGGTAGATACAGTGATCAATACATTTTTAATGTGGATGAAATGGGCTTGTTCTAGAAAAGGATTCCTTCCAGAACTTACAGCTCTAAGAAAGAAAAAACTCAACCTGGATTTAAAGTGTCTACAGATTGCCTCACACGTTTCTTGGGAGGTATTGCCAAAGGAGATTTTAAATTAAAACCAATTCTTGTTAATTGGTCTCAAAAGCTCAAGAGACACTAAATCACATTGATTGCTTCCTATTTTTTGGTAGGCAAATAAGAAGCATGGGTGACTAAAGCTGTTTCCAAAGGCTGGTCTTCAAGTTATTTTAGCCCACATGTTGAAAAATATTTCAAGGACAGCAATATCACATTTAAAGCATTACTGGTTTTATGTAATATTCCAGGTCATTCAGTTACATTTGGTTCATTGTATGAGAATGTGAATGTGCAAATTCCCCAAGATGTAGATAAAGTTCTATGTGCCTATTAGTGTATGTATGAAGATTTAAAGAAAGAAGACAGTTCAGTCTGTGCTGCTAAAATATTTTAAATGATAATGTTTTCATCATATAATCAGTGCAGGTTTATTTTTAGATACAATATTCAGTCATTTAAATTTTTTTTAATTTCACTTTCTTTAACTACCTTTTTTACTTAGCTTAAATTATAATACATTTTTCTTATCCTTTGTTATTATATGAATAAACAGATAAAATTTTATTTAAAAATTTTTTAATTTCGTATTTCCATTGGGCTGGAACCAAGCCATATTTTACATATAATTATGACTTTGAAAAAGTGTGAATTGAAATAATGCAGCACCTTGGTGAGATTCATTATTTGTACTAATTGGGACATAACTGGCATCAATTGTACATCTACAAAGGTTCTGCAATTTAATAATAATAATATTGAAGTTATTAACTACATAGTTCTTTAAAGTCTTACCAATTCCACATATATTTTTCTTTCTGAGTCTTTCTGGACATGATTTATTAATGCCAGAGTCTCTCTATCCAGTCCACAACTGTGCTGCTTTGCTTCCTGCAGGTTGGTTGATTCTAAAACGAAAGAAATAACAAAATGCATTGACTAAACTGAATCTAAGGATAATTTTGGTGATGCCATCATTGACATTTAAGCCATGCCCATTACTTTTCCATCCCTGTAATCTCGCAAAATAGTATTTTTCCACATACAAAAATGAATCATTGCAGCTAAAGCCAATGAACAACTTCCTTGGAGTAGCTCAAGCCAATCTTCATAATTCCAGGCCACTCAGGGTGCTTCTGAGGTGACAAAAGTGGCATGGAAAGAGTACTGCTGGGCTCTAGAGTCAGAAGACCTCTGTAGTGATCCTGCTGTAGACACAAGTTTTGTGATCATGGACGAGTCAAAAGTTTTCTGAGCCTCCATTTCTTCATCTGTAAAATGGGGATAGTAATACTACTTACCTTACAGCTGTTTTGAGAAAAATGCTTTTCAAACCTCAAAGCAAATTTAAATAAATATAAATTATTGTTGTTGTTATTGATGGGGAGATAGTAACTTCTATGGAACAGAGCTCTGAAATTGCCTACCTCACCCTAAAAGTCTTGAAAAAAACTCAGAAAAACAAAACAACCAATCCAAAATGGTACCACCACCCACTCACTGAGAAAAATTCATATATCTTTGCCAGGACCAGGCCCCAGAAAAATCCCTTTCCTCTTGACTCCCTTCTAGTAACATGTCACCTGACTATACCTTTTGACCTAGCAATACCACTACTAGGTCTCTGTCCCAAAGAGATCAGAGAAAAAGGGAAAAGACTTACATGTACAGAAATATTTATAGTAGCTCTTTTTGTAGTGACAAAGAATTGGAAATCGTTGGGATGTCTATCAATTGGGGAATGGTTGAACAAGCTGAGGTATATGAATGTGATGGAAAACTATTGTGCTATAAGAAATGACAAAGGAGATGATTTCAGAAAAACCTAGAAAGACTTATATGAACTGATATAAAGTGAAGTGAGCAGAATCAGGAGAACACTGTACACAAAAACAGCAATATTGTAATAAAAATAAACTGCTACTCTGATCAATATAGTGACTCACAAGAATTCCAAAGGATTCATGGTGAAAAATACTATCTATCTCCAGAGAGAGAACTGATGGACTCTGAATGCGAATTGAAGCATATTTTTTTCACTTTCTTTATTTTTTATTTTTCTTGCCTTTTGCAACATGAGTAATTTAGAAACATATTTTGCATGACTTCATATTATAATGGATATTATATTGCTTGTTTTCTCAATGTGTGGGGGAGAAGCTAGAGAGAGGTAGAAAATTTAGAGCTCAAAATAAAAAAGAATGCTAAAAAAATTTTTTTTTAAAAAGAAAAATCTCACAGATTCAAAATTATCTAGGAATGTTCTTATTTGTGTAAGGAGAACAGCAACTTGAACATAATTTGATGCATCAGGAAGGCCTAGTTTTGGTCCTAGTTCTGCCTATAATTAGTTAGGTGACTTCATGCAGGTCACTTTAACCTCTCTGGGCCTTAGTTTTCTCATTTGTAAAATGCATTCTTTCATTCAACAAGCATTTATTAAACTAGTTATGTGCCAATCACTGGGCCAGGTGTCTGGGAATAAAAAGAATAAAACAAAAGTTCCTATTCTTCAAAGAATTTACATTCTATTAGAGGAAAACAACATGCAAATAGTTATGAATAAATACAAATTTTTTTTAAAAAAAAGAGTAAATACAAAGCAATTACTGGGAGAAGAAAGTAGCAACTCAGGGATAGGCCTTATTTGGAGACTGGGCTGGACCTAGAAGGAAGTTAGGGCTCTACTAAGCAGGGGTGAGAAAAGGTATTCTGTGCATGGAGAGCAGCCTATGTAAATATGAAGAGGTAGAGATAGACAGAATGCCTATTTTGGGTAAAAGTAACTAGGTCGGGGCGGCCAGGTAGCACAGCAAGTAAGAGCACTGGCTCCAGTGTTGAGAAGACCTGGAGATCGAATCCCGGGCTCAGACACTTAGCACCCACCCAGAAACACCTGGCCATGTAACCTTGAGCAAGTTACTTAACCCCAATGGCTTAGGGGCGGCCAGGTGGCTCAGCGAGTAAGAGTACCAGCTCCAGTGTTGGGACGACCTGGAGATCGAATCCCGGGCTCAGACACTCAGCACCACACCCAGAAATAACTGGCCGTGTAACCTTGAGCAAGTTACTTAACCCCGATTGCTTAAAAAAAAAAAAAAAAAGTAACTAGGTCAATTTGCCTGGAGTACAGAGAATATGAAAGGAAAGTCATGTGTGATAAACCCACAAAAAGTGTCTGGAACCATTTTGTGAAAGATTTAAATGCCAACTGAGGGACTACAACAAGCTTTTATCTCTAAGGTCCATGTCTGTGTTGAAATTATATGATTTTTTTTTAGATTAGACAATCCTTCTTGAAACCTTTACATTTTAATTTTGTTTAGCACTTATTTCACAGACAGCACAAAAGTAAATTTTAGTTCAGTTATCTCTGAATAATCACAAATTGGGCAGCTAGGTGATCCAGTGAATACAGCACTGGACCTGGAGTGAGGAAGACCTGAATTCAAATCTAGTCTCAGATACTTATTAGCTGTGTGACCCTGGGAAAGTCACTCAACCCTGCTTGCTTCAATTTCCTCAATCTGTAAAATGCAGTGGGGAAGGCAATGGCAAACCACTTCTTCCCCCTCCCCCCCCCCAAAAAAAGATAAAACAACCCAAATGGGTCATAAAGAGTTGGACACAAATGACTGAATAACAACAACAAAAATCATAAATTACAAACTGGTGAGATCCAAATTAAGTATGTTGCTATGCTTTCACAATGCTGAATAATAAAATCTCTTTCAACCTAATTTAAATGTTATTTTTTTGTTTGACTGACCAATATGTTATCTCTCACTCTCTGGATTTTCATCAAAGCTGAGATCTCACAAGAGAAATCTCAGCCGAGGCCCTTCTCTCTACAATTCAATCTCAGAAGGAAAGACCAACAACCTTTGGATAATCCAGCAGCACATCTATCAAGGACACATTCTAAAGAACTTCTTTTAGGACAAAGGCTTGTTTAAGAACCTGATTTCTCTCTTTTTTTAGAGTAGTATCCTAGAGGGAATGTGGTATATTGGTAAGAGTGCTTGGAGTAAATAAAGACTTGGGTTTGAATTTCAGCTCCAGCAGTTACTAGTTATGTGACCTTAAGCAAGTCCTTTTACCTCTCAGAGTATCTATTCCTTTATCTGTAAAATGGAGACAATCCTATTCGTGTTACCTACCGCATAGGGTTGTTGTGACCAAAAGACTGTAAAAATGAGAGTTATTGCTAATAAACCCCTTTTTGAACCCTGCCCCCTGAATATCAAATGTGGGTTCAAAGTAGAAGAGTGTTTCTGAATTTTATTCCCTTTGGTTTTTTTCCTCCAATGAATCCTTTCCCTTTCTCTTCTTTTGTCTTCCCTCCTCCTACTTATCACCTGTTCATTTCAGCTACCACCCTATAATACACTAACACAAACCTTTTAATACTACAGAGCTCACAGGCCATTTGGGTCTACAGGAACAGCCTGGTCCCTGCCATATCCCTAACTTCTCCCTTCTCCTTTCTTGATCCCAGGAGGGTGAGGGCCTAGTTTGAGTCCCTTTCAGAGACCAGATTTGGAAGGCACCTCACTCCAAAATCTCTGGTCGACTGCCTCATTTGTCCAGTATCACCACTTAACACCTCAGGGATTTATTACTGCTGAGCACCTAGCACTAGGTACTTGGGAAATGCCCAAGGGGCAGGAGGTTGCAAAGCAAAGCAAGCAGATGGAAAACTTGCCATATCCTGTGCCTGTAATTACTGTGTGAATAAATAACAACAGTTCAACCCCCCATAACCACCCAGCTCCCCAAGACTGGATCTTGAAGCCTCCCTGACCCAAAGTCTCCTGCTTATCAGCTGGACCTCCTTAATCAGCTTCTTCACCCTTTAGGACTCATGCCTTTACTTCACCCCAACTGCCTGTAGAGATGGTCATACCTCGAGGGCATCATTACCCATCACTATCTCACTTCTAGGATCTGCAAGGACAATATCCCCCTCTTGTATTACATCTTCTCCCATCTTCCCAAAGATCCTTCTCTACCACAATCTTCCTAAATTGATTTTTTTATCAAAAATATTTATTGTGACTCAAGAAACATTAACAAACAAATGTTCATACATTTTAATATACAAAGAATAAAAAGAGGATCATATGTGAAATTATGAACTTGTAGGTACAGTTTGAGGTTTTTAGTATAAATTTAAATCCCCTTGTTTGTTCTGTGAAGTTTGGATTCAAAGGGCCATACCTGAGAACCTAGAGGACCACATGTGGCCTCGAGGCCACAGGTTCCCCACCCCTGGAACCAATTCAACTCTACTGGGTCCTCTACCTTAGAAACTCTTTTCCTGTGACTATTTACATCTTGGAAACTTCCAAACCTCAGTTACTACACAATCTGCCTTCTCCAAACCTACTCCTGAACACAGTGAAAAGAAGTCACCCTATTGTACTGTCTAGAGGTAAATGTTCAATAAATTTGAAGCACCTAATCTCAGCAGTGCTCTCACAACTGACTTTCTACCCTACTCTCCCCATAGCTAATCCAAATGGAACACAGGTGCTCCCAAATTTCTTTTTCTCCACAAATCCTCCCATACCACAGCGCCCTCCTCCCCCGGCAGAAGAGCTTACTTACCTCCTACTCTACTTAAAAAGTTGAGTCCATTTAACGTCTTTCTTTCCCTCTAGTTGTTGTCCTTCATTCTTGAAGAGGACCAAAATGATATCACTATATAAGTCAAACTTCAGTGTATCCAACTATGGCTGATCAGATCAATATGAGCTCGGAATGCTCTACCACAGATTGGGCACATATAGTCCGTGTGAACAATTGGGGTGGATTCTCTAAATTTCCACATCCCGTGTTTCCTTTGAGCTGTTTCAATTCTTTTTAAAAAAAATAAATTAATTTATCTCTACTTTTCAATATTCACCTCCATAACTCTTAAATTTTATCTGCCCTCCTTCCCTCCTTCTCCCTCCCCAAGATGGCATGCAATCCGATATAGGCTCCACATATACATTCCCATCAAACATTTTTACATTAGTCATGTTGTACAGAAGAACCAGAATGAATGGAACCATGAGAAAGAAAAAATTAAACTGAACTAAACTAAAAAAAGAGAGAGCAAATAGTATGCTTTGATCTGCAATCACACTCCATATTTCTTTCTCTGGATGGGACCCTCCATTTTGAGTCCTTTGACATTGTTCTAGGTCCTTGCATTGTTGAGAAGAGCTAAGTCTATCAAAGTCAGTCATCACACAATGTGACTGCCACTGTGCACAATGTTCTGGTTCTGCTCACCCCATTCAGCATCAGTTCATTTAAGTCTTTCCAGGTTTTTCTGAAGTTTGCCTGCTCATCATTTCCCATAGCACAACAGTATTCTATCACATTCATATACCACAACATATTCAACCATTCCCCAACCAATGGGCATCCCCTCAATTTCCAGCTCTTGGCCACTATAAAAAGAACTGCCACAAATATTTTTGTACATGTGGGTCCCCTTCCCATTCCTCTGATCTCTTTGGAATACAGCCCCAGAAGTGGTACTGTTGGGTCAAAGGACGTGCACATTTCCATAGCCCTTTGGGCATAGCTCCAAATTGCTCTCCAGAATAGCTGGACCAGTTCAAAACTCCACCAACAATGAACCAATGCTCCAATCTTCCCACATCCTCTCCAGCATCCATAATTTTCCTGTTTTGTCATGTTAGTCAATCTGATAGGAAAGCTATTTCGATTGTGCTTTGCTCATAGAGCACAGCACCTTCTCTGATGTGGGCACACCACACTGGAAGGTCCTGTGCCAGTATCTTCTATGTCATAGAATCAATACCAAAGTTCTTAAGAAAGACCTTGAGAGTGTCCCTATATTGCTTCTTCTGACCACCATGAGAATGCTTGCCCTTTTTGAGTTTCCCTCCACTCCTCACCTCAAAACTCTTCCATCATGGCCCATTCTCTCCTTTTACTACAATCTTTGACAAATAGGTGGCCTTACACCTTGCTAAAATCAACTCTTATTTATAGCCTCCATTTTGTTCTCTCTCTTCTTCTCTAGAAGTTGCCTCTTAAATCAATGCCTCTCTCCAATCTGCAATCTCTTATAATAATAATAATAGCAAAACACAATTTTAAGGTTTGCAGAGTGCTTTATACATGTTATCTTGTGAACTACTGGCTACTTCTCTGTTGCCAACAAACATGCTCAGGTCCCCTCCATTAAAAAAAAAATCTTTACTGGACCCTCCAAACACCTCATACATCCTATATTTCCTTACGTTTACAGGAAAACTCCTCACTCTCTGCAGTCTACAGAGACTGCAATCTGACTTACAACTCTACCATTCAACTAAAAATCTCTCTTCAATGTTACCAATAATCTCTTAATTGCTAAATCCTATGGTCTTTTCTTCGTTTCCAACTATCTTGACCTCTCTGCAACTTTTTTTTTTGCTTTTTGGAGGGGAGAAGTAGGGCAATTGGGGTTAAGTGACTTGCCCATGGTCACACAGCTAGTAAGTGTTAAGTGTCTGAGGCCAAATTTGAACTCAGGCCTTCTGACTCCGGGGCTGGTGCTCTATTCACTGTGCCACCTAGCCACCCCACTCTGCAACTTAAAAAAAAATTTGATTGTATTTTATTTTCAGGTTCACATTTTCTCCTAACCACTTCCACTTTCCCTCTCCCCCTGTTAAAAAATGAAACAAAATGAAACAAAACTCATCACAAACATGTCTAGTCAAACAAAACAAATTCCTGTATTGCTATGTCAAAAAAAAGTATGTCTTAATCTACATTCAAGTCCATTTCCAAAAACATGTATAGTCAAGCAAAACAAATGGTCATTTCAGCCATGTCCAAAAAATTGTCTCAATCTCTCCTCTGAGTACATCAAATTTCTATCTGGAAGTAGACAGCATGTTTCATCATGAGTCCTTTGGAATTGTGGTTGGTCACTGTGGTGACCACTTCCTGAGTCTTTCAAAGCTGATTATCTTTATAATATTGCTATCATTCTATAATTCTCCTGATTTTTCTGATTTCACTGTTTCAGTTCATGTAAGTCTTCTCAGGTGTCTCTGAAAACATCCCCTTCGTCTTTTCATATATAGAAATATATTAAACATATATCATATGTATATATATATGTATCATAACTTATTATGTTAGTTGCCAATTGAAAGACATCCCCTCAGTTTCCAACTCTGCCACCACAAAAAGAGCTGCAGTAAATATTTTTGCACATATGGGTCTTTTCCCCTTTTCCTTTGATCTCTTTGGGGCAGAGACCTGGGTCAATTTAATGTACACAAAATGTACAATTTAATAGCTTTGAGGGCATAGTTCCAAATTGCTTTCCAGAATGGCTGAACCAGTTCACAATTCCACCAACAGTACATTAATATGTCTGTTTTCCCACAGCCCTTCAACGTTTGTCATTTTTCTTTTTTGTTAACTCTGCTGAGCTAATGATGAGGTGGTACTTCAGTTGTGTTTCTCTGATTAATAGTGGTTTAGAGTAGAGGTGTCAAACTCCCCAGAACTAACCAAATTAAAATGTAATTGGTATTTTGTTTAACAAAACAATTAAAAATATAACACAGCATAGATATAAAGTTGTGCTTTTCTAAGTCAATATGCTGCCCCCAAGGATCATTTCTATTTGAATTTAACATCACTGGTTTACAGCATTTTTCACATGGCAATTTATAACCTGAATTTCTTCTTCTGTAAATTGCCTATTCATAACTTTCCATATAAAGGAACACTTTTGTAAAGTAATTAGTCAATAAACATTAAGCATTAATTAAGCCAATTAATTAAGTCAATAAATATTAAGCTGTCAGGTACTATGCTAAGTACTGGAACAACAAAAAAACAATATTTTTTGTTTTTTTAAAAGATGAGGTCTCCCTATCTCAGGCTGAAAGGGCAGGGGCTACTACTGATCAGCATGGAAGTTTGACAGCTCTGTTTTTGACAACAGTCAGCTTGCCCTTCCTTAAGCAACTTGGCAGCCTTCTACTCATAAGGGCTCACTATGTCACAACCAATTTAGTGTGGACAAGCAGTTAGTCTAGCCTCCAGGGCCTGAGAATCTTTAGTAGCAGGGATTAGAGGAAGCAAAGATTAAAGGCATGTTGCCTAATGCCTGAAACAAAATTTTTATGGGAATATAATGGCTCGATTATTTGTTTTATAATTTTTTATTTTCAATTATTGATTTTCTTAAAGTAGGGAACATAAATTTGTAATTAAAGTCATATGTGTTCATATTTATAATTATTTCTATTGTTGTTGAGTCGTTTCAGTCATGTCCAATTCTTTGTGACCACTTTTGGAGTTTTCTTGGCAAAGATTCTGAAATAGTTTGTCATTGCCTCCTCCAGCTCATTTTACAGATGAGAAAATGGAAGTAAATGGGGTTAAGTGACTTGTTCAGCATCATTAACAAGCATTTGAAGCTGGATTTGGACTCAAATTTTCCTGAATCTAGAGCCCAAGCTCTATCTATTGAGCCATCTAGCTGTCCCTAATTCTTTTTTTTTTCATTTTTCAAATGCTTTATTAACTTCTGATTTACATCATTCATTTCCACCAGATTTTGAGTTACAAATTTTCTCCCCGTTTTTCCCCTACCCACTGCCCCAAAATAGCAGTCCCAAAGGATATCCCCTCCTCCAATCTGCTCTCTCCCATATCTTCTCCCATACATCCTTTGACTTTTCCAGTAAGGCATAGTGGATTTCCATGCCCCAGTGCCTGTATATCTTCTTTCCCAATTACATGTAAAATAGTATTAATAATAGTATATATTTAAACATTTGATTTTAAAACTTTGAATTCCAGATTCATTCCCTTCCTCCCTAGTCACCCCCCGCCCCTTACTGGGAAGGTAAGCAGTTCAGTATAGGTTGTACAAGTGTAGCTAATGCAAAACATTAACACAGTAGATATATTGTAAAAGACTGACTATATTTCCCTCCCTCCTATCCCACCTCCCACTTGTTCTATTCTATACTTTGATCCTGTCCCTTTTCCAAAGTGGGTACTTCCAACTCCCCCCCAACCCAGCCTGCCCTCCCTTCCATCATCCCCCCTGTCATCCCCTTCCCTTCTACTCTCCTGTAGGGTGAGATACCCTATTTAGAATGAATTTCATTCCCACCTCGAGCCAAATTCAATGAGAATAAGGTTGACCCATTCCCTTTTGCCTTCCTATTCTTCCCCTCCATTGTAGCCATTTTCCCTTGCCTCTTCTATATGAGATAGTTTACCCCATTCTGTCTCTCCCCATCCCCTCACATTCTATTCCTCTCTCACCTCTTAATTTCACCTTTTAAGTATCATCCCTTCCTATTAAATTGGTCCTGTTAGAGAGAGAGACAGAGAGAGAGAGAGAGAGAGAGAGAGAGAGAGAGAGAGAGAGACAGAGAGAGAGACAGAGAGAGACAGAGAGAGAGAGACAGAGAGAGAGAGAGACAGAGAGAGAGAGAGAGAGAAAGAGAGAGGGCACAGGACCAAACAGACTCTGTGTGTGTGTGTATGTATGTATGTATATATTTCTATTCCCTTCAACTATTTTCATACTGAGAAAAGTTTCATCAGTTACAATTGTTGTTTTTCCATGAAGGAATGTTAATAGTTCAACTTTGATAAGTTCCTTATGATTTCTTTTCCCTGTTTACCTTCTCATGCTTCTCTTGCTTCTTGTATCTGAATGCCAAATTTTCTATTCAACTCTGGTTTTTTCAGCAAGAAGGCTTGAAAGTCCTCTATTCCACTGAATGACCATATTTTCCCCTGAAACATGATACTCAGTTTTGCTGGGTAGGTGACTCTTGGTTTTAATTCTAGCTCCTTTGCCTTCCAGAATATCATATACCAAGCTCTTCGATCCCTCAGTGTAGAAGCTGCCAGATCCTGGGTTATCCTGATTGTGTTTCCACAATATTCAAATTGTTTCTTCCTGGCTGCTTGTAATATTCTCTCCTTAATTTGGGAATTCCAGAACCTGGCTATAATATTCCTAGCAGTTTTCTTTTTGGGATCTTTTTCAGGAGGTGATTGGTAGATTCTAACAACCTCTATTTTGCCCTCTGGTTCTAAAACATCAGGGCAGTTTTCCTTGAGAATTTCTTGGAGGATGATATCTAGGTTCTTACTTTGATCATGGCTTTCAGGTAGTCCAATAATTTTTAAAGTATCTCTCCTGGATCTATTTTCCAGGTCAGTGGTTTTTCCTATGAGATATTTCACATCGCCTTCTATTCTCTCATTTGCTTGGATCTGCTTAATAGTATCTTGATTTCTCATAAAATCATTAGCTTCCATTTGCTCCAGTCTAATTCTGAAGGAATGATTCTCCTCAGTGAGCTTTTGAGATTCTTTTTCCATCTGGCAAATTCAGCTTTTTAAGGCATTCTTCTCCTGATTGCCTTTTTGAGCTTCTTTTGCCATTTGAATTAGTCTATTTTTAAGGCATTATTTTCCTCAGTCAGGCTGTTGACTCTCATTTCATAATTTTCTTGCATCGTTCTCATTTCTCTTCCCAAATTTCCTCCACTTCTCTTATCTGCTTCTTAAGGTCCTCTATGGCCTGTAACCAGCTTGTATTTTTCTTGGAAGCTTTCTGTGCAGGAGTTCTGACTTCACTATCTTCCTCCTGTTCCATGCTTTGCTCTTTTTTGTCCCCCAAATAGGAGTCTAATGTTGGAATCTTCTGTCTGCTTTGTTTCCTTTGCCTGGTCACGTCGCCTCTCAGTCACTTGACCCCAGAGCTTTTTTCCACAGTAGTACTCTGCCACCAGACAGGGAAGCTTTCGTCCCAAACACTGGGGTTTTCTCAGAGGCTGGAGGTATTAGATGGGTGCCCTCTCTGAGACCTCCACCTGCTCTGGCAAGCTGGACACTTGCCCCAGGACCTCCACCCTAGACTGCAATCCAGAGCCAAGCAGGTTAAAGCAAGAATGATTACCCCTCAGACTGGTGCTTGGTCCCCCTACACTCTGCAGGCCAGGAGCTAAAGCTGCCATGTGGCAGTGGCTGTGCCGCAGCCCTCAGCGGCTTCTCGCCTTGGGGACAAAAGCCAAAGCACTCCCAACTACTGGGTTCCTAAATCCAGACTGCACTCACCTCTCACTTTGTCCTTAGCATCTATGTGTTGATAATTCTGGATCGCCACAGCCACTGGTGATCTGGAGTCCCTCCGGCCAGTGGCTGGTCAGGCCTGCTCTGGGGCTAAAACCTCGGTGTGGGCTGGGCTCAGCTCCCACAGTGCTGCACTGGCCAATTCCTGCTGGCCTGCCGGGCTGTCCTCGGTGGGAGGTTAGCTTCTCTGTGTCATTTTGTGGGTTTTTTAGCTCCAAAGTTTGTTCAGAGAACCCTTTTACATGGATTGGAGGTGGTGGGAGCTGGAGCCCCATGGAGGTCCTGTTTCTACTCCGCCATCTTGACTGTGCCCCCCTAATTATTTATATAATTATTCTATTAACAGCCAGATGTCCTGACAATAAGATGTAACTATAGTGAGATTTAACTACAAAGAATTTTTACACATGTAATCCCAATAGTACATTCACAAATTCTTCTCTGAGTAATTATAAATTTGTGTTATGTGAAGGAATTGAACCTGAGGAGACATTTGGCAGACTGGAAAATAAGGCATCTAGCCAAAATGAAATACTGTACCTATGTAATCTCAAAATTTTAACAATGATTAGATTGACTTACCATTTTTTTTAAGTCTTCTCAAATTTTCTTTTAATGCCTCAATTTCTAGTTGGGATGATTCCAAGGCAAGCTCTAAAAGAAAAATGAAATATAGCACACTTACTTAGATACCAAATTAGTACGTTTATTCACCAAATTTCATTCCTTTGCATCTTCAAAGACAAAATATGAAGTGTTTCAATGTAGACATTAAATAACCAAAAAGTCTTTAACTAAACTGTACTAAATATTCAGAACTGCACAAAAAAAATCAAAATTGTAAAACTACAAATTAAAAATAAATAACTTAAACAAGCATTATTAAGTACCTATTATGTGCCAGGGATTGCAATAGGCATGGGATATAGAAATATAAAAAATGAAACTGTCCTTGACCTCAGACTATGTTATATCAGACCTTAGAATTTAATTAAGTATTGCCTTGTATTATATTTTTTTATATTTAAACGTTTCATATTTGTATGTCTTATTGTACTAATTCTGAGCTCAAGGGCAGGTATCATTTAAAAAAACAATAACAGCATATTTATGTGGGCCTTTAAGATTTATGAAGTTTTTTTTTCAACACAATTATGTGAGATCAATAATACTCAATATTATAACCTCTCTCCTACCAATAAAGAATCTTAGGCTCAGAGGACTGACTTGTCCATAGTTATAACACTTTTAGAAAACTTTTTTATGTGTCAGAGGAGGGATACACACCCTGTCTTCTAACTCCAAGGATAGCACTTTTTCTACCAGCCCTTTTGTATTCTCTTCCTGTCCCCCATATTTCATAACCTGAATACATTATAGCAAACAATATTTGTCAAGCACTTTGTAACTATAAAGTGCTATGTTAAATATATTCTATTATTACTATTGGTATATTAGTGTTTAAAAAAGTACTAGTTAAACGAATAAATTACTGATTGAAATAATCAGCTTATATATTATTCTGTGTATTCTCCTCCCCCAAAAAAACTAGAATAAACATCAGATTTGTATCCATCCATTTTGGAAGTCCCCCCTTGGAGCTCAGATATCTTGCCTGGGGACAGAGTGAGTGCAAATTTAGCTAGCTGACTATTATCTAGCTGGCTTCAGACTCTAGACCAGATCATCCTTCATCTTCTTATTCCATCCAGTCATCCATTCAGGCCATCTTACCATTGGAGTTTACAACCTATTCTCTTTTACCCTGCCCCCACTCCCAACTGCTTCTAGAAAACACATGTAAAGTGACTGTCTTATGTCACAACTCATTATATCTATGATTGCCCAGGCCAAAACTCCTTTCCCGGCTACCATGCCCTATATGTGCTTTCTTCTTCCATTAGAATATGAATTCCATAACATCAAGCAGGGACTGTTTGCTTTTTCATTTATACCATAGCACTAAGCACAGTGCCTGGTACACAGTAAAAGTTTAATTAATAGATATTTCTTGATTCATTCATATCTTTCAAAGCAAGATCATAATTTGTGGCATACAGAAGGTACATTTTCTATCATATTCATCAGAAGTCTCATAGACCATTAGAACCTGAAAGCATTTTAAAACCTTACTTTTGAAGACTAAAACAAATAAAACGCATTATGTAAACCAATTTAATTGACCAATGTATTGAGTCCATTTGAAATCTCTTTACAACCTGGCCCCTTTCTACCTTTCCAGTCTTCTCCCTCCTTCCTTCCCTTCTCTTTTCCACATACTCTTGTGGTTCAGCTTTCCTGGCCTACTCATACACATGCCTTGCCTCTCCTATCTCAGAATCTTTGTACTGGCTGTCCTTCATGCCTGGAGTGTACAATCTCTTCATCTATATCTCTAGGAAACCCTAGTTTCCTTCAAGAATCAGCTGAAGATACCTTCTACATGAAGTCTTCCTTGATCTCCCCAGCTGCCAGTGCCAGCCCTCTCAAAGCCACCTCATGAGCATTTTTATATATTTATATGAGTACATGCTATCTCTCTGCATTATGACATAAGCTCCTTAAGGGCTGGGATTGTTTTTGCCCTTTTTTGGTATCCTCTCCCCCTTTCCTCCCACCCCAATAGTACCTGGCCCATAACAAGCATTTAATAAATATTAATTAATAATAATGCTTACTGATTGCTATACAGTAAACTCCTTGATGGTTGGGAGGCATCACTTCTGTCTTTGTAGCCACAACCTTTAATACAATGACTGACATATAGTAAAGGCTTAATAAATGCTTATTGATTGATTGTACTTGCAGAGAGGGAAGATAAAATCTTTAGCTAAGAAACAGTCCCTTCAACTCCATGAGGCAGCTTATAGTCTAGTATGGGATAAGGGTATAGCTATAGGTATAGTTACACAGACATATATATGTGTGTATATACATATATATACAGATATATGCGATTATAACACAAAATAATATAAGATGAGTGCATACAAGAAGTGCTACCGTGTTTCCCCGATAATAAGACCTATCCCGAAAATAAGCCCTCCCCTTACTGTGTAAGATTCCTCTAAAATAAGCCCTCCCCCGAAAATAAGCCCTATTGAGATTGCTACCGTAGTGAAGGTGATACCCTGCGCTACATGCTACATTACGGTACCCTCTGTATGCACCGTCCCCTCCACCCCCCGGTGAAACGCACGCCGCGCTCCGAGCTGCATCCAATCAGAGCTGCAGCAGTGAGCACGTCATCCTGTTTCTTCCCCAGTGATTTGCTTCCTGGTACATTTTTTTGTTCACATTTACCTGTTTATTAAAATTGCTGTCAATGTTCATTAAAATAAGCCCTCCCCTGAAAATAAGCCCTCTGGTGTTTTTCTGTCCAAAAAAATTAATAAGACAGTGTCTTATTATCGGGGAAACATGATAGTGAAGGGTTATATGAAGTCCAAGAGAGGAAAAGGTAGCTCTTCACTAACTGGGTGAAGTAACTCAATAAATATAAGACAGACTATTTAGAATCTTAATATGCAAAAAATCATTAGTTATGGTTCAGTCTGAAAAAATGACAAGTAGTTTAGGAAATAGCTTTCATTGATTTTAAGAGTCAGATAACCAGGGCGGCTAGGTGGTGCAGTGAGTAAAGTGCCGGCCCTGGAGTCAGGAGGACCCCAGTTTGGTTCCAGCCTCAGACACTTAACACCCACACAAAAAAAAACTAGCCATGTAACCTTGGGCAAGTTACTTAACCCCAATTGCCCTCCCAAAGGAAAAAAAAAAGAATCAGATAACCTAAGGAATTAAGCTCTAAAATCATAGTTACTATTTTACTCTTTAATTATTAAAACAAACCTGTTTTGTAACAAATATATTCTAAATCAAATTGCAATGGCAAAAGATGAATAGAAATAAGTAATTTGCATTAATATTTTTAAAAATTAGTTTTAAGAACAACTAAAAACTTCGGATTAGTTGCTTTAAAATGCCTCTAAACACATAATAAAAAATGCTATCTACCTAGAGATAGAGAACTGATAGACTCTGAGTGCAGGTTTAAGCATATTTTTTCTCTTCATTTCTCCTACTTTCCCTCCCCCCACAATATGTGGAAATATGTTTTGCATGACTTCATAGGCAGAATGGGTATCATATTTCTTGCCCTTTCAATGGGTAAGGGATGGGATAGAGAGAGGGAGAAATAAAAAATAAATATAAATGAAAATAAAAATAAATTTTTAAAGTTAAAAAAATGCCTAAGAAAAGCTAAATTCCTCTTTGCTTTATGTAAATCAGAAATCTCAAAGCAATTTTTATAAAAGCATATTTATCATTAGCTTAGTCCACAAAGTCAATACAGGTCAAGGACTGTTGCATTAATCATAATAATAATGCTAGGCTTTATATAGCTTCTTAAGGTTTGCAATGTACTTTACAGATATTATCCTCAGGACAATCCTGGGAGGTAGGTGTTAAATTATTGCTAATATTATAATAAGAAACAAAACATTTATAATTTATTAAATAATGAAAATTATTATTAATATTAAGAAGAGGTAGCATCTGTACATGCTTTAAAGTTTACAAAGCACTTTATATTAAATTTGATTCTCACAACAACTGTATAAGTGTTATTTTTATCCCCATTTTACAGATGAAGTCACTGAGGCTCTGAGAGTTTCAGTGACTTGCCCAGGGATTGTGTGAGAGAGGCTTTGAATTCAGGTCTTCCTAACCCCACTCGATCTAACCCTACACTAGATTCAGCACTTCATCAAAAAGCAATCCTCTTTGGAGTCTATAAAATTGGATATGACATAGATGCACTTCAACAGGTAATCAATGATCTGCCTGAAACACTCTACACTGAGGATATCCTTGAAACTTCTGACTTCAAATGAAGCTGAAAGGGAATTCAGCTCTCAGACTGTTCTGGAGAGCAGTCTACATGGATATTTCTTGAATGCAGGAACATGAACATGACAGCTTTTCTCTAGGGAAAGAAGTTGTGACCTATATGAAGGTAACTGGGTCTACCTCAGAGATACAAGATGTGGAGTCTTCTGTAACCCCTTTTGCAAGGTTAAATCAAAGGACCCAATCCTGGAAAAATTCTTTAGTCCAAAAAAGAAGCCTAGAGAAAATCAGTTTGTAAGATCTATCTGTAAAAGAACATGATAGAGCTCAGTGGGTGGTTTCTTGAAATTAGTCTCTTCATTTTATAGAGATATTTTATAAATATGAAAAAAAACTTTAACAACAACTTAGGAAATAAAAAAAGCTTAGTAAAATTAAGTGAGCTGCTTCAAAACATTAGAAAGCAGTGGGTGGAAGAGATAAATTCCGCTCCCAGCAGTTCCCAAAGAGGTGATGAATATGAGTGATTGGTATGGCGGCCCTCGGAATGCTTTGTCTCCCATGAGCACAGGCTCTCAAGGCAGCCTTCCGGCTGTCTTCAGTTTATTAGAGGACACTTTTCCCTCCCTTTTGATTTTGTAAAATGACAATGATTTTTTGACAAAGCTTCATTACAACAGTCAGAGATGATGATTTTTAATAAATCCCAAGTTTACCTAGTTTATCATGTTCTTTTTCCTTTGTCTCTAGTCTTTTGGTCAGTCTACAGATCTCTTCATGAGCCTGCTGTAACCTTCTCGTTGCTTCTTCCTCCATGTTCCTCCTGAGATTCCCTTGTACTGTTTTCTCTTTCTCCAATTCTTCATTAGGGGGCTGAAATACAAATACTCTTAAAAGCAGAACAAAAAAGCAAATTTACTTTCATTGTACAGCAGTCTGGAAAGGAAAGAAAGAAAAAATATGTGTTTAAATAAAAACCATTTTTACCCATGGAACAAAGAGATCTAGTCTCTGCTGGAATATCTTCAGAAAAAAGGGATCCAATGCCTCCTAAGGCAGCCCACACTTTTTGGAACTGGCTCCCCATGTCCCTAGTTCTGTTCTCTGGGTCCAAGCAGAACTCCCTTTAGACTGGTTCATTACTTTGTATCCTCTTTCTCTTTTCAATTCAATAAACATTTAAGGACTACTAAGAAGGAAATACTGTGTCCAAGCAGAGGATAGAAAGACAAAAAATGAAAGTTTCTATTCTCAAGGAGCTTACATTCTACTGAAGACTATAACAAGCACACAGATAAATAAATACAAGGAATTTTAGGCAGAGAGTAGTAACAATGAGCGGATGAGAAAAGGTTGCTCCCTCCATCTACTCTACAAATATCATATATTCATTTATGTATGTACATATATCCCACATATCCTTAAGGGCTGGGGCTCTTCTTCCTTTGCATTATTCACACCCCCACCCCACCCCCCACTCCAATTAGTTCAGGACCTGATTTAGTTTGTGTTTGTGGAATAAGTTGATGAGGATGCAGAGGTAAATTGGGGCCATACTGCCAGAGGCTCCATTGCATTGGAGGTCACTAGGAGTCACCAGAAGTTTTTGGCAGGAGGATAGCATGGTCACTTGGGCAGCCTAAAAGGTGCCTAGTACCCTTCAGCTGATCCCTGTACTTCATGGCATTGAGGCCTCTCACAATCCTGGTCACCCTCCTCTGGATGGGCCATGAGTTTGTTAATGTCCTTGTTAAAAGGTAGCACCCAAAAGAGAATACAATGTTCTACATATGGTCTGACCGTAGCAAAAGAATCAAGGAACTTAATTATTAGAATGCAAACTCCTCCATAGACTGGAAGCCCCCTAAGGAGAGCTTCTGTGTCACTGTTATTTTTTGTAGCCTCTAAAACCCAGAACATGCTATGCATACAAGAGACCTATAATGAATGGTTGTGGAACTGAAATGAATATCTGGACTTTGCTTCTTTGGATTCTACCTAAGATTGTCTGTGCTAATTTAACAGAGTGTAGGACCACTAAAGTACTATTCCAACACCTCATTATGACCCAGCAATAACCCTGAGTTCTGGAAGACTAGGGCAGGGAAACACAAGCCCTGGAAAGGTCTACAAAAGCTGGACAAGTTGTGGGTTTTCTGTTTGAGGGCTAGCCTACTTAATTTTGGGAAGATTTATATAATGACCATAGAGCAAAGAATTTTTCAGCCACAGTAACTTTTGAGGGTCATTTACTGCTGTTATAAAAAAGCTGTAATCATATCAACAGATCAGATTATAACCCATTAAAATTAGAAATCTTTGAAGTACTGAAGAAGGTTGCCACATCACACTGCTGATTCACATTGGATCCACTAAAATCCCCAGGGATTTTTTTTACAGTCCTCTCTCACTTCTTAATTTTATTTTTTAGATATCATCCCTTCATATTCAACTGATCCTGTGCCCTGTAACATTCCTAGGAGTTTTCTTTTTGGGATCTTTTTCAAGAGGTGATTGATGAATAATTCAATTTCTATTTTGCCCTCTGGTTCTAGAATATCAGGGCAATTTTCCTTGAGAATTTCTTGAAGGATGATGTCTGGGCTCTTTTTTTGATCATGGCTTTCAGGTAGTCCAATAATTTTTAAATTATCTCTCCCAGATCTATTTTCCAGGTCAGTGGCTTTTCCGATGAAATATTTCACATTGCCTTCTATTTTTTCATTTCTTTGGATTTGTTTTATAGTATTTTGATTTCTCATAAAGTCAGTAGCTTCCATTTGCTCCAATCTAATTCTGAAGGAATTATTCTCTTCAGTGAGTTTTTGAAATTTCTTTTCCATCTGGCCAATTCAGCTTTTTAAGGCACTCTTCTCCTCACCGGCTTTTTGGGCCTCTTTTGCCATTTGAGTTAGTCCATTTTTAAGGTGTTATTTTCTTCAGTCAGGCTGTTGACTTGCTTTTCATGATTTTCTTGCATCATTCTCATTTCTCTTCCCAATTTTTCCTCTGCTTCTCTTTCCTGATTTTCAAAATCCTTCTTGAGCTCTTCCATGGCCTGTAACCAATTCATATTTTTCTTTGAAGTTTTTGATGCAGAAGTTTTGACTTTGTTGTCTTCTTCTGGTTCCATGTTTTCACCCTTTTTGTCCCCCCCCCCAATTCTATGGTCTGATTGTGTTTACTCTGTTTGCTTATCCTCTCAGTCAATTACTTGACTTTTGAGCTCTTTGCCACGGTAGAACTCTGCTTCTAGAGTGGAGAGAGCTGTGTACCAAATTGCTGGGGTTTTCACAGTTGTTGTCAAAGCTGTTGTCAGAAGTATGAGGAGAGTGCCCTCTCTACAGCCATCACAAGCTCTGGCACATTAGCATTCCTCACCCCAGGACCACCACCCAAGACTGCGACCCAAATTCAAGCAGGTCAAAGCAAGAGCAATTACTCTCTGAATGGTTGCTTGGTCCCCCTATGATCTGTAGGCCAGGAGCTCTGGAGGCAGCCACATGCCACACCCTCAGCCACCTTGGCCACCCTGGGAGCAGGGGCCAGACCATATTCTTCTCTTACCCATTTCCAACAGAGCTCCCTACTGACCTTTTACTTTCTCTTTAGCATTTATGGGTTGAGAAGTCTAGAAACCCTCACAGCTCTCTCCTGAAGGAGGGAGATTCAGTCTCCTGAAGTCTGATCCAGCCACAAGTCTGGGACAGCGCAGCTCATACGGGACGGCGTGCTCGCAGCTTGGTACAATAGACCCCTCCTGTCAGCCTGCCAGGCTGCCTTCAATGGGAGATTTGTTTCTCTCTGTCACTCTGTGGGTTCTGTAGCTCTAAAATTTGTTTAATTTTTTTCCAGGTAT
Organism: Petaurus breviceps papuanus; assembly: GCF_028583685.1. Classification (NCBI taxonomy): domain Eukaryota; kingdom Metazoa; phylum Chordata; class Mammalia; order Diprotodontia; family Petauridae; genus Petaurus; species Petaurus breviceps. The sequence goes on along the minus strand of NW_027187338.1, from coordinate 12,415,631 downwards.
TGGAGGTGGTTAGAGCAGGGGCTCAATCAAGTTCCTGCTTTTACTCTGCCATCTTGACTCTGCCCCACCCCCCTCCCAGGGAGTTTTTCACACGAACAACTTTCTAATCATACCTCTCCTGAGCCTATTTTTTAAAACTAGAGTCTTCACATTTATTCCTATTAATTTCACATTATTAGATTTGGACCATTGTTGAAGCCTATATAGATCTTTATGAATCTTAATTATGAAATCCACACTGTTAGCTAATTGCTCATGGAGTTATTTCACCTACAAGTTTTAGAAGCCTTTCATCTATGTCTTCAGCCAAGTCACTAGTAAAAATATTGAAGAGATGTACAGGGTCAAGTTCAAAGTCCTATGTCATTCCACTGAAGACCCTCCCACTTCCCACTCCTCTAGCTTGCAGTACTTCCATTTCTTAAACTATTTTAAATCTGGTTCAACCAGTTCTGAATTTACCTAATTGCAGATTCTTTATCAGAATCATATTACAAGCAAGGAGGTTATATATTTATTCACTGATGTTGCCATTGCTTGAAACATGTTCAAAATTCTTCTAGAATTACCTTCAGAAAAACAGTATCATTGATTTTCATCATCTACCTTTGTCTAACTGTATAACCTTCAGTTGGCAAGGGTTGGAGTGGTGGCTGATATAACATCACTAAAAAAAGAGATGACCTACGTTGTTGGTTGCAACATGTGCAACTTTGGGTTCATACTTTGTGTGACTTATCATGACTGAAACACTGGGTTCAGTATAGCTCTCTTAAACCTAGTTCTGTGGAGACTGCATTGGAATTTGGACCCCTTAGTGCTCAACTCAGACCATTTTTTACTTCCATGTACTCTCTGATCTAATGATACCAGCTTCCTTGCCATTCTTTTAATATGACACCCCATCTCCTGACTTCTGGTATTCTCACTAGCTGTCCCCCATGCATGGAACACTCTCTCTTCTCTCTGCATCAGGGATTCCCTGGCTCCCTTCGGATTTTAATTAATATCATCAACCATAAGAAGCCTTCCCCAGTTTCTCTTAACGGTAGGGCCTTCTATGATTATCTCTAATTTATCTGTATAAAATCATGCATGAGGGGTGGCCAGGTGGTGCAGTGAGTAAGAGTGCCGGACCCAGCTTCGGGAGACCCGGGATCGGTTCTCGCCTCAGATACTTGGCACCCACACAAAGTAACTGACCGTGTAACCTTGAGCAAGTTACTTAACCCCAACTGCTCTAAAAAAAAATAAAATAAAATCATGCATGCACAAAATCGTTTGCGTGGCGCCTCCCCTGCTAAGTCCTGAGCTCCTTGAGACAGGGACTATTTTTACCTTTCTTTGTATCCCAGTGCCTAATGCTAATACATAGAAGGTACTTAAATGCTTGTTGACTGGACTTCCTTCCTAACATCCTGGATCCTCTATCTCACAGATTTCTGAGATCTGGGATAAGGCACCATACCGAAGAATGCTCTCTCCTATTAATCCTGAGCACACTCTGGGCTTTGCCCTCCTTTCCTGCCCATAGGGAAGCAGGACATGACATGTGGACAAATCCAATGTTTGTCCTGACAATGGCATACCATTTGCTGTCATTCACATTCTCGTCTCACTACTTTTTCCAACCAAGCTGACTTTTTGGCTGTTCTTCACAAATGACACTCCATTTCCCATCTCCCTCACTTTGTAAAGGGGCCCCCACTGATGAGAATGTACTCTTTCCTCCCCTATGTCTCTTAGAATACCTAGTTTCCTTCAAACCTTAGCTCAAGAACCACCTTCAATATGAGACTTTTTGTTTCCAACTCCCAAATTAGCTTATATTTGTTTGGAACATAACTCTGTGTGTATGTTGTCTCCCATGGGCAAGGACTGTTCCATTTTTGTCTTTATATCTCCCTAGAGGCTGGCACATGGCAGAGGTGGCTTTTCACCTCCCCCCCCCCATTTTTCTGATTCTAAGTCTAGAGTCCAATCTACTCCATCACACTACTGTGGGCACATGGGCAATCATGTACTCCCTGGATAATTCTAAGAATATAGCTAAGTCCTCAAAAAATTGATCTTTCAGGACAGGGCATTAACCTGACTTAGACTCCAGGAGGATTTAACATATCCTATTGTGGTCCTTTGTTTCTGCTAGAGCCAGCAAACATACTGACTCATATTTTTAACCCTAAAATGAGAGGTCAAAAGTTTCCTTGAGCGCCTAAAGAAACCCCTCCACCAATTAAATACTAAATTAGAAATATTGAAAACCAAAGGAGAGATTAATAAAACTGAAATTAAGAAAACTATTGAATTAATAAATAAAACTACGAACTCGTTTTATGAAAAAAAAAACCAATAAAATTGATAGACTCTTAGTCAATATGATAAAAAAAGAAAGAAGAAAACCAAATTATGAGTATCAAAAATGAAAAGGGTGAATCTACCTCCAATGAAGAGGAAATAAAAACAATAATTAGGAATTATTTTTCCCAATTTTATGCACATAAATTTGACAATTTTAGAGAAATGGATGAATATTTACAAAAATACAAGTGGCCCAGATTAACTGAAGAGGAAGTAAACTACTTAAATAACCCCATCTCAGAAAAAGAAATTGAACAAGCCATCAGTCAGCTCCCTAGGAAAAAAATCTCCAGGACCAGATGGATTTACTAGTAAATTCTATCAAACATTCAAAGAACAATTGATTCCAATACTCTACAAACTATTTGGGGAAATTAGTGAAGAAGGAGTCCTACCAAATTCTTTTTATGACACAAATATGGTACTGATACCTAAATTGGGAAGAGATAAAAGAGAGAAAGAAAATTATAGACCAATCTCCCTCATGAATATAGATGCAAAATTTTTAAATAAAATATTAGCAAAAAGACTACAGCAACTTATCTCAAGAATAATACACTTTTATCAGGTAGTATTTATTCCAGGAATGCAAGGATGGTTCAATATTAGGAAAACCATCAGTATAATTGATCACATCAACAATAAAACTAGCAGAAACCACATGATTATCTCAATAGATGCAGAAAAGGCTTTTGACAAAATACAACATCCATTCCTATTAAAAACACTAGAAAGAATAGGAATAAATGGAGCCTTCCTCAAAATAATAGGTAGCATCTATTTAAAACCATCAGCAAATATTATATGTAATGGGGATAAGCTAGAAGCATTTCCAATAAGATCAGGCATGAAACAAGGGTGTCCACTATCACCCCTCTTATTCAATCTGGTACTAGAAATATTAGCAGTAGCAATTAGAGAAGAAAAAGAAATCAAAGGAATGAAATTAGGCAAAGAGACCAAGCTATCATTCTTTGCAGATGATATGATGATATACTTAGAGAATCCTAGCGAATCAAATAAAAAACTATAAATAAATAAATTTGACAAAGTTTCAGGATATAAAATAAACTCACATAAATCCTTGGCATTCCTATATATTTCCAATGAAATTCAACAGCAAGAGATAGAAAGAGAAATCCCATTTAAAGTTCCTGTAGACATTATAAAATATTTGGGCATCTACCTGCCAAAGCAAACCCAGGATCTATATGATCACAACTACAAAACACTCTTCACACAAATTAAGTCAGATCTAACTAATTGGAAAAACATCAATTGTTCATGGCTGGGTCGAGCTAATATAATAAAAATGACAATTTTACCTAAATTAAATTATATATTTAGTGCCATACCAATCAATCTACCAAAAAACTACTTTATAGAGCTAGAAAAAATAGTAACAAAATTCATTTGGAAGAATAAATGGTCCAGAATATCAAGGGAATTAATGAAAAGAAATGCTAGGGAAAGTGGACTAGCTATACCAGATTTTAATCTGTATTATAAAGCAGCAGTCATCAAAACTTCTTGGTACTGGCTGAGGAATAGAGTAGTGGATCAATGGAATAGATTAGGCACACGAGATTCAGCAGTCAATTACTATAGTAATCTATTGTTTGATAAACCTAAAGATCCCAGTTTTGGGGATAAGAATTCACTATTTGACAAAAACTGCTGGGAAAACTGGAATATAGTATGGCAGAAACTTGGCATAGACCATTACCTAACACGATATAACAAAATCAAGTCTAAATGGGTACATGATCTAGGTATAAAGGTTGATACTGTAAGCAATTTGGGAGAGCAAGTGATAGTTTACCTGTCAAATTTGTGGAGAGGGAAAGACTTTATGACTAAACAAGAATCAGAGAGCATTAAAAAATGCAAAATGGATAATTCTGATTACATTAAATTGAAAAGCTTCTGTACAAACAAAGCCAATGTAACCAAGATTAAGAGGGAGGTGGGAAATTGGGAAAGAATTTTTACAACCTATGTCTCTGATAAAGGACTCATTTCTAAAATATGCAGAGAATTGAGCCAAATCTATAAGAATACAAGTCATTCCCCAAGTGATAAATGGTCAAAGGACATGAACAGACAGTTTTCAGAGAAAGAAATTAAAGATATCTATAAGCACATGAAGAAATGCTGTAAATCACTATTAGAGAAATGCAAATCAAAACAACTCTGAGGTACCACATCTTACCAGTTAGATTGGCTAAGATGACAAAACAGGAAAATGACAAATGCTGGAGAGGATGTGGACAAATTGGAACACTAATGCATTGCTGATGGAGTTGAATCTGGAATTATGCCCAAAGGGCTATAAATAATTTCATACCCTTTGACCCAGCAATACCACTTTTAGGGTTGTATCCCAAAGAGATCATAGAAGTGGGAAAAAGACCCATATGTACAAAAATATTTATAGCAGCTCTTTTTGTGGTAGCAAAGAATTGGAAATTAAGGGGGTGCCCATCAATTGGGGAATGGCTGAACAAGTTGTGGTATATACATGCATGTTATGGAATACTATTGTGTAAGAAGAAACAAGGAGCAGATGGACTTCATATTTACCTGGAGAGGCTTATATGAACTGATGCTGAGTGAGAAGAGTAGAGCCAGGAGGAATTTGTACACATTTACAGACACAACGTATTTGTGACGACCAACTTTGATAAACTGGACTCTTCTCAGCAATACAGAGACATAAGTCAAACCCAAAAAACTCATGATGGAGAGAGATGTTTACATCCAGAGAAAGAACTGCTATTGAACCCAGATTGAAGCAAACTACCTGCCTTTTTTCGTCTTCTTGTTTGGTTTTGTTTCCTCTTTCCCATTCTTTATTCCATCTGTTACAATCCTTCTTTATAACCTGACCTAATGTGAAAGTATTTGCAGATACTATACTTGATTGTATGCCGCCATGGGGGGGAGGGGGGAAGGAGGGAGAGAAAATTTGAAACCCATGGAGTTGTGGTAATGAATCTTGTAAACTAAAAGTAAACAAATTAATAAAGTCCACTATGAACTGCAAAAAAAAAAAAAAAGAAAAGAAAAGAAAAAAAGGAAAGAAACCCTTCCACATTGTCCAATAGGAAGTTATTTCTAGTAAGGTACTGGAGACCCAATGATCAATCTGTCTTCCTAGGACTGACTTCATGAAATTCAAATTGTCTTGGTGCATGCGGAATGCCCAGGAGAGGATGCCTATGAATAACTGGTATTAGAGTCCAGGAGCTCTGAGGGGATGCTCTAGCCATGTGGCAAAAAATATCTGGGGGTTCTAGATGCTATATGATAACAGGGACAACTTTTAACTACTGAGTAAGTCAGGCGTTTTCTGCCTTTATATATATCTCAGCAGCCTGGGACAGCAGCTTCTGCTGAGGTCTCTGGAGCCCTCTACTGGGGAACCTAGAGTAGAGTAGCTGCCACTGTTGACTACAAGCAATTTGGGAGTTAGGTAACACATATCCAACTGGAAAAGTTCCAGCCCTTTCCTAGTCAGGGGGAGTATGTCCCTACATGCATGAGCTCAAAGAAGAGATGAGGCTAAAGTGAGAAATAATTCTAAAAACCAAGATGATTTAAATTCAGAGTATATAGAAAAGATACAGTCCAGAAAGTCCCTAACAGATAAGGATGCTATCTGTAGAAATAATTGGGAGCTAATTTTTTTTGTCCACAATCAATATGTTTCCCCAAAGCCTCCAGCTTGATTTCTGGCTTACTTCACCCTCCTTCCAGTTACACCAATGTACTGGTAGGATCAGGGAGGTACCATGTTTTCTTGTGGGCCCATTCATACAGTTCAGTTTAGGCAAGGCAGACATTCTACCAATCCAGCAGCCCTATGACTATGACAAAAACTTGGTACTGGAATTGCTATTTCTGATCAGTCAAATTTAAATGGCATAAAAGCATGACTACAGGAATTTCAGGATAATAATTATTGGAAGGGGTTAATCCAATCTGCTACCTCTTTTGGTTGGGTCTTGGAACTTATTAACTTATTAATTTTATTAATTAAATATAAAAGTGGTTGAAAGTTCCTTGTGAGAAGTTTTTATTTTTGTCTTGTACTTCCAGGACCTAGTATATGATCTATTCATAGCAGGTGCTTAATAGATTGTTGAATGAGCCACAGGGAGTTGTGGCTTTAAAAAGATTACATGTATGCTACAAGCAGCCAGGACTAGGAATCTATTGTGCTAACAGTCTGGGCAGGTGAGATACACAAAACTTAATGCAGGTATGTACAGAATCTGATTTATATATAGAAAGGTGATTGGTGAAAAAAAATCATTTTAGATAAATTTTCTATCTGAATTCAATTTACAAAATGTCACAGTAGTCTTAAAGGAGTTCATAATCTTCATCTTCCAACAACTGGACAATGAGATGGAGGTTTTTCTCAATAACCTTCTTGTCTGTTTCTGGACTTCCGTATAAAACAAAGAATTCATCTCAGCCATTGTCCAAGGATTGCATCAAGAAAGGGCTACTCATCAGACTAGAGACATGTCCATTCAAGATGGGTGATGTGTAATTCCTAAGGCACATACTGGTTCAAAAAGCAGGAATACTCATGTAAGGTACAATTAGGAACCCCTGCATCTATAGATTGACAAAAGGCCTACAATGCTTCCTAAGTTTCGTGGGGGCACAGCTTATAATTTCATTTCCAGATTTTCATGTCTGATAATGCTTTTAACCAATCTGTTCTCCAAAGAATTCCACTGGACACTGAAAGTAAATGTTGTATTCAATGAGCTCACGAGATGTTTTGCTTTGTCTTCATCTTGGTATACCTAGATAGATGCTCACAAACAGTTCATAGTAAAGAAGAAGAGGATGGTAGAGAAGTCATCCTTTTATATACAAAACAATATTGCTTATGAATACTTCTTTTACAAGATGATTTTGGTGGAGAAAAATGATACTATACAGGAAAAATCAGTCATCAAGCATTTATTAAACTCCATATGAAAGGCACACACAGCTCCTACTGGACAAGACACTTTCTCAAAGGAGATCAACACCCACTGCCATCCAAATCGCACACTCTAGAGCACTTTTCAATTGCTCAACTGATATCAGATTTGCTGGCACTATTTGTTTTAGCAGATTAAACCTCATGACCTTCTACAAATCAAAGCAATGAGACAAACTGGTGGATGTACTATGGCAGAAACCAGAGTTCCAGCACCTAGCAATTCAGCCCCCTCACAAGACCCTCCTTCGGAATGTCCTGCCTGAGGCAAGCTCATCCCTGGTAATCAGGGAAATCCCAGGGAAGACAAAGATACTGGTCTCAGGGGAAGATAAAACTGAACCTTGCTCAAGAGAGATTAGAGAAGGCTAATCTAAAGCCAGTAACCAGAGTAGCTACAAAACAAACTATAATTTCTCTGAGCAAATGGACTGTTTAAAATTTTTGTCTCTTTATCTCCCCTGGCACAAAGTCTTATACAAAATAACCATTTAATAAATGCTTGTTGAAATAAATTTAATTGGAAACATCAATAGACAAGGGGCTATGAGAGGAGCCAAAGTAAAAAAAAAAATTCTGCCCAAATTTAGGGAACCAAAATGCAAGACGAACACTGGACTTGAGGCATTGTCTAAACTTAAATTGTTTTCTAGACGCTAAGGCTTTTTTTATTCTGGAGGCTTGAGTGCTTCGTGCTGAATTGGCAATAATACCCTGTGTGGTCCTGGGGCAACCTATAATCTGTCGCTAATTCAGCAAGTCTTGTTCAGATCCACACACTTGAAAACTACAAACTACAAGCACTTAGCCTCAGCCAGATCTATGAGATCAAATCAGTAAGCAGCAAGCACAGCCCTCCCACTTGCTCTGGACCATTCTCTAAAGCAGGGCTTCTTAAACTTTCTCCACTCGAGACCCCTTTTCCCATGAGAAATTTTTATGTGATGCTGGGTATAAGTATATAAATAGGTATATGAGTCAAACATTTACTTATAATAAATCATACAGAAATTTGTTTTAAAACAATTCTTTGATATGCATATAATTTTGCCATTTATTAAAGAGAAAAGCCAATTTGCATACTAATGAGATGGATGTGCTTATTTATTTTTACATAAAGAATTAAATCTTGGTGGAATACTGGAGGACATAGAGTATCTTCAATGTTTTTCAGAGTTGATTGACATTTTCATTTTATAATCAATGCTGAGAATGCTGCTTTACATAAATACATAGAACAAAATTGCAGAACTATGTGTAGGACCATTTCAGAAATTGTTAGAAATTCTGTCCTAATCCCAAGTCAAAATTCATTTAAAGACTTTTTAGGAAACAAGTTTTAAACCTGTTGTCACTTGATAACTTGGCAAATTCTTGAACTTTTAATGGCAGATTACTGAGGTTTTTTATTTCAATTTGTGAAGGATGATTTCTCAGAAGTAAAGCCTTCTCAAAAGGGTTGATAGTTTTTGTATTATTGAAACACAGTTTACTCCCTTACAGAATGACATCTGTAGCTAGCTAACCTTATAAAAAACACTTTGAAACCTAAACTGTTCACTCTTACAAACTCTTGCAAAACTTCCTGACTTTCTTGTCTCTGGGCAAATTTGCGTAACTGCCTTTGTTCTTTGTTGCTGGGGAAGATTCACAGGAATAGACTGTGCCCCCTGAAGACCAGCCAATGGAATAAGGAGGGTTTGGGGGGGGGGGCTCCCGTTAGGGTATAAAAGGAATCAATTTGTACTTCCCTGCCGGTACCATTAGAGCGATGATGGGTAGCATCCTTTCTTATGAGAAAGCAATAAATTCGTTTCTGCTTTCAAGGTATCTAAGTCCTTGTATTGATTTTTTTGGTAGTGGTCTCTGCCCCACACAAATTGAGTACAGTTTATGAACCCAACTTAGTTTTTTAGAATCAAAATTTGAAGAGAAGTATTTCTGAAACTGTATCTTCAGGCACTTCCGATGATCAATTATAACTCTAATAATTAACTCTTTGGGAAGGTTATTTTCAATTACAAAATCATCTGTAGCTGTACACATTTCTTAAGAACCATTTTCTACCTTATTCTTCCATATGTTAACTTTTTTTTAGTAAAACTTTCAAGTTTATCTTTTTTTTTTTTTATAAGCAATTGGGGTTAAGTAACTTGCTCAAGGTTACACGGCCAGGTGTTTCTGGGTGGGTTCTAAGTGTTTGAGCCCATATTCGATCCCCAGGTCATCTCAACACTGGGGCTGGTGCTCTTACTCGCTGTGCTACCTGGCCGCCCCTCAAGTTTATCTTTTAATATAAATGTTACAATTTTTTCCTTGAAGCAACATGTTTAAACCATTGAGTTTTTAGAAAATTTCTGACAAATAACAGTTCTGAAAGCCATAAGTCATTATGAAAAAAATAAACAAAAATCAGATTTCTGCTCAGGCAAAAATATAGCAACTTCATCTTTCAATTTCAATAATCTGTTTAAACTTCACCGTCTTCAAAGCTACCTTACACCCAAAGGTTTGAAAACAAACAACTGTTACGACATCTAACTCTGGTGATATTTTTTTGGCTATGAGGGCCTCCTGATGGATCATGAAATGAGTAAAAATTATATATTCATTGCCAATGGCTTTAACTTTTGCTACAAATCATTCTTTTTTTTTTTAAAGCAATTGGGGTTGAGTAACTTGCCCAAGGTTACACAGCCAGTTTTGTGTGTGTGTGTGTGTGCGCGCGCGTGTGTGTGTGTGGGAGTTGAGGCCGGAACCGATCCCAGGTCCTCCCGACTCCAGGGCCAGCACTCTACTCACTACGCCACCTAGCCGCCCCGAAAAATCCAATTTTTTTTTTTGCCTTCTTGGAGGGCAGTTGGGGTTAAAGTAACTTGCCCAAGGTTACATGGCTAGTTCAAACATTCTTTTAAAAAATAATTAAATTTTTTTGTTTGTTTTCAACATTCACTTACATAAGGTTTTGAGTTTTTAATTTCCCCCTTCCTACCTTTCCAAGATGACATGCAATCTGATACAAGCTATTACATATACATTCATATTAAATATATTTTCACATTAGTCATATTGTAAACAAGAATTAGAACCAATGGAAGAAACAAACAAAAAGAGCAAATAGTATACTTAGATCTGCATTCAGACTCCATAGTTCTTTTTCTAGATGTGGATGGCATTTTCTATCATGAGTCTTTTGGAGTTATCTGAGATCCTTGCATTGCTGAGAAGAGCTAAGTCTAACAGAGTCGGTTATCACACAATGTTGCTGTTACTGTATACAATGTTTTCCTGGTTCTGCTCACTTCATTCAGCATCAGTTCATGTAAGTCCAGGTTTTTATGAAGTCCACCTGCTCATCATTTCTTATGGAACAATAGTATTCCATCACATTCATATACCCCAACTTGTTCAGCCATTCCCCAACTGATGGGTGGATGCCCATCTGTAATGGGAATGTAAATTTTAAAGATCTTCCCTGCCCCTAGGCTAAAGTGCACCTGGAGCCTGGGGTGGGAGGCTTGTTTTTCAGTAGATACTTTTTGATTGGCCAATGGGTCCAAAAGGTTGTTACATTCTCTGAGCCAGGAGAAGGCTATATAAGCCCTGATGTGAGGCTTTGTTTTGGGGCTCACTTTGAGAAGTGTTCTGTGATTTGATGAAACTCTGGGAAGCCGTTGTCCGGAGCCCCCTGGCTTTGAAACCCAGATGTTGTTTGGTATGGATGTAATGTTGGACAGTTTGGAAATCTGTCTACTTGATTTGTTTCTCTGACTTGATAATTCTGTCTGTGTATTCTGAAGTTTGGGGTGCTGACCTTTTTCCCCTAAACTAGGTAAATGATACATATGTGACTGATTAAAGTAAGCTTGTTAACCCATTTTGAGTTGCTTTCCTTTATCAAAGCAGATCCAAGAACCTGTGGTGGCAGCAACCCTGAGGAGGCTTGGGGTGCTTGCTGCCACAAAATGGCGTCACGAACAGGATCTGCAGAGTAAAAGGAAAGTATGGGGGCTGGGATAATTGTTTGTTTCCCAGTTGTGGTAGCTGTGACTCTGTGGAGCCGTGGAGCAGGAGAAAAGAATGGCCTGCATGCAGACTTCACTGAGATGAGAGCAGGAATGGTGAGCTGCCTGCATCAGGACCTGGGCAGAAGCCAGGAGCGGCTGCTGCCTGCGGGAGGAGAAGGAACCTAGGAGTTCGGAATTCAGCCACAGGAAAATATAAGAACTGAGCAGCAAAGCAGGGGCACTGAATGTGTTTCCTTGCTGCATCCCACAGTTTGGGATCCTGGGGGAGGATGGACTTGTGACTATGGTGGGTGGGATGAAGTGCCTCGGATCCCCAGGGACCCCACCTTGTTGGTTTTGTTGCCCAGCCCCCTCTCTGTACTTGGAAGCAGGAGCTGGAGCTGTGTGAGGGGAAGGACACCCCCTCCCCCCAAGAGAACTTTATTTGGACTCTTGTTTTGAATTGAAGTGATAATGCTATGTACTTTGTGTTTGTTTAAGGCCCAGTGGCCACTTTGGTAACTTTAGTTCTGTGTCTTGAAAATGTGACCTAAGAGATGTTTAGTGCTGATTCAAAAGTAAATTGACTATGCTATGGGCATGAAACATCTCGGGGCTGAATGTAATGGGAATGTAAATTTTAAAGATCTTCCCTGCCCCTAGGCTAAAGTGCACCTGGAGCCTGGGGTGGGAGGCTTGTTTTTCAGTAGATACTTTTTGATTGGCCAGTGGGTCCAAAAGGTTGTTACATTCTCTGAGCCAGGAGAAGGCTATATAAGCCCTGATGTGAGGCTTTGTTTTGGGGCTCACTTTGAGAAGTGTTCTGTGATTTGATGAAACTCTGGGAAGCCGTTGTCCGGAGCCCCCCGGATTTGAAACCCAGATGTTGTTTGGTATGGATGTAATGGTTGGACAGTTTGGAAATCTGTCTACTTGATTTGTTTCTCTGACTTGATAATTCTGTCTGTGTATTCTGAAGTTTGGGGTGTTGACCTTTTTCCCCTAAACTAGGTAAATGATACATATCTGACTGATTAAAGTAAGCTTGTTAACCCATTTTGAGTTGCTTTCCTTTATCAAAGCAGATCCAAGAACCTGTGGTGGCAGCGACCCTGGGGAGGCTTGGTGTGCTTGCTGCCACACCATCAACTTCCAATTCTTGGCCACACCAAAAAGAGCTGCTATAAATATTTTTGTATATATGGGTCCTTTCCCCATTTTTATGATTTCTTTGGGATACAGACCTAGAAATGGTATTGCTGGGTCAAAGGGTATGCACAGTTTTATAGCCTTTTGGGCATATTGCTCTCCAAATTGCTCTTCAGAATGACTGAATCGGTTCACAACTCCACCAACAATGCACCAGTGTTCCAGTATGCCTACATCTTCTCCAACATTTATCATTTATCTGTTTTTTAATGTTAGCCAATCTGATAGGGGTGATGTGGTACCTCAGAGTTGTTTTGACTTGAATTTCTCTAATCAATAGTACAAATCCAACATTCTTGTCTATCATTGCTCTAGCACTTTCTGAACAGACTCCAACATATTTTTTCCACTGTAAACCTTCATTTGTGAAAAATTCATCAACTTTAAGATATATATCTTCCCCTCTTGTGTACAGCCCTTCCAAAAGGTGACAAAACAATAATTCCTCACATATGCTTCTTTTATAAGCATATCTTATATAAAGTAACAATTGTGCCATGTTAGAAATATCAGTTGTTTCACCTAAGTGAATTACAAACTTTGGGTTGCCCTTAAGCCTGGTAATAAGCTGCTGGAGCTGGTCATTACTAATTTTAGAAATTCTTTTGGAAATAGGATCATTCGATAAAGGAATTTTATTAATTTCATCCCCATACTTTTTCCCATGAACTATTTCTGATATTTTAATAGCAGCAGGTAACACAAGATCTTCTCCTGTCACATAGGACTTTTTAGTTTTTCCAATTAAATAAGAAGTTTCATAAGATGCAAGTAAATCCTTTTCGTAAGCAGTAACAAATTTCTCAAAACATTTTTTTTATTTGAAGATTTTTAAAAGTCATTCAAAATATTCCTTTGATTGATTTCAGTCCACTACATTGTTGGTATTAAGACAATGTTTTAGTTTGGCTGATTTCTTCCACAGTCAAAACTTCATTACAAATTAAGCAAAGAGATTTTTCCACACCATCATCATTAGAAGTAAATTCATTTTGCAAAAATGATTTGACACATTTTCTTTTTCTTGTCAGTTTAGGTGTACTACAACCTTGTATAAAGACTCTGCCACATTGTCATCAATATTTTTACCTCTTCTATCTAAATTTAGCCACTTATCCATAACAAAAAAAATTTGTCCTAAAATATGAATAAATATTGCTAATAATTTCTCAAATAAATACTAGCTTTAGCATATGAGATTCTATTTTTTGTGCTTAATTTAAAAAAAATTGATGTTCACACTCACATACACATGCAACAATAATGGTAGAGAAATATTATTAAAGGGTTTCTGTCTTTACTTACTGCAATTAAACACTTATGTTTCTGTGAAAAAGAAGATAAACAGCAATTTTTAAAATCAAACATTCTGACACAATCCAATCCAAAGATATACTAATTTGATATTTACATGCTGAGGAATGACTGTAGGAAAATATTAAATCTTTATTTTCTTTTTTTTTTAAAGCAATCAGGGTAAATTAACTTGCTCAAGGTTACACAGCCAGTTATTTCTGGGTGTGGTGCTAAGTATCTGAGCCCAGATTTTATTCACAGGTCATCCCAACACTGGGGCCAGTGCTTTTACTTGCTGAGCCACCCAGCCACCCCTAAGCAATTGGGGTTAAGTAACTTGCTCAAGGTTACACAGCCAGGTGTTTCTGGGTGGGTGCTAAGTGTCTGAGCCCAGATTCGATCCCCAGGTCATCCTGACTCTGGGGCCAGTGTTCTTACTTGCTTAGCCACCTGGCCACCCCTAAATCTTTATTTTCCAGAATTAAAATGCTATGTTTATGTAGGACAGAAACCTTTGTATGTAGAGTAAAAACACTGCAATTCATAACATACAATGGTCTCGAATCTAAGCCAAGATGTTTCTCATGTCATGATGGCATGCACAGTACAAACTGTGCATGTTGTATGTTCAGAACTAAGCCTGCAGTGAAGTCATGCAATGCAATATGGGAAAGTGCTACCAGAAACACCTTGGATTCACTACCATTTGATTCTGAATTGATTTTTGGTCATTGAATGTTCAGAAACCTTTTACTGTTGCCGAATTTTTTGTGACCCTCCACACTAAGTTAGGTGACTCTGTGGGGTCGTGACCCACAGTTTAAGAAGCGCTGCTCTAAAGCACCAATTCTTGAATGACAGAACAAGGCTGGTTTAACAGTCTCATTCTCCAGAGCAAGTGAGTCTATTTAAGGACATCGACTATAATGATTCATATTTTCACCTGGCAAAGATCTTCCAACCTCAATGAAGCTAAGTACTCATCTGTTTCCTTAATTCTTTTCTGGCTCTATAATCTTCCCTCACACCTTCCCTCCAGTCAAGGCCCAAACTTTATCCCATACTTTTGGACTATCTTGGCCACTACCCTATAAGTAACATTTACCTTTCCACAGCACATCATTCTACTTCAATGAATGGAATACCAATCAAATTTTTAAGTAGTATCTTAACCACAATATATCATATCACGAAGATGACTGGTTCAACCTACAGCCCAAGGCTGAATTCTGTTCACCTCAAACACTTTATACACACTATGAGTGCAATACTCAGTTTTTCTCTATGCTCAAACCTTGAAGGATGCCCAGGCTGAGTTAGGTAGCCAAAGCTACAAATCAATGGTCATACTATCTAGTATGCCCAATAAGAAGCAGGTATTTCAGGAAGGGATTCTCCACCAACCTTGCCGCCAAAATTTCTTTCCCTTTTCCCCATCCTGGCAAGATGTTGACCCTCCCTCCCCACCCCCCCGCCATCCTCACCACTTGAAGAGGGAACTCTAGAATCCCTGCTCCAATCCAACCCTCCAGCCCATTCATGTCCTAATAGTGGCAGGTCAAGTTCTTGTATCTCTTATTCCAATCTTTTAAACTATTGGACAAAGCCACTCACACTTCTTGGAAGAGCAGGGAGTCACCAACTCCAATCCTGATTAAGACTGAGGACTAGTCGACCTCATCCTATGTCTCACTATCCTGCTCTAACTGCCACTCAGTATTTCTACCACCATGTCTTCCACGCATGACTATTTGACCTGCCAAGGCATCCTATGGATCCTGAGGCTTTGCCATCATTTCTGCATCTGTGTCCTCAGGACCTCTAGGTCCTGGAATCCACCTTGCAACTCAATTCTCTATATGTACTATGTGCCCTAAGTAGAATGAGAGCAGGGACTTTTGAAATTTTTATCCTTAAAACTTAGCACAGTGTTTGTCATATAGTAAGCCTTTTTTTTCTTTCTGAATGAAAGGCAGGGTAATTGGGGTTAAGTGACTTGACCAAGGTCACTCGGCTAGTAAGTATTTCAAGTGTCTGAGGCTGGATTTGAACTCAGGTCCTTCTGACTCCACAGTCAGTGCTCTATTTACTGCACCACCTAGATGCCCCACATAGTAAGCTTTTAATACACTATTTCCATGTTAAAGGTTGAGTCTGGAAGCAGAACCAAGATGACAGAGTAAAATCAGGAACTTGCTTGAGTTCCCGCTCCAACCACCTCCAAAATATCTGTAAAAAATTACTCAACAAATGTTAGTGCTACAGAACCCACAAAGTGACAGAGAGAAACAAATCACCTACTGAAGGAAGCCTGGAAGGCCGACAGGAAGGGTCTATCACACCGAGTTTGGAGCAGAGAACAGTCCCGCGCCAGCCCAGACCCAGAGCTATGGTGGTTTCCAGACTTTTCAACCAATAAACACCAAAGAGAAAGTAAAAGGTTGGTGGGGAACTCTGTGGAACCAGGTGAGGGAAGAGCACAGTCCAGCCCCTACCCCGAGGACGGCACTGTGGCTGCAGCGACTGTCACAGCTGCCTCCTGAGTTTCAGGCCTGCAGATCCTAGGGGGACCAAGTAACCACTCAGAGGGTAATTGCTCTTGCTTTGACCTACTTGGATCTGGGTCACAATCTTGGGTGATGGTCCTGGGGTGAGGAGCACTAGCGTGGCAGAACTTGTGGAGACTGTAGAGAGGGCTCCCTCCTCATAGCTCTGATAACAACTGCGAAAACCCCAGCAATTTTGGACACAGCTTTCTCTACTCTGGAAGCAGAGTTCTACTGTGACAAAGAGCTCAAAAGTCAAGTAACTTGCTGGCAAGATAAGCAAAGAGAGGAAGCACAATCAGACTACAGAATCTTTTTGGGAGGACAAAAAGGATCAAAACATTGAAACCAGAAGAAAGCAGCAAAGTTGGGGGGGGGGGCAGAGTTGAGACAGTGGAGTAGAAGCACAACCGCCGAGTGCCTTCAGCTTCCACCTTCCCCAATCAATGTAAAAAGGGGACTCTGAACAAACTTTGGAGCTGCAGAACCCATAAAATGACACAGAGAAGTTAACCGCCCACTGAGGACAGCCTGGGAGGATGGCAGGAATTAGCCAGCGCAGTGCTCTGGTAGGAGAGCACAGGTCCTCCTAAGCTGGAGGTTTTAGCCCCAAGGCGGGTCTGACCAGCCCCCCGCCAGAGGGACTCCATATCACCAGCAGCTGTGGCTTTTTCCAGAATTATCAACACCTAGATGCAAAGGACAAAGTGAGAGGTCAGTGCAGTCTGGACTTTGGGACCCAGTAAGTGGGAGTATGTCGACTATTGCCCCCGGAGCGAGAAGCTGCTGAGACGCCTAGCAAAGCCAGTCAGCGCCATGTGTCAGCTTCAGTTCCTGGCCTGCAGAGTATAGGGGGACCAAGCACCAGTCTGAGGGGTAATCGCTCTTGCTTTAACCTGCTTGGATCTAGACTGCAGTCTAGGGTGGAGATCTTGGGGCGTGTGTCCAGCTTGCCAGAGCATGTGGAGACATCAGAGAGTGCACCCATCTAATACCTCCAGCAGCTGATAAAACCCCAGCATTTGGGATGAAAGCTCCCCTGTCTGGTGGCAGAGTCCTACTGTGGAAAAAAGCTCTGGGGTCAAGTGACTGAGAGGCGACATGACCAAGCAAAGGAAACAAAACAGACAGAAGATTCCAACATTAGACTCTTATTTTGGGGACAAAAAGGAGCAAAGCATGGAACAGGAGGAAGACAGTGAAGTCAGAACTCCTGCACCAAAAGCTTCACAGGAAAATACGAGATGGTTACAGGCCATAGAGGACCTTAAGAAGCAGATAAGAGAAGTGGAAGAAAAATTGGGAAGAGAAATGAGAATGATGCAAGAAAATTATGAAATGAGAGTCAACAGACTGACTGAGGAAAATAACACCTTAAAAATAGACTAACTCAAATGGCAAAAGAGGCTCAAAAAGGCAATGAGGAGAGGATTGCCTTAAAAAGCCAAATTTGCCAGATGGAAAAAGAATCTCAAAAGCTCAATGAGGAAAATCATTCCTTCAGAATTAGACTGGAGCAAATGGAAGCTAATTACTTTATGGAAAATCAAGATGCTGTTAAACAGATCCAAACAAATGAAAGAATAGAAGGCAATGTGAAATATCTCATGGGAAAAACCACTGACCTGGAAAATAGATCCAGGAGAGATAACTTAAAAATTATTGCACTACCTGAAAGCCATGACCACAATAAGAACCTAGAAATCATCCTCCAGGAAGTTCTCAAAGAAAACTGCCCTGATGTTTTAGAACCAGAGGACAAAAGAGAGGTTGAAAGAATCCACTGATCACCTCCTGAAAAAGATCCCAAAAAGAAAACTCCTAGGAATATTATAGCCAGTTTCCGGAATTCCCAGATTAAGAAGAGAATATTACGAGCATCCAGGAAGAAACAATGTGAATATTGTGGAAACACAATCAGGAAAACCCAGGATCTGGCAGCTTCTACACAAAGGAATCGAAGGGCTTGGAATATGATATTCCGGAGGTCAAAGGAGCTGGGATTAAAACCAAGAATCACCTACCCAGCAAAACTGAGTATCATGTTTCAGGGGAAAATATGGTCATTCAGTGGAATAGAGGACTTTCAAGCCTTCTTGATGAAAAAACCAGAGTTGAATATAAAATTTCACATTTAGATACAAGAAGCAAGAGAAGCATGAGAAGGTAAACAGGGAAAAGAAATCATAAGGAACTTATCAAAGTCGAACTATTAACATTCCTACATGGAAAAACAATAATTGTAACTTACGAAACTTTTCTCAGTATGAAAATAGTTGAAGGGAATAGAAATATATATATATATATATGTCTATATACGAAGGCATATGGGCTTATGAATACATATGCGGATGTGTGTATATATGTTTACAGGTATACATAGATAGAGGGCACAGGACCAATTTATCAGGAAGGGATTATACTTAAAAGGTGAAATTAAGAGGTGAGAGAGGAATATAATGAGAGGAGATGGGGAGAGACAGAATGGGGTAAACTCATAAAGAAGAGGCAATGGAAAATGGTTACAATGGAGGGGAAGAATAGGAAGGCAAAAGGGAATGGGTCAACCTTATACTCATTGAATTTGGCTTAGGGAGGGAATGAAATACACACTAAATAGGGTATCTCACCCTACAGGAGAGTAGAGGGAAAAGGAATCAGAGGGGGGATGATGGAAGGGAGGGCAGGCTGGGAGGGAGGGAAGTTGGAAGCATCCACTTTTGAAAAGGGACAGGATCAAAGTAGAGAATAGAACAAATGGGAGGTGGGATAAGAGGGAGGGAAATATAGTCAGTCTTTTACAATATATCTACTATGTTATTGTTTTGCATTAGCCACACATGTACAACCTATACTGAACTGCTTGTCTTCCCAGTGAGGGTGGGTGACAAGGGAGGAAGGGAATGAATCTGGAATTCAAAGTTTTAAAATCAAATGTTTAAATATATATATATACTATTATTAATACTATTTTACATGTAATTGAGAAAGAAGATATACAGGCACTGGGGCATAGAGATCCACCATGCCCTACTGGAAAAGTAGAAAGGGTATGGGAGAAAATATGGGAGAGAACAGATTGGAGGAGGGGATATCCTGTGGGACTGCTATTTTGGGGCAGTGGGTAGGGGAAAAATGAGGAGAAAATTTGTAACTCAAAATCTGGCGCAAATGAATGATGTAAATTAGAAGTTAATAAAGCATTTGAAAAATGGAAAAAAAAAAAGAAGGCAACAAAGTCAAAACTCCTGAATCAAAAGCTTCCAAGAAAAATATGAACTGCTCACAGGCCATGGAGGAGCTCAAAAAGGATTTTGAAAATCAAGTAAAAGAAGTAGAGGAAAAAATTCGGAAGAGAAATGAGAATGACACAAGAAAATCATGAAAAATGAGTCAATAGCCTGACTGAAGAAAATAACACCTTAAAAAATAGACTAACTCAAATGGAAAAAGAGGACCAAAAAGTCGATGAGGAGAAGAGTGCCTTAAAAAGGCAAACTGGCCAGATGGAAAAGGAATTTCAAAAGCTCACTGAAGAAAATAATTCCTTCAAAATTAGATTGGAGCAAATGGAAGCTAATGACTTTATGAGAAATCAAGATATTATAAAACAAATAAATGAAAAAATAGAAGGCAATGTAAAATATCTCATTGGAAAAACCACTGACCTGGAAAATAGATCCAGGAGAGATAATTTTAAAATTACTGTACTACCTGAAAGTCATGATCAAAAAAAGAGCCTAGAAGTCATCTTTCAAGAAATTCTCAAGGAAAATTGCCCTGATATTCTAGAACCAGAGGGCAAAATAGAAATTGAAAGAATTTGCCAATCACCTCTTGAAAAAGATCCCCAAAAGAAAACTCCTAGGAATATTATAGCCAAATTCCAGAGTTCCCAGGTGAAGGAGAATATATTACAAGCTGTCAGGAAGAAACAATTTGAGTATTGTGGAAACACAATTGGGATAACACAATATCTAGCAGCTTCTACATTAAGGGATCAAAGGGCTTGGAATATGATATTCTGGAGGTCAAAGGAGCTAGGATTAAAACCCAGAATCACCTACCCAGCAAAACTGAGTGTAATACTTCTGGGGAAAATATGGAAACTCAATGAAATAGAGGACTTTCAAACATTCTTGATGAAAAAACCAGTTGAACAGAAAATTTGACTTTCAAATGCAAGAATCAAGAGAAGCATGAAAAGAGGAAAGAGAAATCATAAAGAACTTATTAAAGCTGAACTATTTACATTCCTACATGGAAAGACAATATTTGTAACTCATGAGACTTTTCTCAGTATGAGGATAGTTGAAGGAATTATATATGTGTATATATATTTATATATACATATATGTATACATACATATGCATGTATAGGTGTGTGCATATATATGTGTGTACATGTATACTTAGAGGGCACAGGGTGAGTCGAATGTGAAGGGATGATATAAAAAATAAAATTAAAATTAAGAGGTGAGAGAGGAATATATTGGGAGAAAAGGGGGAGAGAGAGAATGGGATGGATTATTTCAAATAAAGGAGGCAGGAGAAGTCTGTTACAATGGAGGGGAAGAGCAGGAAGGTAAAAGGGAATGAGTCAACATTACTCACACTGGATTTGACTTAAGGAGGGAATAATATATACACTCAATTGAATTTTCTTACCCTACAGGAAAGTAAGGGGGAAGGGGATAAGAGGGGGCATGATAGAAGGGAGGGCAGATTGGGGGAACAGGTAGTTAGAAGAAAACACTTTTGAAAAGGGACATGGTCAAAGGAGAAAATAGAATAAATGGAGGGCGGAATAGGATGGAGGGAAATATAGTTAGTCTTTCATAATATGACTACTATGTAAATGCTTTGCATTACTATACGTATATAACCTATACTGAATTGTTTGTCTTCTCAGTGGGAGTGGGTGAGGAGGGGATAAGGGAGAGAATCTGGAACTCAAAGTTTTAAAAACAAATTGTTTTTTACATGCAACCAGGAAATAAGATATACAGGCAATGGGCTATAGAAATCCATCTTGCCCTACAAGAAAGAAAGGGGGGGGGATTGGGAGAGATATTAGAGAGGGAGGAATGGGGGAAGTAGTATTCAGTATGCTTGCCATCTTGGGGTGGGGGCTAGGGGAGAGATGGGAAGAAAATCTGTAACCCAAAATCTTTGGGAAATGAATAGTGAAAACTAAAAATAAATTTTTAAAAAAGACTGGCATCATATGAGTAACTTCTAAGTTATTATAACATATTGTATTATATAATACCTATTTACTGAAGAACAAATATTGGCTTGTTAAGGGTGCATTACTAATTTTCAATTATAACACCAAAAATATTTATTGATCTTGTGACTCTGGTCTGCATGAAGAAAAAGCAAGAGTGGAAAATTAAAAGTATCTAAATAAAGTTGACAATCTCTTCTAGCTATATATTGGGTTTTTTTGTCTCAGGGATAAATACTGTCCAGTGAACCTTTGACCTGCATGGGTGGTATGGGGTAAGATAGGGTAGAGGTTAAATATGTGGATGTTGCATCTGACAATGGTTAACTTGAAAGTTTTAGTTTGTGTTTGTGTATGTGTGTATGTGTTTATATAGACTTTCCACAATCCTGAAAAAGTCTCTACAACTAAAGACACATTGCCTCTGATTTCTGACAGTTATGAACCTATTCAATTAAACAAGTATTTATAAAGTAAGAAAAAAAAGGCTGAGTCTGGCTAGGTACCCAATGTTTGTATACAGACTCCAGGAAATTGACACACTAGTAGATAGGTACCTTCCTGATCATGTAGGATAGGTGATAATCCCTTTGGCCTATTGACTAAGATTACATGTCTTTCTACAATAGTTCTCTGTCCCACTTTCCATTAATCTTTGCTTCAATAAGTTAACCTAAAACCTGACTTACGTCTATCAAAACCTTACCCACCCCCAACAATCCTGGATAGGTAAGAACAATGTAACAGTCAGAGATATCTTGGAATCATGGAGGTGACAGGGCTGTCTTGCATGTTTGGTGGATTCTGGGCCCACCACATTTTAATAATTTGAGCTGATGGAAGCCTTTCACTACAAAGGCATGGCCTTGGGCTCTACAGGAACATTCTAGGAGGAGGAGCAGTATCCAAGCACACAGCTGTATTGTGTTCAGCTGATCTGGGGAGATAGGAAGAGAATAATAATAGCTGACGGATATAAAGCACTAAGGTTTGCAAAGCACTTCACTAATATCTCCTTGGATCTTCACAACAAATCTATGAAATAAGTGCTATTATTCTCCCCATTTTATGGCTGAAGAAACTGAGCCTCATGGAAGTCACATGACTTGTCCCAAGTCACATAGGTAGACGATGTTTGTGGCAGAATCCTCTCTCCATCTCTCTCTCCCTCTCACCCTCTCCATCTTCTACATACTCCACTGCCTCCTGCTGAGGCAGGGTCGGAGGAGGGGAAAGATGGCCACAGTAGGACACTGCTATAAAATGTCATGGCTTTGAACAGATTGTTTGCATAAAGCAAACTGTCATTATTCAAAGCCTTGTGCTTCTACTTTCAGGATAGAGGTTTGTTTGTCCTGATTCTACTTGTTGTGAGATTCTCCTTCAGTACCCCTCCACCCCCCACCTTGACTCTGGACCTAATGTTCCTGAATCCAAACTAAGTTTTTCAGCGCAGCCCCATGGTTTGCTACTTTGTGGATGTCTGTCTTTGACCTCTGGACTGGCTTTCAGTTTGTTCATTTGGAAACTTTTAGTTGACTTACACTAACCCTCCATAAACCATGACTAACTTTCTTTCTTTCTCCTCAGTCTCTGTTCTACTCTCTCTCTCTCTCTCTCTCTCTCTCTCTCTCTCTCTCTCTCTCT
>NW_027187338.1:12281511-12392230 GCF_028583685.1 Petaurus breviceps papuanus | reverse complement strand
CTCTCTCTCTCTCTCTCTCTCTCTCTCTCTCTGTCTCTCTCTCTCTCAACTCCCATAGGAAAATAAGACACAAGAAACTCATTCACCAAATATTGCTCTACAGGATTTTTTTGGCTCTTTCAAAAACTCAAATCTATCCTACAAGCATGAAAACCTACAATCACAGAAAATATTCAAAAGATATGCCACAGGCACTGAAGCCAGTTCCTTAGTAGTAGTTCCAAAATGTTTTAAATAATAGCAGAATCATTGGAATAAATGCAAAACCTCACAAAGAAACTACTTTGAAAGCAATAATACTGAAAAAAAAAGGACAATATTCATTCAGGTGTGAAGTATGATCCAGCTATTAAAAAATCATTCATTTTTATTTTATAGTCAGATTTTAATCTACTTTTAGGTAAAAGATGATTTAGAATTGTTATCCTGAAATTGAAGGAAAAAAACCTATAAAAACATTTTACCTTACTCAGAGTTTCTTTTGGCCATTGCAAGGAGTCCTGTTGTTTCTGAAGTTCATCTTCTAATATCTGAATTTGTTCAAATTCATCCTGATACCAAAAGATGAATTAAATGAAATCAATGTCAGTAATCTTTCGGGAGTGGGGAGAATGCTGTTTGAACCGAAATAAAGAAATCAATGGTGATAACATTCTAGACATTATTGATGCATCACAAAGGCAGAAAAGTATAATTTTGTCTGAACACATAAGTTAAATCTTGCCAAACTAGTATTCCTAGGTCATATTCTAAACTTTAAGAATTAAAAGGACTTTCTTAGTAAGTATATGAGCAAGGAATATAAATAAGTGTAACATTAACCTAAACAACATTTAATTGGGGGTGGCTAGGTGGTGCAGTGAGTAAAGTGCTAGCCCTGGAGTCAGGAGGACCCTAGTTCGGTTCTGGCCTCAGACACTTAACACCCACAAAAAACCCCCCAAAACTAGCCATGTAACCTTGGGCAAGTTACTTAACCCCAATTGCCCTCCAAAAGGCAAAAAAAAAAAGATTTCTAAAAATTAAAAAAAAACATTTAATTATAAGGATAGTTCTTCTACAACAAAAAACATTATTTGAAACATTTCAAAGGTAACCAAAAACTTTTTTTTAATTTTTCATTTACTGTTCTCTTCTATTGGCACAGAAAATGGCCTACATTTTTATCTTGGTGAGGTGGGGGCAGGGGAAGAGAGCACTGATTGTTAACCATTAATTTATTGTTTGGGTTCAAAGTTAATTCTGGCATACCTTAAGAGGAACTTCCTGGAGGCTGAGACCCACAGAGTTATATGAATTTAACTTGGAATCAGACAGTTCCAGCTTCTCCAACAATGTTGTTCTCTCTGCCAATAAATATGCAATCTGTTCACTGGGGCTGCTCTGAGCTATTTCTGATAAGCCCTCCTGATACAGCATTCCTTCAATCTCCTTTAGTTCGATCTCTGGGAGGAGCAAATTTTAAAAATAAAAGAATTATACAATTAGAAAACTTTTATACTTCAAAATTTCACGACATCTACACCTTGTTCAAAGTGGCTGAGTGAGTCTATGCTTTGATACCTAACAAAGGAGTCTTTTAAAAGTTGCATGGCTCCCCTCCCACCTCCTGGCTCACCCTGTCTATGGCTTTTCCTAACTTTCCAGAACAAAAAGGGGAGCAATAGAAAAGATCCACATAAAAATTTGAAGTCTTCCCTGCTGTTTAATTTGCCATTGATAGAAGGTCAAAAAGATGACTATGACATTTTTAAGTGCAGACCCAAATTGAGCAGTAATACGTGTGGTATACTAGTAGAAGAATTAGTCTGGACATCAGGAGACCTGCTTCTAGTCCCAGTTCTGCTGTTCATTAGCTATTCTATCTTAGACTAGACATTTAAGCTCCCTGGGCTTTATCTGTAAAATGAGAGGGTTGGACGAGATAATATCATATGGTTCTTCCAGCTCAAAATTTTTATTTTAATAGGTGTTTGAGAACTGATTGGTATCCTGCCATTTACAGTTCAGAGGAACAAATATTCCGACTCTCAGCCCTGGAAGCAATTTGGAGCTATTACAATCTTGGAGGCAAAAAGGTGAACTTGAGTTATGTCCAGGAGCTCTTCAAGGGATATAAACAGGCTCTGAGAAATAGACTCAGAAGAAGGAGTGGGGACATCAAGTAGGAGTCGGGGGGGGGGGAGACAGTGGGGAGCCAGCATGCCAACCCCTGCCTAGAACTTAACCAGCTGCAATGGAAAGAATTAGAGGCACGGAACCAACAGGAGAAAAAGACAAATGGGAAGGAGAAAATAAAAGGAAGACTGGGCTACAATGGAAAAGGATGAGACTGAGAAGCACCAATAAGACCCCTCCAGATATCTCAGTGCTCAAGCTTCCTGGAACAGCAATTCCTTCAAGGCCTGAGGGATGTATCAAACAAAGGTCTGCTCTGTCCTCAGCTCCCCCACTCCATGGCTGTCTATAATAGATACTGTAATATATTCTGCTCACTTCTCTTGCCTAAACATTTCTTGTATCCTTTGGCCTCAAACATATAGAGGCCAAGGATTATCAAGAAATAAGCATAAATTTAAATTGAGGTAGAAAGCCAAACCTCTGCCTTACTGTTAGAAATTTTACAAACTGGGAGCTCTGAGCGATTGTGATTGTATTACAAACTTGTCTTAACACAAATTCATTTGATAAAAATTCCACAAAATAAAAAAAAGCACCACAGAGAGAGAGTAATGATTAAAGAAAAGATGACAATCTAAACTGTGCTCCCTACAAGAGATAGGGAAGGCCTGGGAGAAATTCTGCTTCCCCCCCCCCCCATACAGCAAGGAAAAAGGGGCAGAAGGAGCACCACCAGCCAACTGTACCTTTCGTAGCCACACCCACACCCACATACCCACACACCCACTGGTATTACACATGACTAACATATTTGGCATGAAATTACCAGGGTTCATTTATTTTGCTTATTTAAATTATACTATTGAATGTCATAAATTTGGATTTAATGAATTTACTATACAAATTTATGCTAAAAATGCAAGAGGTTATTTTTGTAAAAAGTTATATCATTCATAAAAAAGGGGAGGGGGATATTGTATGAGAGAGTATCATGAGCATGCTTTGACAAATGTTATTAACTGGTTTCATGAAAATAATTTTAGGTGAAATCTAAAATGCCTCTGGTAGCAATGGCAGGTTGGTGAGGAGGAAGAGGGAGGTTAGTTTCCTAAGGAACAAAGATGAAAAGAGCAGAGCTAGAATCACCTCTACAGCAGGACAAGTCACAGCGATCCATTCTAAGAGCAGAGGAAAAGCTGTCCAGGTCAACATCATGCTAAACAGGCAGGGCATAGGGATAGGGAGCTGGTTTGGGATGACTTCAGATTACTGGTTTAGAATGGCAACAGGGCTGAGGACATCATGAAGGAGTTGAGTTATAATGTCTTAAACATGTTTTTGAGAAATTAGGTTGACTGGGGCAACACTAGGCAAGATACACCTGGGTATAAACACATATAACTGAGCGACAGAGACATAAAGCCATAGAAACACAGAAAAACATATAGCCATATGTTTATCAAGAAAGACATACATACATAGATACAAAAAAAGAGATTTCCATGGAATAATATCAACATCTCATGGTAGTTTCAAATATTGCCTACCAGTTTTTATAGTAAATTTATATTTTTACAGCTACACTTGCACTATGAGGGGCTTGTTGAAATCAAAGCCAGGAAAGGTCCATACAGGGAAGTGACAACTACCCCATTCTTGTAAAGAATTATCCAGTGGATAAAAAGAAATTACTTTTGTTTAGAAATCCCTACATAAAGTAACTTTTCCTTTAAATGTTAGTCACAGTTATCATTAAGAATTAAGGATTAGATCATTTAGTACTTGAGAATACATTTCTATAACCTTTTTAAAGAAGTTTAATATGTAATATATACCCTATTCTCAATCATCAGCACATTTTTTTGCTAATAAGCTCAATTCTAAGTATGAAATTCAATCCTTAACTGATAAATAAGACTTGTACTAGTGTCCATTATGGAGGGAATGACAATACACATTTGCAAAGGCATTTGACCTAAGACTGAAAGATTGAGGTGGAGACAAAAACATCAGAAGATGCCAGGAAGTTGGAATGGAGACTAGGAAAAGAAGAATTAGAAATAAAAATATGACATTCTGTGTTTAGCTTCACCTGCAGGAATGATACACTTGATTCAGGGCATGAGGTGTTCCATTCCTTAAATATTCTCTGTAGTAAAGTGTTGGTTTACTAGATTTTTCATTCAGTCATTCATTTAAACATTCTTTTCTTTTAAAATTTTGAGTTTCAAATTCTTTCCCTTTCTCCCACCTCCTCCCTCACATACTGAGAAGGCAAGCAATACATCAAATTATATACGTGAAATCATGCAAAATGGATATCCATATTAGCCATATTGAAAAAAAGCAATGAAAAATAAAGGCAATAAGAAAATTAGGCTTCAATTTGTACTCAAAGCTCATCAGTTCTCTCTCTGAAGGTGGATAGCATGCTTTTATCATGAGTCCTTTGGAATTGTCTTGAATCACTGTATTAATCACAGCAGCCAAGTATTTCACAGTTGATCATCATTGTCCTTGTCCTTGATTTGCAAGGTTTCCTGAGCCAAGTGCTACCAGTCAGCCCTCATTTTTATACAGCCTTGAACACTGAAAGAGTAGTTTATAGATCAATCTAGGTCAGGGGTGTGAACCTGTGGCCCTCTAGGTCCTCAAGTGCGAGTGTATGAGACCCAACATTACTATTACCATGCACAACGATTCCCTGGTTCTTCTCACTTCACTTTGCATCAGTTCATATAGGTCTTGCCATGTTTTTTTCTGAAACCACCTTCCTAACCATTTCTTATAGCACAATAGTACTCGATCACAATCATATGTCGCATCTTGGTCAGCCATTTCCCAACTGATAAGCATCCCCTCAGTTTCCAATTCTTTGCCACCACAAAAAGAGCTGCTATACATATTTTTGTACATATATATCCTTTTCCTTTTATCTCTTTGGGGCAAAGACCTAGGAGTGGTATTGCTGGGTCAAGGTATTATAGTCCTTTGGGCACAGTTCAAAACTGTTCTCCAGAGCAGCTGGACCAGTTCACTACTCCACCAACAATGTACCTATTTTCCCTCATCCCCTTCTACATGTGTCGTTTCTGATAGGTGTGAGATGGTACTTCAGAGTTGTTTTAATTTGTATTTCTCTATTCAATCGTGATTTAGGGCATTTTTTTCAAGCTAACTGTGTGTGTTTCTGTTTCAAGTGTATCTCTTATAAACAACATATTGTTGGATTCTGGATTCTAATACATTCTGCTGTTTCTGTTTTATGATTACCGTGTATTTCCTTCAACCCATTTTCTTCCATTTCTTCTTCTATCTTTTATCCTGACCTTCCACAAAAGTCTCTTTTGCTCCTAACTATGGCCTCCATTAATCCACTCTCCCTTTTATCATCCCCCCTTTCTCTTATCCCCTTCCCCTCCTAGTTCCCTACTAGGTAGGATAGATAAAAGGGGGGTCCAAAGCTCTTCTTTGTGTGCCTCTTATGTGGGAACACCTTCCCCATTCCATTTCTCCCTCCTCCCTCCTCCAGTGTATTCCTCTCTTGTACCCCTTCATTTCTTTTTTAGAGATCACCCCAATATAACAGATTCATAGCCATGCCCTATTTTTATGTAAACTCCTTTAAAATGCCTTAATAATGATAAAGTTCTTAGGAATTACATGAATCATCTTCCCATATAGGAAAGTAAACAGACTTCCCTTTCATGTTTACCTTTTTATGCTTCCCTTGAGTCTTGTGTTTGGATGTCAAATTTTCTATTCAGCTCTGGTCCTGTCATCAGGAATGCCTGAAAGTCCTCCATTTCATTAAATATCCATCCCCCTCCCCCAAAAAGTATTATACTCAGTTTGTTAAGTAAGTTATTCCTGGTTGTGATTCTATGTCCTTCACCTTCCAGAATATCATACCCCAAGACCTCTGTTCCTTTAATGTGGAAGCTGCCAAATCTTGTGTGATGCTGACTGTGACTCTACAATATCTGAATTGTTTGTTTCTGGCTGCTTGCAATATTTTCTCCTTGACTTGGGAATTCTGGAATTTGGCTGTAATATTTCTGAGAGCTTTCATTTTGGGATCTCTTTCAGGAGGTGATCAGTGGATTCTTTCCATTTCTATTTTACCCTCTGTATCTAAGATTTTGGTTGCAGTTTTCCTTCATAATTTCTTGAATTATGATATCTGCGATCTTTTTTTGATCATGGCTTTCTGGTAGTCCAATAATTCTGAAATTATTTCTCCTTGAGCTACTTTCTAGGTCAGTTGTATTTCCAATGAGATATTTCATGTTTTCTCCTATTTTTTCATCCTTCTGGTTTTATTTTGTTGCTTGATGTCTTATGAAGTCATTAGCTTCTACTTGCCCAAGGAATTATTTTTTTGCAATAAGCTTTGGTACATCTTTTTCCATGTGGCCAATTCTGCTTTTTGAAGAGTTCTTTTCTTCAGAGAATTTTTATACCTCCTTTTTCATTAAGCCAATTCTGTTTTTCAAGGTGTCATTTTAATATTTTTGTGCTTCTTTTAGCAAGCTGTTAATTCTCTTTTCATAATTTTCTTGCATCACTCTCATTTCTTTTACCAATTTTTCCTCTACCACTCTTTTCTCTTTCTTTAACTCTTCCTGGAATTCTTATTGGACTTATGTCCCACTAGCATTTTTCTTTGAAGCTTTGCTTGTAGCTGTTTTTGCATAATCATCTTCTGATTTGTGTTTTGGTCTTCCCTGACTCTGAAATAGTTTTTTTTTTTTTATGGTCAAGTTTGTTTTTGTTATTGTTGTTGTTTGCTCATTTTCACAGTCCATTTCTTGACTTTGATTTTTATGTTAAAGTTGGGTTCTGTTCACCTGGGGGTGGGAAGGTTCTGTCCCAAACTTCAGGCTTTTTCATGCTACTGTTTTCAGAACTAGTTCTGGGGGTCTGTACGTTTTCAGTGCTTTGAAGGTGATGTGATCCAGGGAGAGGTGTGGTCACTGCTCTTCTGGTTTCTGTTCTGGTCTTTACCCAGGAAGGGCCGCTGTTCTCCTGTAGCTGCAAGCAGCAGCCCTCCTCTTGGCCCCGGAACTGTGCCCAGGGCCCCTGCTCCTTACTAGATTTTTCTTAATGAGTTACATAACCTTTCAGCAATTACAGATTCGCTAAGCAGCTGATTCAGCCTCCTAAGCCTTCCCACTTAAGTTGTTCAGACCAAGTGCTTGTTGTTTGTTCTTTATCTTCCCATAATATCCTTCAGATAACCCTAGAGTCCAGCCCAACTCAGCCCTAATGTCCAGTTTGGGCCTTTGCTCTTTCCTTACCTTATTAAATATCACAGAAATATTAATCACCATACACAAGTACTTTACTTACAAGGCTCATGCCCTTATAATATTAGATGACATTCATATATTAGCCTCAAGATTTACATTTTGTATATATTATCTCAGTTTGTCCTCACAATCACACTATGAGCTAAGTATCCTAGTTATTGTTATCCCCACTTTAGAGAGGAGGAAATCCAAGCTCAGAAAGGCTGAGTGATTTGCTCGTGGTCATTGATTTGTTCAAAATAATTTTTTAATGCCCACTCCATATAAGGCACTCTATAAGACACTGAGGATTAAAAAAAAAAAACCAATGCCATAATCTTTGTCAAGAGTTTACATTCTTTACTCTAGAAACTAGAGTATCCAAAGTTGGAAACACACAGATCATTTGAAGAGATTCCAACAATCTCTGAGCTCCAAAGCAGTCTCACTAAACAACTACAAATCACAAAATCATGGGGTTCTACTACATTTGATCACCATCGTTGTAGTATTTCACTTAAAGTATTCTTCCATGTACTTTTACCAGATATGGTTAAAAGGAAAAAAAAACCCAAAAACATTGACAACTTTAAACAAAAGATCAAAAAGTTACCCTGTTGGAGCTGCAGTTCTTCAAATTCAAGCTGAAGTTGCTCACTCTCTTTTTCAAAATCATGAGTTAAAGCTTCTCTTTCTTCTGTTAATTGACGCACGTGATTCACATAATTTTCCACCTAAAACAGAAGCAGCAGCCACCACTGAACACATCTCTAGGCCATTTCAGAACCAATATAAAGCAGTCAAATAAGCTGCAGACAGTTTTGTTAACTGTTGTTTCTTATGGCAAGTGGCATGTCCAACACTTTACCAGTCTTTGATTTCCCACTCTACACTTTGGTGGATGGTATCCTTGCTTAACTGGGATAGCCAAAAAAATCCATCTCTTAGTGAACAGACTTCCATTGAGGAGCCTCACCAAACCCGGTTATTAGGTTGGTTCTCAGCTAACAAAGTCCTTTGTTGAGCCCATGCCTAGCTTTGCCAGCTTTTAGAGGCTCAGAACTAAGGTTGGAAGATACATTAGAGGACATGTCCAAGCCCCTCATCTTATAGATGAGAATGAAGCTTGGGGAGGCTCAATTATTTTCCTATGGTCACACAGCTTTTAACATTATCAGATGTTAAAATCTGAACTCAAGTATTCTCGACCCCAAGTCCAATGCTCTATCTACTAGGCAATACTGCCTTCTCAAGCTCATGTTCCATGGGTAAAGTTTTCAAGAGCTTTGGGTGGCTTCTGTAACTCCATTTTAGTGGAGGTGACAATGATAGCAATATCTGGCATTCTGGGAAGTATTTTTATAGAATCAGATAATTTGAGAAGTCAAAGGGACTCAGCAGTCCATCTGTGAAAAGAATCCCCACTATGACATTCACACCCATTATCTCATTTGAGTCTCACACTTCATCTGACACACGTATAGTACAGTTGTTTCTATGATACTGCCCTACACCAGTGGGCTGGGCTTTCCAGGTACAAAGACAGACCCTTTGACTTGGGAACAAGAACAATCTAAGCCAGGGTTTCAGGCATGGAGTAGCACCGAGAGATCAGTGTAACAGCTGAATAGAAGAGGTGATCTGGATCCAATTCTTAACTGTGGTATGAATCAGAATTAATAACCTAGTACAGTCTGAGTCCACGTAGGTATAGTTTCCATCCCAGGAAAAAAAAATAGCAGCAAGGGTAAAGCACCAATTTGAAAGTCAAATGCAATTAGCCAAGTTGGCAGGAAGGACACAAGCATTTATGAAGCATTTACTGTATGCCAGGCACTACACTAAGCACTTTACAAACATTATCTCACTTGATCTTCCCAACAACTCTGGGGAAGTAGGAGGTATTCTTATCCCAATTTTACAGCTGAGGAAACCGAAGCAGACAAAAGTGAAGTGACCTGCTCAGTCACACAGCTATTGTCTCAGACCAGACTTGAACTCAGGTCTTCTTGACTCCAGGACAACCATCTTATCCACTGCACCACCTCGCTACCTCAAACTGGAGACCCAAGAATTCGCTGCTGCCTGACCTGAAAATCTGAAGGACTAATAAATGAGTCAGTAGCAGCATCGATTTATACTGAAGATGTATGGCCATACTGTTCTCTCCTTCCCTTTCTTACTAATGTATTGCAGCTATACTACAAGTCTATTCCTGGAGTGTCTCTCCAGGGCTGCAGGGTAGCAATGGTAGAATTCTTAGAACAACTCCAGGTTATGCAAGTTACATACAGGATCACAGGTCCTTTCCCTAGACTTTTGAGTTCAGGAAGATATTTGGAGATACTCTGGTGTATGTAAGTGATACTTGAAGGCTCCCTTAATGATGAATTTTCACTGCTCAATTATTACCACCAGAGAAATACAGGGACATAGTGGATGTCAAAACAAAAAAACGGGATTGATCTACAAGAAGACTAGTAGCATCAGATGATGCTATTTTTTTTCATCAAAACATACTTTTGATCAAAAACATGCCAAGTGTCCAGTAGGTTAGCTAGGTAGGACCTATCCTGAGTTTGCACTCCACTGGCAATGCCTTTAAGAATCAATGGTCACCTCCATACCACTTTGCTGTCTGGGCAGGGATTTGGGGTGGCTCAGCTGACCTTGTCCTTGATTTGCAAGGTTTCCTGGGCCAAGTGCTACCAGTCAGCCCTCACTTTTATACAGCCCTGAACACTGAAAGAGTAGTTTATAGATCAGTAGACTGATCAGGGATGGGAACCTGCAGCCTCAAGGCCATACGTGGCCCTCTAGGTCCTCAAGTGCAGCCCTTTGACTGACTATAAACTTCACAGAACATTGTTCTACCCCTGGTAGGTCATTTCCAAGGGGACCAGGTCTATGGCTAGAACAGCAGTAGGGAAAGTCAATGGAGAGAAAAACAGGGGATATTCATATTGTCCTACTTTGCATGAAATAATGTATTGTGATAGAATGGCATAATGTATAGGTGCAGGAAGACCTTGTTCAAATTACACCTCTGACATCAATTATAAGACCAAAGATTAAACACTTAACCTATGCCTACATCATAAAATAGGGAGATGGGGGCGGCTAGGTGGCACAGTGAGTAAAGTGCCAGCCCTGGAGTCAGGAGGATCTGAGTTTGGTTCTGGCCTCAGACACTTAAGACCCACACAAAAAAACTAGCCGTGTAACCTTGGGCAAGTTACTTAACCCAACTGCCCTCCAAAACGCAAAATAAAATAGGGAGACTATTGTTCCCCTCTGACTGAATCCAAATTCCCCACCACTGGTTGTCTGTCATTAGACTAGTGCAGTATTCATGGAGACATGAATTTCTTTACTGTGAGAACAGATAAAAGAACAGAGTAAAAGCCTCAGGGGCTTGATCAGAGGTAGTGTTAGCAGAAAGACTATGGACCCAAATGCCTCCTCCTTGCTGATTATTTCTTGGATACAGCATTTCTTGGAAAGAACTCCTCCTCTTGATGCAGGCTCATGTGACCACCTGTCTGATCACTGTAATAATCTCCTGAAAGGTCTTTCTGCCTTCACCTCATCCTGCGCATTGCTGTGAGACTTACCTTCTTTACCCAAGAATTAGATCATGCTACTCAATCTGATCATCTAAGTAAGGGAGTTTGTCCAATATACAAGGTTAATAATGTTCATAAAATGCGAAATTTTAAATTATGGTCTTCATTTTTTGACAGCCTTAAAAAAATAGGTCATTTCAAATATGCTTCACAACAACCTAGCTGTAAATCCCATCAAAATAATAATATACTTCCTGAAACTACTGTGCGATTGATTTGTCTGTGATGGCACAGGAGTATTCTGAAAACAATCCTTCATGTATTCTTCTTGGAAGTTGTCATTTTGAAAAATGGAGAAGAGTAAACAAAAGTAGTTTAAACAAATTACAAACAAACATAGAAAAATAGCTCACAGAAAACAGTAAGGCCGTATAAAGGAATAATTCTATAGTAATTGCTCTTACTTCTTTCATTTCTTCCATGTGTTTTACTCTGAGCTCCTCCAAGTCTCTAGAAACATTTCTCAGCTTCTCCTCACTCTGTTGCAATGAACGCCAGACATAACAAAGCTGATCTTCTGCTGTAGCAAGGGAATCAATTCCTTCATTCTCAAGAAAATGAAGTATGTCTTCCAACTGAACTTTTTCCTTAATGAAAGGAAAGCAAAAGCACAAATAAGATTTTTTTTTAAGTTACAGTAATTCGACATACAGGAAATCTTGAATGCATATATCCCAGGTTGTTAAATGTTCATAAAGACCATTTTCTTACCCTTCACTTAACCAGTTACAAATTCACAGGAATTGCTTCCTCCTCTAAATGTCAAAAGCTGCTAATAAGAAGCCGAATAAGGGCTGTATAATGCCAACTAAACTGAATGAAATTATGTTACATATTATAACCCACTAAATTATCACATAATCTACATGTCCAACTCAGAACAATTTTATTATTAGGATCTGAAAATATTCCAACAATCTTCTCTACAAGGTAAATTTATATTATCCTATGACCCTAATTCACTATCCCTATGACTTCATTCCTCCCTGGCCAATACTCTTCTATACGTAAAGTTTTTCTCCATTAGAATGTAAACTTATGAAGGACAGAGTTGGGTTTTTGCTATAGTATTTGTATCCCTGGCATAGAGTTTGGTATTGTTAATTGCAGTCAAGTGGTTTACTTGGCCTTGATCTCCAAGGTTCCTTTTGAATATAAATCTATGGTTCTCAGTTCTTTGCTCCCTCTAATATCAGACTAAAGATAATTCTACTGAATATATTCATCAATGTATTAAATGTATTCATCAAACTTTTGAGCATCTGTGTGCAAGATATTGTTCTAGGGATACAAAAATGGGTAATACATTATAACTATCTAGAAACTAGAGTTTTTTTTTTTTCATTTATTCTCATAGACCCCATTTCACCTAATCATTATCAGGCAATTATAATGCTCTTTACTAACAGAATGCCAGCTTTATATAACTAAACTCCTCAAAGAGCAGAGACAGTGGTAGTTTCTGGGAATTTTTTCTCTCTTTTGAGAGGTAAAACCTTTTCTCCTTCCTTCTCCACTCCAACTTATACACATTCACTTATTTATGTAACAAATGTTAAATATGTAATAACACATGCCAAAAGCACCATTATAGGTGTTGAGGGAGATACCAGTTTAGAGAAAACAGTTCTTGTCTACCGGAACTTGTACCAAAACATTCAGTATAGGCATATTTAACTTTATAGAATTGATAAATTCAAGCAAAGTTGTTGATAAGATACATTTTTGTAGAATGAACTCTAACTGCAGTTTTGCATTGGGCACAATTACAAACTATAAAACACAAATGAGATAGTGGGCACTTAATGTTTGTTTTTAAAATTGAACTGATAAGAAGACACACTGAACTGAGGTTTCTCTCCTTCCCCATAATTCCTTCCCTTTTATCTACTCACTGGCATCCTCTTTCCAAGCCCACCTCTCCCATGGAGTATTCCCTAATCACCCATCTTTCAAGATCTTGGGACCTGTCCTTATATCTTAATTTCATTTTAAGAATATGCCTCATCTACTTGATTAGAATGAAATCTCCTTAAAGCCAGGCTTTATTCTTATTTGATATTTGTTTTCCCATGCCTAAGAGGCACAGAAGCACAGAGAGCTGGCCTCAAAGCCAGGAAGACCTGATTTCTCATGTCACCAGTGATAAATCTCTACATGACCTTGGGAAAATCTCTTGACTTTTGAGTGCCCCAGGCATCTCTCCAAGACTATTCACTGATCCATATGGGTAGAAAAGTTTTCTCACTCAGAACTCCCTACATTAATAAAATCATAGGTCCCTCAAAATAAATAAAAATTCCCACAAATAACACAAATTCTTGCCCATTACAAATGCAAATTTAGTTGCTGAATTGAAAAGTAAACTAAAATAAGAGTTAAGGAATCAGAAAGAGAAATCTTTAAGTAATATATAATAAAATCAGTTTCCTGAGACAAATTTTCTAACAGTGAAATTCTCCATATGTAGTTTCTACATGGCAAAGTACATTTATACATGCTCTATACATGGCAGATACTAAATGAATGCTTATTAAGTAACTAACCTCCCTGGAAATAAAGACCCTACAATAATTACAAATCAGACAACTAGTTTTCTGTATGTATAGGGCTCCTGAGATGCAAGGAAGGAAGTGACAGAAAGAGCTAAAGCTGGCTGGAAGCAAAGGGCTAATGAAGGTTAAAAACACACAACTGCACTTTGAACAGCAGTGAGGCAGACAGGGTTAGACCTCATTAGACACCATTTCTCCTATGAAAACCAAAGTCCAAGAGAAGGAGAATATGCTGTCCAGCTCTACATACCATGGTCAAAGAGGGAACAATACTGTAATAGCATATTCTGAGGACCAAACCAGGGTAAAAGAGGGATCACAGTTTTGGGATTACAGTCCTGGGATCATAAATTTACTGATAGTAGTCAGTCCCTTTAAAGGTTATCTTGTCCACCCCTCCCCACTTTAACCAAATAGGTTAAATTACTTTGCTCAAGGCCAAACTGAAAGTGGCAGAAGTGGGATTTGGCCTTGGTCTTCTAACTAATTCAGTTTTCTTTCCACTTCACAATCCTGCTTTCTTGAGGCAGATACTGACACAAATATGTAATTCAAAACTTTCACAAACATTAAAATTCTACTAGAACACGAGCTTGTTGAGGGCAAGGACTGCCTGGATTTTCTATTTGTATCTTCAGTCTTTAGCATGCTTCTTGGCACAAAGGAAGCATTTAATAAATGCTTTAGAATTCATTCATTTTTTGAGATTTCAATACTCTTACATACTCCAGCTTCTTCAACTTACAAATGATTAGCATTTTATTTGGAAACTGAAAAAGCTGGAAAGTTTCCTTCTCCAATCTAAGATTAAGAAGAAGCTGTAAAAACTAACATTTTATTTTGTTCATGCAAACTTGGCTGAAATTCAGCATGACTTCATAGGTATCTATTACAACTGACTCTGAAAACAAAAAAAAACCAAGTTGTCGATTTTTTGAAAACTAGACTAAAGAAATTAGAATTGCTTTTAAATGTACTTCCAAAAAAAAATAAATAAAACCAAAACCCAGTAAGCCCTTGGTCTGTGAAGATTACATAATAAGGTTCTAACAAACTTCAGAAATGCACTTTTTGCATTCCCTAACTAGTCAAATCCACTGTACCCGACTTACTAACCCCACTAAGACCAACCTGGCATATATTCAGAGCAATCCTGCCCAGTAGAATACATTTTCTGATATTCCTGCTACTGGTTTCTCTCTTGGTTTACCAAAAGTAGTGTTAGTCTCTAAAAGTAAATATACCTTTAGCTTCAATTCTCATTCAGATAATTCTACATCCAGTTTAAAGTCAGAATGTGTTAGATGATGAAAATAGCATTCAAAATTAAGTAAGTAAACACCCCAGTAAGATATTCTGCAAAAGCAAATGATAAAGGAGCAAACTTAGTTCTTAATACAAGTTCTAAATAACAGGAAAATGCAGTTATTTTTCTATACTTTTCTAATACATTTGACTTGAGGTAATTTAATATTTGTATTTACCAACGTAGAATTCTCCATTTTAGTTTCTAGTTTACCCAACACAGCATCACCAGGACAGTGCAGTGTAACTGAATAGACAGTTCCAAATAATCCTGGGGATACGATGGAAAATAAGCCGCTAGCCACAGCATAGCAAGCAAGGAAAGTGCGTGAGACAATGTATGAGCTTTAGGGGTTGGGACTCTATAAGTGAACATTTAAAGTGCACTACGGCCCAGGAGAGGTGGGGGGAAAAACCCCAATAAGATGGAAAATAAGGCCAGAAAAGAGGTCACAGGACCACAGAATCCTGGCCAGCTCGTCCAACTTCATTTTACAGATGAGGAAACTGATCCGGGAGGGTTCAACTGGGAGAAGACAAGCGGGAGTTGGGATGGGGGGAGGGAGAAGAACGGGAAGTTCAGGAAATGACTAAAAAAAAATGTCAATTAAACAATTTTGTAGGGACAAAGTCATGGCCTGGAAAAATTCACGAGGCCTGATGCCTTCTGGGGCCAAAAAGGGGACAAAGGGGCCACGGGTCCCTTGCTTGCTAGACAAGCGAGTGGAATATTAAAAGCCATCTATCTGTACAGCAGTGGCCGGAGAACCTAGGACCCCTGCGGGCCTCCCCTTGCTCGGCTGCGGCCGCCCATCTCCGCGGGCA
This sequence comes from Petaurus breviceps papuanus, assembly GCF_028583685.1. Classification (NCBI taxonomy): domain Eukaryota; kingdom Metazoa; phylum Chordata; class Mammalia; order Diprotodontia; family Petauridae; genus Petaurus; species Petaurus breviceps. Next base: position 12,376,507 of record NW_027187338.1, on the reverse strand, counting down.
GCTAGCAAGCGTGGCCTCAGTACTCCCTGCACGCCCAGGCCCACAAACCCGGTGTGTCCTGAGAGGCGCCGGGCGCGCGCGCACACACAGAGCTCGGGGCACGCACGCACACACACCGTTTGGGGCACGCGCGGGCTCAGGACGCGCGCGCACAGTTCAGGGCACGCACACAGAGCTCGGGGCACGCACCCACACGCCTCGGGGCGCGCGCGCACGGCTCGGGGGCACGCGCGCACACCCCTGCAGCCTGCAAGGCCTCTCCTCACGAACTCATTCACTCCACCAGGTGTTGGAGTCTGGGGGCCGGAGAAAGGGTGAAAGGGAGGGAAAGAAAGGGAAAGAGATAAGAGAAGGCGGTTTTCTCTCCCGGCTGTCGAGGCTGCGAGCGGGTCTGGTTCTGCGGAAATGCTGAAAAACCCCTCCCTCGCCGAAGTCCGGCAGAGACTCCCCGGAGGACAGTCAGCGACTCCAAACTGCAGCGGCCGACTGGCTCTGCGGGAGTCATGGCAACCGTTCGCGTCCCGGGGCTCGTCTGGCGGTAGCCATGGTTATGGAGCATACCATTCGCCTTAGAAGGAGGGATAGGGGTGTGAAGGCACGGACCACTGCCACGGGGAGGGGAGCGGAGAAAGCAGGTGGAGGGAGAATTCTGGCCCAAGTGTGCTGGTCTTTGTTTCCGCGTGGGTGCAGCCCACGAAGGTTACTGGGGGAGGGGGACGCAATCGGGGCTCATGGACATCTGGAGTTTGGAAGGATCTTGGGACATAGGATTTAGGGAAGAACGTTCAAACCCCCTATTTCTAATCCAAGCTCTCATTCTGACAGATGCCCAGGGAGGTTATGACCTGCCCAAGGTAGTAAGTGGCAGAGACGGAGTTGGAGCCCGGGTCCTCTGACTCTCTTCCTGTCACCATGAAATGCCTTAAGGGGTCTTTGGCCTTGTCCTGTACAGGTTTTCAGAAATCTGTAATGGGGCGAGGCCTAGATGGCATGATTTTCAAGACTGCAGGTGACAAGAGGGAAAGGCTGGCTAGCATGCGGGATGACAGAATCAGGCAGGAGTGATTCTAGTGCCTGGTCACTGCTGACCCTTTCACAAAGCCTCCGGGCATAACAGTAACCTGAAGCTTAGTTCATTTCAGGCAGGGATGAAGGCCCTGCTAGTGCTGAGCTGGCTAACCAGATAGGGACATAGTGACCAGGGGAAGGCTGGCCTCCAAGAGATGAACTGGCTTTGATGACCAATGAAATGGATAAAAGCACAAAACTGCCTAGAGTGACCGAGCCCATCTCCCCACTCCCTGTCACTTCCAGTAACAGCAAAAAGTGCAATTGTCTTGGGTAGTTATTTCTCACTTAGGTTTCTGATATGGAAAATAAAAATGCAAACACTTTCAAGTCTCAAAGGCATTTATTAGAGATTCAGATAAGACAAGGCATATATGTATCATCCACATGACATTAGAAAGCTTCCTGATACTATTATGCGTTATAGTAAACATAACAAGACTTCTGCCATTCCAGTGGAAAGCTACAGATATCTGTCATGTCAGCATTGCAAAGCTCTAGGGACATTGAAAGGATATTGTTTATGTGGCCTTTTAAAGGTTCAGTACCTTCACATTTGGACTACTGGTCCCTTGGCTGTTCATCATGTAGGATTCCAACAAAGTCACGTAGAGACAGACACCAATCTGCTTGTCTCTTGAGGTACAATCTGCTTTGGACTTAAAGACTTTCCAGATCAGCGGCCACCTTGACCTGACTTTTCTGGGCCATTATGGAGCTAATACATTCATTCATTCAACAAACATTTACTAAGTTCTTTGAGTCTTCCTAGAAAACATCCAAATTGGTCCTTTCAAACATATTTTAACCATTTCTTCACAGTTCACACTGTACTTTTAGCATGTTATAAGTACAGCAGCACCACAAGATAAGCATTATTACAAACCAATTATCTACTCAATACAGTAATAAGGCCCAGTTTTTTCAACTGTCTTTAAAGCAAATTAAACTACTGATATTCTGCCTTGTTCCTGTTACCTTGGGAGTGCTGGATACGGACCTAGCTACAGAATGGAAAAAAACTAGAAAAAGATTAGACAATGCAGGACAGGAATGTTGGGTTAAATGGATAGGAGGGTTGGGGTGTGGAGACCAAGATCAAGAAATTTCGTTCTATAGTAGGGGATGTAAAGAATTCTAAAGGTGAGTTGCACAAAGTAGGCACTTAATATGGAACTGGTTATCTTGAAGAGAAGGCTTAGGGGGTCACAATGGCTATTCTGAAGTATTTTAAGCACTGTTACCTACAACAGGCATTTGATTTGTTCCAGAGGTCAGAACTAGGAGCAGCAAGTGAACACTGAAAGGCAAATTTAAGCATCGCAACAGAAAGTGTTTCCTTAACAGAGCTATCCCATAGTGGAACGGGCCATTTCCAACAGTGGCACTAAGTTCCCTCTCATTGGAGGTCTCCAGAAAGGCTGGCTGACCACTACAGGGGTAGGTTTTGCATTGAGTTGTTTCAAGTATGAGTCATTAGGATCCCTTCCAACTATGACACTGTGTGGTTCTGTGTACAAGTGATATCCTTGTCCAATAAGCAGATAATACTACAAGAGGAATAACCCAACAGAGAAAGGCCTCCAGTGCTCTGGGTGCATGTTGGACATATAGGTCATGGGAAGAAATTGCATAGGATGAGAAGGCAGAGGGGGCCAGCTACAGCATTGTAATCCATCTGGATCAAGGTGTGGTAGTAACTCTGGGTCTCATTCCAATCCTTTTCCTGGTCTTACTTGTTCCTTTGGTAAATGGGCAAATTACCAAGAGGTAGTTGGGTCAGAACTGGTGGGGAGTGTATAATAATTACTAGGAAGAGGAGAGAGAATAGAGATGCTCAGAAGCTGGTTTCATAGAATTGTGACCAACAAACAGCCTCATGGGAGGAATGTTAGCCCATAAAAGGAAAGGTGGTGAGGATCATTTGGAGGAGCTGGTGGAAAAGGGATGGGATAGCAAACAATGGGAGGAACCAAAGGACCCTTGGTAATGGAAACCCCAAGTGAAGGTCATTTGGCTCTGTCGGGTCTGGACCTGGCCTTTGCCAAGGTTCTCACTCCCACCTGGAATTCACTCCCCTCTCATCTCCCACTTAGAATCTCCAGTTCCCTTCAAAATTTTCCCTGATCTGCAACAGCAACTGGTTTATCATCCAACTACTTATAGTTTTTATTTTCTTACATGTATATATGTTGTTTCCTCTGTAGATATAGGTTGCTAAGGGGAGTGAAACTCATTTTAATATTGGAATAGTGCCTGGCACAGAGCAGTTGTTTAATAAATCTTGCAAGTTGGCTAAATCCTGGATCTGGGAAGAAAATCTATGAGTATGCTCAGGCGATCTCCAAGGGGTTCCTTCCTGGCCCCACAGAGAATATAGTGCTTCGAATAATTAGAATAATAAATTTACACAATGCTTTAAGATTTACAAAGGGCTTTCCTCACAACAACCCTGTGAGGTAGGTAATACAAATATCCCCATTTAAAAAAAGAGGAAGTTCAGGCACATAAGGGTTGCGTGACTTGCCCAGGGTTACAAAATGAAAGCCTCAGAGCCAAGACTCACACTCAGATTCTATGACCAGAGTCTAGCAGGTAGATGACAAGGGTAATTAATTACAACACACATTACACAGAAAGTGCATAATAGAGGTGCAAAGTGCTATGCCAAGTCCACGAAGAAAGTCTTGTTATAACAGGACAGGGTTCAGGGAAGGCTTCCTGGAGGTGATAGCAACCAAGTTGGACAGCCTACCTCCCTGGGGGAGGGATGCAGATCTTAGGATCTCAGGATTCATCCTCAGAGAGAGCTCAACAAAAGCTTAGGGGAGGCAGCCAATTCAGACCATACACTGAAGCTGGATGTGACATTAAGAGATATGACATGAACACTGTGCCGAGTTTCTTCGCCTTTCTAGGCCTCAGTTTCCTAATCTGTACGAGGGGCTTGGGCTGCCTCATCTTTAAGATCCTTTCCAAGATGCCAAGAAAATAATGCTAAGGTTCCAAGCAATCATGGTTTAACTGTGCAAAAGCTTTTTGCAAACTCGAGCAAATTTAAAATGTAAAAATTAACTTGAGCTTGCCTTAACTTTTTAAAAGCCTGGGTGAAAATCCTATTTTGGAAGGAGTGACCGGAAATGGTCCTCTAATTCTTGGGCCAACAGAGGCAAACTAAGACTTAAACTAGGCATGTGGATGGAGTAGGAGCATTTGCTACCAACCCAAACCGGTCTAGAGAAGAGGACACTGGTCTGAAATGTGCTGCCCTTCCCTCCTGTAACAGCAGCCTAGCAACCTGTAACTAACTTGTCAATTAGTTATGAAGTCCCCAGCTAGCCAGCAGTCCCTCTCCTGAAACCACCCCATTTTGTGCCTCGATGCACTCTGACATCACAGCTTCTCTTTTCTACCAGGCTTTAGGTTCCCTCCACCCTGTTATCATGGCACCTGGTACAAGGCCTCACACATAGTAGGGAGTCAATTAAAAAAAAAATCCTATCTGTGATTTTACTAGCAGGCGAGCACCTGACTGAAGGTCTTCACCTCTGCAAACAGTCTCGGAGCCTCGCCCAGGGCATTGAGATGAAATAACTTAACCAAACCACAAAACGAGTGTGTCAGAGGCAAGACTAGAACCCAGTTCTCTCTCTAGCCCTCACACAATGCCTCTCAGCTCTGATTAGTATCTGCTGAATGAATGAACTATCCTTTCTTGCTTCTAGCCCACACTGGAGTTTTGGTCGCATAGATGTAACCAGAGCAACTCCAGGTCCTCAGTCATTCCCTTCTTTTTAGTGGAGGGTGAGGTGGGAAGGGATGGAGAGATCATCAGTACCAGTGACGACTAATTTCTTTTGAAGTCATTGGCTATATATATGACCAACCATTGTTAAGAACTGATCATCCTGCTTTACAATTAAAATTGAATATAAAAAAACACTTATAATAAACCTCTCATGGAAGCCTCAATTTCCTAATTTGTAAACCAAAGCAATAGCTTCAAATTTCCTCAATTCTTCAGGTTTTGGACGATTACTGTGACCTAGATTACATACCAAATGCTTTAACTCTGAAGCTGATGATCCTAAACTCCTACTCCTGGTCCAGTTAGGGCCCAGGCCAAAGCCTCATGATTTTAATACGGCCTCCCCTCCTACCTAGCCACTCTAGCATGTAGTGTTTGAAACTAAAGGATCCATAAAGTATAATTCCACCAAGGGCACTTATGTCACAGTTGCTTGGTGAGGAGGCCAAAGCAGATGACCTTTAACATACCTGGCTGGCTAACAGTGTCTGTGAAAGACAGCTCAGAAGCACAAATCACATTGAACATAAAGTTGCATCACCAGCTTCTGAGGCATTGTGCTCATGGATGGATTCAGGCAGGGAAAAAAGTACTCTCAAAATAAAAAGATCCAACAATTGAGGAATTCTCACATCAAATTTCTACTATACAAGCTTTGCCAAATGCCACACTTACAACTGGGTTGTCTTTTGTGTACACACTGATAAAACTATGACCACTCATGAGTCAAATGCTATAATAAGCTTGTAAGCTGGATACACTAGAGTGTGTTTTTAGAGGGTTCAATTCCCAGTTAAACCTTTTTGAAAATAGAGGTGTGAAGGGATACCACCGTATACCCATCAAATTAGCAAAGATCATAAAAAATTATTAGATTCAATGTTTATAGGCCTGCTGAGAAAGAGACACCTTATGATAATGTTGGCAGAGCTGTGAACTGGTACAATCTTGTTTTAATATTGCAAGAACAATATGCAACATGACTCCATATATGACATATATCTAATTACTTACCATTTAGGGAGGGGGCAGGTGACAGAGGGAGGGAGAAAACTTGGAACTAAAATTTAAAAAAAAAATGAATGTTAAAAATTGTCTTTGTAATTGGAAAAAATAAAATACTATTTTAAAAAAATATATGCAATGTGACTCACAAATGGGATCACACCCCTTGATCAAGTGATCTCATTTCAATAACTGTAACCTAAGGATATCATTAAAAGGGAAAAAAATTATGGTTGTGTTTAAAGTATTCATAACTACAGCTATCCCTTCCACGTGGGGGAGGGGTAAAAGGGGAAGGGCATGGTACCTACCCCCTGTAATCTGGAAAATCCACAGAAAATTTTTGGCCCTCCCTTCATAGCAGAGAAATCCGAACATTCTTTTTCTTTTATGGGGTGTTTACAGTACCTTATTGTAAAATTTGGGTTAAATATTTGATCACAGGCTCTGTGTCATCTGCTGGTTTCTGCAAAACTCCCCCTAAATTCCCACTTAATTTCTTATGCCAATCCCTGATATATCAAAATTTCAATGGAGAAAATCTTGATGTGGAAGTACTTTAAAGTAAATGTATTTTAAATGTAAATCTCTTTATCCAAATGAAAAATGCCAGAATAATCATGGTAGGAGACGACTGTTTTCCCGGAGTGTCAAATAGAGAATACAAAGAAATATGTAAAGAGCAAACAACTCTATCAACAATTTCCATACTTGTTTTCTCACAGTTGTGCCAATAAGAGTTTTGTAATTTTAAACTATTTTTTGCCAATTTTTGATGGGTATAAGGTGCTATTTCATCTCACTTTAATATAATAAATATAAATCACTATTATTTAATGAAATAGCAACAAAATTTAAGTACAGAGATGGAAGACACTAAAAGAGAACATAGAACAAAAAAATTTACTGTTAAAGTTTATGTACATGGACATGTTTTAATCAAAATACTAAAAGTTTGGAGTTTATTATTTTATTTGGGCTTTTATTCCTTCTATCCTTTGATTTTTTTTTGTTGAGATGGTTCTTTAGCTTACAGTAAATTCTTTTATGAAGAAAATAAGAACTATATCCCCTTTATTCCTTTTTCCATTTGAAGTGGTAAGTTTAGCTATATAAAACCAGAGCTGGTCTGCCTTCATTTTCATTTTTAATGATAATCAAATACCATTAAAAGACAAAAACCAAATTGTTCTGAAATTAAATATTCCCTTTCTATTTCAACACTCTTTTCACCTTCCTACAGATTTTCCTTTTCTTTAGGGAAGGCAAAGATGATTTCCATTTCTCTGTATCATCCTCTGATTCAAGCCTCGGATTTGGGAGACAAACTCTTTGCCTCAGTTTTCCTCATTTATAAAAGCCATGTGTCGAGACTGTAGGTTACTCACAATCTTTTCTTCTATTTCCATACCTTTTCCCACTTCTTCATCAGAAAGAGACAACTGTGTTTCTGAGTCTTTGGTTACAATAACCACCTTGGACCTCAGAGATTCAAGGATATTGGCCACCACAACCTGATGACAATAAATCTCCAGAGCCTTCCGGGCATGATCAATTACAAGTGAGGGGTCTGTCTCCAACTTAAAGGAAATTACAAATGCCTTGGGAGCCCAATCTTTAACAAGAGGAGAAAGCATTTTTGGCACCATCTTCATTGTTATCTGCAATGGAAAAGAAACGTTTAACACCAGGAGAAAAAATATTCACATAAAAGATCCCTGTCAACAGTAACCAAGGGAACCTGGAATGAGGTTTCTCACCATGTTCCTGTTCATAAAGGCACTGCCAATTTTAGAGATCCTTATAACTGGATGGGACTTTCAAGGACATCTAGCTTCACCCTTACCCAGTGTGTGAATCCCCTCTGGAATATAATAATTTAAATGAGGTAGCTCACCTATCAATCTCATCTGTATATTTCTAGGAGAGAAAATGGTTTTCTAATAAGTATCCCCAGCATTATAGTAAGATTTGAAGAGAAATGGAAATAATCTTAAGAACATTAAGATCACATGAGAGCATTAAGAGCTGGAAGATATAAGGTCCATGTTTTTGTCAGTGTAACTTGGCTAATTTGCACCTGAACATCTGTTTCAGTTTGCTGAACATCTCCCCATTAGACGGAGATCAGAATAACAGCATTCTTTCAACACCCAGCTGTTTGGATGTCTAGTTGAAAAGCCTGAGTACAGTAGAACTCTTATGATGTATATTGTGGGATGATGATGGTCTGTATAAGCCTGATATCCCCCTAGAAGTTTCATTATTATATTTATCCAGATTTTCACCCTCGTATTCTAATGTAGTCTTATAATTAACTACAGAAGACTGATCATTACACCAAAGTTTTTGGCAGGTTTTTCTAAGAGTGTGGGGGCAATGAACTAAATGTAAGAAATGTTTAGTCCTCTCTTCTAGTACAATTATTCCTTGATTTTTTCGATTAAAAGAATGGCTATGTCTAAGGTAACCTCAAAATTTCCACTTGCAGCAACCTTCAAGATGGACATTACTGATCAACAGAACTTTTCCTGGGGAATTTAAAGTACATTAAATTTCTATTTTTAATTGAGAATATTTTTTCTTTATTAACATTGACATGAAACAGTAACACATGCTCTTTAATTCCACAGTCCCCTTTAAGTTTGCTAGAAGTACATCAAGGTTTGGGAAGAAAAATTTTACCTAAACTGGCACAACAGCAGTTCCCCGAATTCAGTATCATTTCCTACCCCCATGCCTTTGAAGAAACTGTTCACCAAGGGTCCCCCGTGTGCTATCTCCACTGGGAAGGCTTTCCTAACCCTCTTGGCTGTGAGTGCACTTTCCCTCACTCTATACTCTCATGTATAAACTTATGCCAGCATGTGGTACACTCCTGTGGTACGTAAGATTCTCCAGGGCAGGGACAGTTTTCCATTTTATCTTCATATCCCCAATGCTGAACATGGTGATTTGAATAGTAGGTGCTTTTAAAATATTTGTGGATTGGACAGATTTTAAACCTGTTAAAGAACAATGAGGCAAAAACCAAATTAATAAGCATGAATCCCTAAATTTAGCTGCTCTTTGGACTTTAAAGATGTGTGACTCTTACTACTGATGTCTAAATATCCCTGACATAGTCTAGTCTTCATGAGTTATACGTGAAAACACATTCATCACATGGAATCTAACCCAATGACTCTGTAAGCTTAGCCAGGGTGGTCCTTAGATGACAGGCCTAGTGTATGTTCTAGAGCCACACTAACTTGCCCAGAGCTTTTCCAGGTAGAACCTGCCAGCTTTCCTGGTCTTAAGGGCAGATTAAATACAGAGATCATGGCGGCCTTTCTTACTAGCATAACCAACCAATCTTCTTTTCAAGAACTAAGGTACTTCTTCTATTTCTCACTATGTGCTCAATCTCCTCTTTAACACTGCCAGTTCCCATGAGTCATTTATATGTCAATGACTCCCAGATAAAACACAGATCTAGCAGGAGTTTCTTCTACCAAGTTTTCAATCCTGCATCATCACTTGAAGAACCATCATTTTGAAATCTATGTCCTGTAGGCTGCTAGGTCGTGCAATAGTGCACAGAGCACCAGGTCTGAAGTCATGAAGACTCATCTTCATGAGGGCAAATCCAGCCTCAGACACACACACACTTGTGTGACCCTGAGCAAGCCACTTAACTATGGTTGCCTCAGTTTCCTCAACTGTATGATGAACTGGAGAAGGAAATGGCAAACCACTCCAGAATTCTGGCCAAGAAAACCCCAAGTGGGGTCATGAAGAGTTGGACACAGCTGAACAACAACAATAATAATAATCTCACTACACATCTTTCCCTTTATATATATCTCTTTTCTAATAAAATTCCCCAACACTGACACCCAGGTTCACAACCTGAGAGGCACCTCTGAAGCCCAGCTCTTCCACACCCTCACCCCCCGCTGTCCACTTACACAGCCTTCATTCTAGTTTAGGCCCTCAGCCTTCCCATCAAGACTCTTACAATAGCCTCTTAATTGGATTCCCTGTTCCAAGTCCCTTAACCACAGGTCTCAACATGATACTCTCCTGCTCAATGAACTCCAATAGCTCTCTAGAATCAAATACAAACACCTTCATTTGGTAATTTTTAAAGTCTTTCACAACCTGACTAGACCAATCTTTCTTTCTTTCCTTTCTTATTGTAATTCCTCCCCTCTATGCAATCTTGGTCCAGCCAAACTGGCTGTCTGTCTCCCAGGCAAGGAAGGCACTAGCAGCTCTTCCTGTTTCTCAGAATCCCAAACTCCCTTCAAATATCTGCTGAAATGCCACTTGTTACATGTTACAGATCCCCCTTGCTGCTGGTGCCAAAGTTACCTTGTTTGTGCTTATAATACTGCATTATGTGTGTAGATCATACCTGGTATCTTTCCCCAAACAGAACACAAGTTTCTTGGGGGCGGAGAGGTTTCATGTTTGGCTCTGTAGCCTTAATGCCTAGCACAACAGTTGGCACACTGCCTGAAGGGCATAGAGGCAGGAAAAGGTAACAAGAAGCAGAGTAGGCTTTAAAATATTGTCACCAGTCACAACATTCTCAACAGTCATTAAAAGTGAGATTTGGCAGGCAGATAAAATAAAAAAGTCAGGCTCCTTTAGGAGTTGTACAGATGACAGTTGTACACATGGAAAAGTGCTGAGCACAGAGCTTGGCACACAGCAGGCACTATATAAACGATTATTCCCTTTCACTTCTTTTATTCTACAATTGAGGAAACTGATACCCAGGAAGTAGTATGCAAAAATTACCTTGGTATCATAGAAAGGTCAGTTGTAATGACTGGAATATAGCAGGTGCTTAATAAATGCTATTTGATTTAAAATGCTTCTCTAATTCATGAGGCAGTCTAGCATGTAAATTTATTTAAAGCTTGGGAAGGAAGATTATGTCTACATGAAAAGAACAGATAAAATTTTCTTTCTAATAGAAACACAGACCACACACTTTCATTAAAAATACCATTAATTTTAAATGGCACTTGGATTTTACATAAACCAGAACTAAAGGAAATATATGCCTAATATAGACCAGTATAGTGTACAGCCTTGATTTAGATAGAGAGTTTATTTTGGAGTCAAGGCAGATTTGTGAAGGAGCTACAGGGGAGATAAGGAATAAGTATATACATCAGGGGTCCACTGCTTAACCCAATCCCTTTGGCCCTGTTCCCCATGGAATTCCATCATAATTGACAAAAGATTTTGGGAAAGTCCACAGGACTGATGTGGGCACTCTAGATCTCTAATAAAGATATCTAGAACGCTGCTTCTCTTACCACTGGACACCAGGACTAAAAGAAATTGAGTCAAAGACTTGAACTTCTAAAAACTGCTTAACACACATTTTGAAAAGAGTCAGGGTCAAAGTAGAAAATAGAACAAGTGGGGGATGGAATAAGATGGAAGGAAATACGGTCTTTCACAATATAACTACTACAGAAACGTTTTGCGTAATTACACATGTACAACCTATACTGAATTGCTTATCTTCCCAGTGGGGGTGGGTGAGGAGGGAAGAAGGGAAAGAATCTGGAAATCAAAGTTTTAAAAACAAATGTTTAAAAAAAATTAAATTTTTTTTGGAGGGGTAATTGGGGTTAAGTGACTTGCCCAAGGTCACATGGCTAGTAAGTGTTCTGTGTCAGAGGCTGGATTTGAACTCAGGTCCTCCTGACTCCAGGACTGGTGCTCTATTCACTGTGGCACGTAGCCACCCCCAAAGAATTCTTTTTTCTTTTACATACAATTGGGAAATGAGATATACAAGCACTGGGGTATAGAAATACATCTTGCCCTGCTAGAAAGCTAGAGGCGGAATGGGGGAGGATATAAAAAGCAGATTGGGGGAAGGGGTATTCAGTATGCTTTCTGTCTTGGGGTGGGTGGTAAGGGAAAGAGGAAGAGGAAATTTGTAACTCAAAATCTTGTGGAAATGAATGTTGAAAACTAAAAATAAATTAAAAATTAAGAGTGAGAAAAAAACTGTTTTAAGTCCATTAGTTTTATAAATGACTTCTGCACTGCATAAAGGTAAACCTGGGTTTTCAAAAGGCTTCTTAGTGGAATACAAGCTCTGGCAGGTCCCATCAAGCCGGAAAGGCTCCCCCTGGCAATGAACCGCCTACCTGTCATTCCAGAACCAATCTAGCTAAGTCTGGTCAGGCTTATCACTAGGTTGACAAAACTGATTCACTTTTTAGTTACAATAACTCTGTAGCTGGGTCTTGGATGGGTTGTCATCTACATATAAGAAAGGATGTCACAAGGATGACACTGCAGATCACTGAAGTATTTATAAAAAAGTGTTCAGCGTTTAGGATTGGAGAAGGAAGTATTTGATTTGATAAGGAAGGAAAGAGGTGGAGGCCAAGGTTCACCAAAGAAATAAGGAAAGGGGGAAATATTGCACAAATTATTAGATAAACTCCATCGTGCCCCACAGCTCCAACACATTATATACCTAAGCATCTTTCAACACACAATTTTTGCAGAACCATTGGCAAAGGTTATTATGTATCTTATCAAGAAGGTTTTTAATTTATGGATTATATTTGGGTAATTCAAAACCCCCAAGTCCCCTCCTTTGGATTTATGCCCATCCTGGACCACCCTGCTCTGGCTTGTATATCACAGTTTGACCACGGTAAGGCCTAATTAAAATAGAGGATAAACTGGTCCATGCTCAAACATAGGAGACATAAGTCTGGATGGGAAGAGTAAGTCTTACACACCTGCAAAGGGCCTCCAGAGGACTGGATCTTATGTTCAGGCATTTCAGAAGCAGGCACATAGAAATCCGACACAGCCGCAGCAAGGTAAAACATTGCAGAGGAGCCTGCAAAGGAAACAGTGACGAAGCACAGTGGATACAATGCCTGACCTTGGGGATGGGGAAGGGTGTCAAGGCGTGAGTTCAAATCCTGCTTAGGACACCTATGATTCTGAGCAGGCCGATTAACCTCGCTTTCCTCATCTCTAAAGTGGGGACGACAGCAGCACCTACCTCCCAGGGCTGCGGTGAGGATACAAGAGAGTAACTGAGAAAAGCTTAGCACCACGTGTGGCACCTAGGAAGCTCTATAAAAATGTTAGCTGTGTGCCGGGGGGCCTTAAGGGCCCCTCCAGCTCCAGAGCTACGCGGCCACGGGAAGGGCAGGGAGAGGAGCAGGGATGGGAGGAGGCGGGCAGGGGCGGCTCCCGGCGTGCTCGCCGGCTGCAGGCCGGCCCGGGGGCTCAAGGTCACAGGGGAGACGGCGCAGGGCCGGCTCTGGAGGCTCCCCACGCACCGAGCGGGCTGAGCGCCTGGGCCGCGGCCTGGAGCAGGTGCAGGTAGTCGTTCAAGGTGGTGAACTCCACGGCCAGGAAGGTGCCGGCTTCGGCGGCCTCCTGGTAGCTGCGCAGGGCGTCGGCGAAGCCCGGCAGCGCAGCGGCTTCGGCCTCTAAGAGCAGGCGGCCTCCAGGGCCCTCGCTCGCGCCCTGGGCTGGCCGCAGCGCCGAGAGCCAGGTCTGCGGCGGGAAGTGGTGCGCGAAGGGGAAGGCGGAGCGCGCGCGGTACAGGAACAGCACCCCGTAGCCGGCGCGCAGGAAGCTCTCGGCCGAGGCCGCACCACGCCGCCCGCTGCTGAAGTTGTCCAGAAAGCGCACGGGGCGCGCCTCCAGGGGCACCTTGGTGCCGCCCGACGTGATGAGCACCACCTGCCGGCCCTGCGCGCCCAGCCGCTCAGCAAAGTGCTGCATGAGCGCGGCGCTCCGCGCCACGCCGGGAGGCTCCGGGAACTCGGAGCCGAGGCCCGCTTCCGCCATCTCTCCTGATGCTCACAGGGGACCTGCGCAGCCACTGCCAGCCTGAGCCCCGGCTACTGCGCAGCCGCCGACGGGGAGGAGCCCGGAGCCCGGAGCCGCCTCTGTCGCCTTAGCAACGGAGGAGGAGCTGGGTGACCAGAGCCCAGAAAGGGCCAGTGGGCTGGAGACTCCTCCGGGACCCAGGTCAGAGTCTGTGGCAATCGCGGGAGCCAGGGTCCTTTTCTTTCAAGCTAGAGAAGCACCGCCCTCCACTCCCTCGTCACACCCCGTCAAGTGTTATAAAGAGCTTAGGTGGTCTGTGCTGGCTGCTGTCCTTCATTTCCATGCTACATTCTTTCCTGAATGGAAGGGAACTGGAAAAGAATCCTCCCTATGTAACATACCTGACAGGGGGTCGCCCAGCATTTGCTCAGAGACCTCCGAGATAGGAAGCTCATTATCTCTCCAGGCAACCCCAGCCATTCTACTTTTGAGTTGCTATAAATGTTTGGAAATCTCTCCCGACCTCAAGCCTAAAAAATCAATGCCTTTGCAACTTCTATCCACTGTTCCTGGTTGTGCCCTCCGGGACCAAACGGGGCCATTCTAATCCCTCTTCCATAAGACAGCCCTTCAGATATTTAATTTCCCCTCCGAGTCTCCTTTTCTCCAGGCCAGATATATCCCCAGTTTTTCCAACCGGACCCGAGGAAGATCCCTTAACTCTTTTAGCCACCAAGGTGCTCCTGGAGCACCTGGTTAACGAGATTCCAGTCAGTGAAAGCAGATCACTTGGGCCAACCCCTTCATTTGACAGAGGAAATTGTGCCACAGGGAAAGGAAGGGACTCGCTCAAGGTCAAGCCGGTAGCGAGAAGCAAGACCCCTACTAAAAGGGCAGGTGCTCCTATGGGACACCACCGCTTTCCCTCCAGAGCACGGGAAGAGAGGAAACCGGAAGCGACAGGCCGAGAGCGCCCTCTACTGTCCTGGGCGCAGTTGTGCGTGTCTGCTTAGAGCGCGAGCTCACTTCAAGCTCTGCTCATTTAAGCCTTGATTGGGAGTTGTCTGTCACGTGACAGGAAGAAGGGGCGGGCCGAGGGTTTTGGTTCGCGGCAACCGCCCTCTTCATTTCCTGGCAACCGACGCTCAGGCGGCGGCACTGTGGTACAGCAACCATGAACGAGATCTACCCCCTGGCAGTGCCCAAGGGGCGGAAACTGAAGTGCGAGGTGTGCGAAGCCCCCGCCGAGCGAGTGTGTGCGGCCTGCACGGTCACCTATTATTGGTGAGGATGCCTGGCCCTCTCCCTGTGCAGGCGGGGAGACTGAGGCACAGGGAAGGTGGGAAAGGAACTTGCCCAGCGTCACCCAGCCACTACCGAGGCAAGATTTAAGCCTAGATCTTCAGACTCCAAACCTACTGTACCAAGGTGCCTTGCCTCTATCTCCAGCCCTCCCTCCCGCTGTCTGCCCCACCCCTCTCCTGTAGAACCTGGATCGGCCCCAAGGAATAATGATAAATAATAACTAACATGTTTATAGCGCTTTAAGATTTACAAAGCACTTTATATATGTTAATTCATTTGTCCCTCAAAACAACCCTGGAAGATAGGTGCTATTATCCTCATTTTACAAATGGTAAAGCTGAGGCAGAAATTAAGTGACTTGCCTTGGGTCATTCAGCTAGCGTCTGAGGCAGGATTTAACTCACATGTTCCTGACTCCTGGTCCCACTGGAGCTATCCACTGGTCCGCCTAGCTGCTTGTGGTAGCCATTCAAACCCCAGACCCGACCCCTTTTACCTCACCCACAATTTCTTCTCGGGCTGACTCCTCTCTAGGACTTGGCCATCAGAAAAACCAGGTTCTATTGAGTCAGAGATTCTGGGCAAGACACTTACCTCCCCTTTCTGAGACTCATTTTCTACAGAAATAATTAAATAAATGTGCTTATAGGTACAATATAGAGAGAGAAAAAAGAGAGGAGGTTAGCTTTTTAAGTACTCTGCCACTACACCACTCTCCCTACCCTATTTTAGAATACATCTCCAGACTATTACAATGGAGTCCTAATTAATCTTCTTCCAGTCTCTGATTTCTCCAAACCATCCTTAATACAACTGCAAAAATAATCTTGATTAGGCACTATGACAGGAATAGTGAAACAGGGCCTCCCTGATCATCTGGCCATGTGCCTCCTATCTCATACTGCTCTTGCAAATCCAATCTCTAACTTCCATTGGGAAGAAGAATTGTGCCCTCCATTCAGTGATGAACAGTCTCACATCTGGTCATACCCTTCACATTCCAGTGATCCTGAACCTCTGTAGATCATCATACAAACACTCATTCCTTAACTCTCCCATCACCTGATTCCTTCTTCCCATCCCTTCCCACCCAAAACACTATCAGCCCTTCCACTGTATTTTCTGGAGTGCCTATTCTATATAGATAACATCCTTTCATTCTAAATCTTTTTCTTTCCCACTGTATCCATCTATTAGCTATTACTGAAATCTGGCTTCCCCCCATGACAAAAACCTCACTGTCCATCTTTTCCAGAATAGCCTATGCCTTCACCTCTACACCGGTAGAGGCAGGGGAATTAAAATACTCCTTGCTCCCCACTGGCACTTCAAGGTTCTCCCCCTACCTTCATTAGTCAATAACTTCTTTTCCTTTGAGGATCATGCTATTCATATCTACTCAATCAAAATCCTGATAGCTAATGTCTACAGACCGCCCCCCCCCCATACTCTTCTTCCCTCCTCAATGAGTTCTGTACATGGCTCACAATTTTTCTCTCCTCCCCAACTCGTATTGACTCTCCACAAAATATCTAACCATCCAATTCTTAAGCTTGCTCACTTCAATGAGCTACTCCTTTACCCCACCTTAGCCACACACAAAGATAGTCACAACCTAAATGTTCAAGAAATCCAACCATAACCTTTTGGCTTTCCTTGTTTCTCTCTAACCTTCCCCCCTACAAAACCCTACTCTATGTCCTCACTAGGACCTCCAATACCTTGACCCCTCAATTCTCTCCCAGGTCATCTCCCCTGAACTAGTTACTCTCTTACCCATTTGACTTCTAGTGGGTCAACTGAAATATCCACTGTCCTCCACTGTTGAATCCTTAGACTCCTTATCATATCACTGATTATGCCTGCCAAGCCTCAGCCTTGATTCACTCTCACCATTTGCTACCTTTGCTTCTACACACATGCTGCTGAATGAAGGAAATCACTCAACCATTCTAACTGGGTCCACTACAAATTTATGTTATACAACCTCAACTGGGCCTTAACTGTTGCTAGACAATCTTTCTATTCGTCCCTTATCAACTCGATATCCCAATCTCCATAGTTGCTCTTCTAAACCTTTTCATTCCTTGTTCAGACCTGCCATGGCTCTTCCTTCCCTCTCTTCTCTGCTGAGGACCTTCCTTGCCTCCTATTTTAGAGAAAAAAAATTGAGGCCATTGTTTGAGCTCCCTTTTCATATCTCCTACCACTCAAATGCCTTCTGCCACTCACCTTCTTTACTTCTGTCTCACGTGATGAAGTGGCCTTACTCCTTACTAAATTGAACTAAGCTCTCTATACGTTCAAGCAAACCTATTCTGTTCCTTTTGGAGCAATCCAACAAATTGCTCTCTCTCTCTTTCTTTCTCTCTCTCTCTCATCCCCATTCTATCACTTATTTTCAATCTCTTCTTGTCTACTTGCTTATTTCCAGCTGCCCACAAACATGTCAATGTCTCCCCATCCTGAAAAAACTCTCATTTGATCCCTCCATCTGCATTATTGTTGAATATCTCTTCTGACCTTTGTAGCTAAACTAGAAAAGGCTATCTACTCTAAGTGCCCCTAGAATCGGTACCTTCACTTTCTTCGCATTCTCTCCTAAACTCTTCCACCAAAGTTACCAATGATCTCTTAGTTACCAGATCCAATGACCTATTCTCACTCCAGTTCTCATTCTCCTTGGCCTTTCTGCAGCCTTTGACACATAGCCTCCTCTCTCTTCTCTCTGGGCATTCAGGACATCATTTTTTTCCTAGTTCTTGTCCTAACTACTTTTCTGTCTCCTTTGCTAGATCCTCATCCAGATCACACTCTACAACCTTAGGTTATACTCTATAACTATACCTCTTTACTTGGTGATCTCATCAGCTTCCATAGATTATTTGCCATCTCTATGCTGATGATTCTCAAATTGACTTTTCCTGCCTCAATGACCTCCAGTCTTACATCTCTAATTTCCTGTCAGACATCTCAAAGTGGATGCCCAGTAGATATCTTAAACTAAACATGTCCAAAACAGAACTCATCCTTTCCCCTAAACCCTCCTCACCCCTTTCTTTTTTAATGTAGAAAGCAATACCACCCTCCCTGTCCCTCAGGCTCACAACCTAGGAGTAATCCTGGACTCTTCACACTCTCACCCCTCGTTTCCAAGCTGTTGCCAAGGCCTGTCTATTCCACCTTTGCAACATCTCTAAAATATACCCCTTTATCTCCTTTGACATTGCCACCTGGCTGGTGCAAGCTTTCATTACCTCATGCTTTGAAAACTGCAATAGCCTGCTAATGGGTTAGCCTACCTCAATTCTCTCCCTACTACAATCCATCTTCTAGCTATCAAAATGATTTCCCTAAAACACAGGTCTGATCATGTCACTCCTCCCTCCCCTCCTTCAATAAACTCCAGTGGCTCCCTATTGCCTCCAGAGACAAATACAAAATTGTCTGGCATTCAAAGCCCTTCATAACCTATCCCCCTCTTACCTTTCTAATCTTCTTATACCTTACTCCTGGACACATAATCTTTGATCCAGTGACACTGGCCTCCTGGCTCTTTCAAAAGCAAAACACTCCGTCTCTCAGTTCTGGAAATTTTCTTCGTCTATTTCCCATGCCTAGAAAGCTGTCCCTCCTCTGCTCTGACTACTGACCTCCCTGGCTTCCTTTAAATTCCAACTAAAATCTCATCTTTTACAGTAAGTCTTTCTCAACTCCTCTTAATCCTAATGCCTTCTGTTAATTATTTCCTATTTATTCTCTATGTAGTGTGTTTGTATATATTCATTTGATTTTTGTCTTCCCTATTAGATTGTAAGCTCTTGAGGGTAAGAATTATCTTTTGCCTCTTTTTGTATCCCTAGCACTTAGCATAGTGCATGCCATACTTGTTGTTCAGTCATTTCCAACTGTTTCTAACTCCACTTGGGGTTTTCTTGGCAAAGATACTGGAATGGTTTGCCATTTCCTTCTCTAGCTCATTTGACAGATGAGAAAACTGAGGCAAACAGGGTGAAGTGACTTGAATAGGGTCACAAAGTAAATGTCTGAGGCCAGATTTGAACTCAGGAAGATGAGTCTCCCTGTCCTCCAGGCCCAGCACTCCCTCTGTTGCAGTTTGGGGTGCTTGGAACCCCAAAATGTAAGGGTACAGGGGGTCTGCCTGGAAAGAATTCAACCACTCAGGCCTTCTTTCAGTCAAAGTAGTGAGGTTTATTGTAACACCAGTATGGTGGACAGAGTTCCTAGTGAATCTGCAAATGGGACGATACTTAGATACAAAAAAGGGAAAAAGGGTCAGGGATTAGGAAGTGGTGAGTAGCCTTGGGTGGGCCAGGTGCAGACTGTGAAAGGAGTTAAGTGGTTGGAGAGCCACAGTTAGAGGGCAGTTAAAAGGATTACTGAGTATCTAGGTGGACTGGGCTGAGCTGAGCTGATCTGGGCTGGGCCTTGGGCAAAGCACAGGGACTGGGCTGTATGAGTCTGGGTTACTTTCAAAGACATAGTCTTTTCCTTTTAGGGATCCAAGTCCCATCACCCCCATTATCTCCACTTTACTACCTAGCTGCCCCTACACAGCATATAATAGGCACTTAATAAATATTGGTTGATTGATGTCTTTAAACTGGCATTTAAAGCATTTTATAACCTGGTTCCAGCCTCCCTCTAGAGCTTTATTTCATGTTATTCCCTTTCATGCATTCAAGGTGCCTGTCAGTGGTCTACTAGCTGTCCCCAAACTCAACATTCCATCTTTCATCACCATGTCTTCAGTACACTTCCTCCTCACCTCTACACATAGAATCCTTAGGTTCCTTTGAGGCATAACTCAGGTGAGCTCTCCTGCTTGAAGCCCCTACCTAATTCCCCCTAGTTGCTGCTAGCCTTCCTACTCAAATTACCTCCATCTTACTCACACATATTCATGTCAAATCTGCCAAGTGACTGTTAACTCTTTGAGGACAGGAATTGTTTCAGTTTTGTCTTTGTCTTTGTCTTAGCATCTGGCACAGTGCCTTCTGCATAGTAAACATTTAATAAAAGTTCATTGAGTTAAGTTGAATAACCCACCACTGTTTTGAGTTGTCATTCACTTAGTTTCTAATCAACTTAAATGTCCTATCATCTAGCCCAGTGGTATCAAATGCAAACAGAAATGGGGGACACAAATCCATATGTAAAGATCCCTGCAGCCATGGTGACTTCATTTTAAAAATGTAATAACTGTGTTTTATTGTATTTTTATTTATTTTGTTAAATCTTTCCCAATTACGTTTTAATCTAGTTCACACACACTCAGGAATGTTTCCGGGGGCAGGGCCCACAATTGTGTGTGTGACACCTAATCTAGAAGTGCACAGATGATAGCTACGTATAATTGGGCTGAAATAACTTCAGGGGAGGTGATTTTGCTTTGTGAAGGAGAGCATGGAATTTAGAATGGGGAACAAGAAGTATGGCAACTCTTAATCTAGTCCTATGAAGGAGGGACAGGTAGGGGGTAAGCATTTATATCACATACCTACTATGTACAAGGTACTCTGCAAATATTGTCTCATTTGATCCTCACACCAACCTTAAAAATTAGGTGCCATATTATTATTTCCTTCTTAGAGTTGAGGAAACTGAGGCAGACAGAGGTTAACTTGCCCACACAGTTGTTAAGTATCTTTGATTTTTGATTTGAACTCAAATCTTCCTGACTCTAAGCCTATCGATAACTATCCACCAAACCACCTAGATGTCTGGGAGAATTTTTTAGATTGTGATGATCTAATGAGATAAATTTGTAAAGATAACATTCATGAGTCAGAAGTAGTGAGAGGAGAGAAGCAGCCAAAATTTGGAAAGGGTATATGAGACATGCCCAGGGGTGCAAGCCTACTCTTTAATAGTGTTAGGATCCTGGTACAGTGGAAACAATGTGGCCTTAGAATGAGAGAACCCAAGTCTGAATCCTGTTTCTGCCATTTATTCTATGACCCTGGACAAATCACTCAATCTCTGGGCCTCATTTTCCTCATCTATTTAACAAGAGGTTGGTGATAACCTCCAAGGACCCCTCTGATATGGAAGGATTATGAGAAGTATGTAAGTATTGAGGGGACAGTGGACAAAAGTGAAATGGGGCAAAGTAGAAGAGAGTTCTGAACTAAGGTCAACTAGAACTCTGTTATTTACAGTTCTTTGTTTTGCCATTAAAAAAAGATGAACTCCTTTCAACTTAAAACAGCTTGATAACCTCTACATCCAAAACAGCAAAAACCACCAAAGCTCTTCAAATACAAGATAAAATTACAAGAGATCCAAGTGGTAATTTGGGATGGAGGCAGGGGTGAAGGAGGAGGAGGGGAAGGTAGCTGTGCTTTGGCAGAGTTAGCTGCTTCCATCCTGCTTTCCAGCTCCAAAGATCAAAAATTGTATCGGCTTAGTTTCTCTCTGTGTGACACAGACCACAGCCCCCAAATGCTCACAGGCTGTGGTCTAGGATTTGGGGCACCCTGACTCTACACTTAGTTTGGCTGGTCCTCAGGCCATAGGTATAAAACGTTTTGCCAGATGTGGACTGGAAGTCTTCATGACTCATTGCCGGAGCTTTAGCTCTTTGGGCGTAGCCTTGGAGAATTTATGGTGTCCTCCATATTATAATGAGGTACCAAAACATGACTTTCATGGGGGATCTTGCCCCTTCCAAGTTAAATACACTTCATTCAGCTTGCTGATTTCATTGTGGAGAGGCAGTATCTAGAGCTGAAGCTTCCAGGGCCCCTCCCTCTTCCTCTCTGCTATCTCCACCATCCAAATCATGGCATCATAGAAGCTTTCCTCATTAGCAGTGTTCTTCTTGGACTTAAACACATTGGGGGTGGGGGAAGAAAAGAGAGAGAGAGAGAGGGAGAGAGGATTAAGGTGGCCACTAGGGGGCAGTGCAATGTTTCCCATGTTACAAAAAATCATAGCATTTTAGACCTGGAAGAAACCTTAATGCCCTCATTTTACAGAACAGGAATCTGAGTATCAGAAGGGGTGCATACAGCTAGTTAGTTAGCAGCAGTGCCTAGAGTAGAACGCAGGTCTTTTGGGTCACCTTGTGACTGCAGGACAGGGAGGAGGCAGTGGACAGTGTGCCTCCTCTGCAGTCAGGCTGACCTGGGCTCAGAGCTATGTGACCATGAGCCACTTAACTGAAAGCCTCAGCTTGCTCATCTTAAAATGGGGATAAAAGCCTAGAGTCCCTGCTTTACAAGGGTTAATGTGAGGTATAAATGAAATAATGTATGGAAAGTTTTTGTTACCTTGAAAATACTGCACTCGTGTTGGCTATGTACATGCAGTGCTCAAGCCATCTGTGTCTAAAACCATTTCTGCCCCAAGCATCCTTCAGGTCCCATACCAATAAACAAGAACATAGAAGGGATTCTTAGAGTGAATTTTAAAAAATCCTTATAATTGAAAAATTTATAGGTCTTACAGCTCTTACCTGGTTGGAGACTCACAATAACCTTGTGTTAGGTAGTTAGTGCAACAAATATTGTTATCCCCATTTTCTAGATGAAGAAACTAAAACTCAGAGAGTTGAAATGACTTGGCTATGACCACAAATTCTGAATTCTAACTCCAGTGTGCATCCTACTACAAGATGGTTCCCTCCTAGCTCCAAAGAAAAGAGAATTTAAAATTTTAGTATGTTGATCAGTGAGACCGCTAGCTAGAGAGACTAGCTGTGGGCAAAGACATGGATACATGGACGCAAGCCTTCCAAATTTCAGGGGGTTTGCTATTTCATGACAGATTGCTAGTAAATAATGCCTCTTTCTTGAAAGTGGCTCTGTCTCTGTATTCTGGCAGGGCCTTACTTTGTAGTATGCCCCAGGCCGTCGTCAAGGAATGGTTCATTCCTCCCAACCACAGTGGGGCACTGAGCCATCAACTTGAAGTCTTCTGTGACCAGTAAGGAAGGGTAGTGCTCAAGCTTGTTGCTTTGGCCATCCTGTACGTCTGGTTTGCTTTAGGCTTAGGCTGGGCCTTGGCAGGTCAGCCCATGGGGCCCTGCCCTGCCATTGTGCCTGCTAGGTACCAAAGCCATGTGTGTTCAGCGCCTACAAGGTGCCAGTGAAGGATGAAGTCTGCTTTTCTCTTCCTTGTCAGTGGTGCTGCGCATCAGAGAGCTGATTGGGCCAGCATTCATGAAAAAATATGCCAACTCCTGATCCCCTTGCGTACAACTATGCCCTTTTACAATTCAGAAGATGAACGGAGGCATGGGCGGGAGCAGCTGCTGCAGAGGCAGGTGTGTTATGTGCGTCCTTAGCTCTCTGGAAGGTTAGTGCCCCAGAGGATAGGGGCTAACAGCCCTCCCTACCTTGAGATATCCCTGAATTATGGCACAGGACAGTAAAAGGACTTTACAATGAGGATACTTTGTCATCCAAGAAAAGGTTAAATTAAGCTCACAGTATCTTGTTAAGAAGAAGATACAGAAGTATGTGATCCATTTTAGAAAGGTTCCTATATTTTTTCTTTTTCTTTTTTTTTTAAACCAGAACTGTGATTTCACAGATATAGGGAATTCCAGAAACCCAGATTAGAAACTGCTCAGAAAAGAGTTATCTTAGGAAGTTGCCTGGGGCACCAAAAAGTTAAAGTGTTACTCAGCCAATATGTGGCATGTTGATCTTCTGATTGATGCCAACTTTGTTATGTCATACTGCCTCTCTCAAGAAAAGATTAAAGAGAGCCCTGGAGTCAGGAGGACCTGAGTTCAAATCCAGCCTCAGACACTTGACACACTACCCTGTGACTCTGGGCAAGTCACTTAACCCCAATTGCCCTCCAAAAAGCAAAAAAAAAAAAAAAAAGATTAAATAGCATTCTTCAAAAGTCAAATATACAGTCTATTTTTGGAAAGATTTTCATCTATAATGGTTAAATTGTTAATATTTATTAATCCATAATGGTCAAGTTTTTTAAAGTTCTTGGCATTTGTCTGACCAAGCCTTCAACTATCCAGAAAATTCAGTTACCTGGAACTATTATCTGGACGAGGGATCCCAGGCAGTGGGGGTTTTACTCATCCCAGAGCAGGTCTGCCTCAGGTCTTTACTTAATTGCAGCATAAGGTTCTCTCTGTTTCTCTGAGATGTTGTATTTATTTCTTCTACAGAAGCATTTAATTGAGCTATGTTACAAAGTAGCTCAGAAATATCTCTTTGAAGGAAAACATGAAGAATCTGTCCCTGCAGCTTTACATTCACTACGTTTCCGCATTAATGTATATGGCCTAAATTCAGTCCAGTTGGTGCCTGCTTACCTGCTGTTATCTGAGGCCAGTATTGGTAAGTTTTAAAGTCAGAGTGGGGTTCTGCACAATTAAAGTTATGACTGGTGTATCGTAATCTATATCCACAAGAAGCTTGCTATTGGTTCAAACCAATGGTACTTCCAGGTCAGGATTCCGTCTCTAACAGCAGCACCAAGATACCTTTTGTAAGAAGGAATGATTGCTGGACGTGATCATTGTCTCCAAAGAGTCCATGAACCTTCATCACCATGGTGGCATCTATTACAGTGCAGGTCATAGCTGAGTACTAGGAATCACAGGGTTCATTGTACCAGAATTAGGAAGTAGACAACATGTAGGACCAGACAGCCCAGTTGTGGTTACCATTCAGCGCTCTTATCTGACTTTCATAAATCTTTTAACATATTTCTGAAATAGTGTCAAGACAAACAATTCCTGAGAGTGGTCATTGTGTGACCCTACCTGGGCCTCAGTTTTCTTTTTCTTTAAAATGAGGAGGCTGGACTAGAGGATTCCTATGGTCCCTTTCAGCTCTAATGTTAGGATTCTATCTCAGTGGCCCTGGCGAATAAATCAGAATGATTATAAATATTAGTACCTTAAAGTAATGCAACTCCACATTGGTCAGTATTTATTCCTACTTGCACAGAACAGGTTCATCATTAGTGGAATAACATTTATTCACATGCATACAGTGCTTTGTAATTTACAAAATGTTTTCAACTTCATGATCTCATTTCATCCTTACAAACAATTCCTATAAATAACTATGCATATATCAACTTTTGGTTATTCTTTTATATGATTTTTTGAATGGACATTTTCCCATGTCTGTCCTGCCTGTATAATTAGACTGACACAGCCTTTTGCAGTTAGGAATTAATCATCTTTTTAAAAGTCCCTCTGTAGTACCAAGTACCCATCTCTGCACAGTGGATATTCAGTGAATCTTTTAAGCTGATTTTGCTTCATTTTTTTCTGACAAGAAGTTCATTATTTGTACTAAAACAAAAATGGCTAATAGGGAGTTGATATCCAATATTAATATGTTCAGTTCTCCAGGCCCAGGTGAATTACGTCTTCAGGTATAAAAACAGGCATGTGTATTCCCTTGCTGGGATCTACTATCAGGGATATTGAAAGATTATGGAAAACAAGACCTAAGGAAGGAAAATGTCTAAATTTATATAAAAAGAGAGAATGGAGTGTGAACACTATAAATCCATGATATCAATTTTGATTCCTGACTGAATTCTAGGGCATATCACTAAAAAATGGGAAATGAACATCCAGAAAGGGAAGGTGGTGATAACAAAGAGACAGTACAGCTTTGTCACAAGCAGGCCATATCAGACTAATCTCAGTAATATGGTACAGTAGATGGAGATCTGGACTTGGAGCCAGGAAGAGGAGGTTGAAATCCTGCCTCAGATACTTTGGAGCCATGTGACCAGGAGCTAGTCACTTTAGTCTCTCTGAGCCTCAGTTTCCCCATATGTAAAATGAGGCTATTAATACCAGCTCACAGGGCTGTAGTGAGGCTTCAGTGAGCTAATTGATATGAAATAGCTAACAAAATTTAAAGTCCTACATTAATACCTGTTCTCAGGATGGTTTCCTTTTTTTTTCTGCTAGAATGGTAGACAAGAGAAAGGATGCAGAGGTAGCTTATGTAGATTTTCATCCGGTACTTGGCAATCTCCTGCTATACTTGTGGAAAAGATGGAGAGATGTGGGCTCAATAAGAGGGTAATTAGGTGGATAGGGACATGGTTGAATGGACAAACCAAAAGAATAGTCATTGATAGTTTGATTGGATAGTCTCTCGTGAGATGCCCCAGGGATCTGTGCTTGGTTCTGTACTGTTTCTGAGCAACAATTTGGATAAAGGTATAAATGACATATTTATCAGATTTGTAAGTGATGCAAAACTATGCACTAACACATTGGATGAGAGAGTGGGGATCCAAAAAGATCTTGAAAAGATAGATCTTATAGAGATAAATTTAACATTGTGAAATTCTCTGGAGATTAAAATTATAAAGTTTTAGATCTGTGTTCAGAACATTAACACCACAAGTACAAGATGGGGGAAGAATGGTCAGACAGCTGTTAGTCTGAAGAAGCCCTGGGAAATTGTGTGTGTGTGTGTGTCTGTGGGAGAGGGGGGAAACAGTGCAAGGTTAATTAGGAATCAATAGCGTGAATCCAGAAAAACAAAGAATCTTGGGCCATATCAGGAGAGGCAGAGTATTTAGAGGCAAGAAGCTCTCTCATTTTGCACTAGTCAGACTATACCTAGAATGTCATTTCATGTTCTAGGTATCCCATTTTAGGAAAGACAGTGATAAAGTGGGCAGTATGCTGAGGCAGACAGCCAAGATGGAGAAAAGCCTTGAAATCACGGTATATGATTATATGATTATTGTCCTTCATTCTCGAAGAGGACCAAAATGACATTACTATACTAAAGTTAAGTTTCAGTGTGTCCTGCTGTGGCTGATCAGACCAATACAAGCTCGGAATGCTCTACCATAGGTAGGGCAAAAATAATCTGTGTTAACATTTGAGGTGGATACTCTAAGTTTGTGCATCCTGTGTTTCCTTTGAACTGCTTCAATTCTGCTTTGCTCATAGAGCACAGTACCTTCTCTGATGGGGGTACACCATGCTGAGCAGTCCTGTGCCAGTAACATGTCACACAATCAATTTTAGAGTTCTTGAAAGAGACATTGAGGGTGTCCTTGTATCTCTTCTTCTGACCACCATGTGAACGCTTGCCCGTGTGAGTTTGGCAAGCATACATTTTGCATTCAAACAATGTGGCCAGCCTATCGAAGTTGCTCTCTCTGAAGCAGAGTTTAAATGCTTGGCAGTTTAGTTGAGTAAGGACCTCAGTGTCTGGTACCTTATCCTGCCAGGTGATCTTCAGAATATTCCTAAGACAATTCAAATGAAAACGATTCAGTCTCCTGGCATGATGCTGGCAGACTGTCCAGGTTTCACAAGCATACAACAATGAGGTCAGCACAATAGCTCTGTGGACCTTCAGTTTGGTAGTCAGTCTAATACCTCTTCTCTCCCACACCTTCTTTTGGAGCCTCCCAAACACTGAGCTAACTGGCAATGCATGTGTCAACCTCATTTTCAATGTGTACATCCCTGGAAAGTACACTACCAAGGTAAGTGAACTTATCCCCAGCATTCAAAACTTCTCCATTTGCTGTAACCCATGGTTCCACATATGGATGGTGTGGTGGTGGCTAATGGAGCACCTTGGTTTTCTTGGTGTTAATTGTTAGGCATAAATTAGCACAAGCAGCAGAGAATTGATCCATACTTTGTTGCATCTCAGCTTCAGAGGCTGCATTGAGTGTACAATCATCTGCAAACAGAAAATCATGCACCAATCCTCCCTCCACTTTGGTCTTGGCCTGTAGCCTTTTCAAATTGAAGAATTTGTCATCAAGTTGACCTTGATGCTGTGCTCATCCTCATTGAAAGCATTAGACAACATGCCTGAAAACATCATGCTGAAAAGCATGGGAGCAAGCCCATGGCCTTGTTTCACTCCATTAGTGACTGGGAAGGCACCAGAGCATTGTCCATTATCCAGGACCCAGGCAAGCATGCTGTCCTGAAATTGATATAGAATGCTGATGAAATTCTCTTAGCAACCAAATTTTGATGTATTTTTTCCATAAAACCTCACAACTAACAGTTATCAAAAGCCTTGGTCAGATCTACAAATATTGTGCACAGACCTCTCTGTTCTGCTCCTAGCATTTCTCCTGGAGTTGTTGGGCAGCAAACACCATATTGACTGTTCCTTGGCTCTCTCTGAAGCCACACTGGCTCTCAGGTAGATGACCATCCTCCAGGTGAAGGATTATCCTATTAAGAAGGACATTTTGTTGGTTGAAAGCTGCCTCATTAACTTGGGGTTTACTGGCTAGATTTCTTTCTCAAAGACCAAGCTTAAACCCAATTCACTCTGGAGCTCATAGATTGGACAGTAGATCCCTGCCCTCCTAGCACAGAGTGAATGTAAATAGTAAATAGTAAATATTTTTCTTTTGGCCAGCAACCCTCAGGTTGGAGGGTCTTCCCCTCCAGTTTTACACACACACACACACACACACACACACACACACACACATAATTAAAGGGGTCATCCTTTGGCTCACTTCTTAAAGAGACCTATTCACTGAATGGGTATTACCTCATGCAAAGTGAGAACCTGAAAAGACCTTAGCCTAAAAGGACCAGGGTCTCCCATTGCATCCTGGGCCATCTCCAGTCATCCTGATCTATATCTGGACCCAGATGGGTCTGGAGGGGAAAGTGAGGCTGGTGACCTTGCACAGCCCTGCCTCACTTAAATCCAGTTCACTTACATGGCATGGCATCGCCTTCCTGTTATCATCAGAGGAAAAAAAATAGGAAATGCATCAGGAAAGAACTTTCTAGAAATAGAACAGGAGCCTCCGGGAGCAGCGGGCTCCCTCTCATTAAAGGTCTGCAAGCCAAAGCTGAGTGGCCACTTGTTAGGCATATTCTGGTTTGAATTCTTACTCAGCTCTGCTTTTCACTAGATTGCTCCTGAGGCTGCCTCTAATTCTGAGATCTGATTATGAGAAAAATAGGAAGCATGCATGCATGGAAAGAAGCAAGAGGTTTATGGAGGGAAATGAAAGTGTGGCAGGGGACGGGAAGTGTCAGAGTATAAAGAGAGCATCTGATTGGGCTGCATTCATTAGAAAATACCTGCCTTGGCAGCCTGGGCCAGGGGACCAGGCTTGGATCAGAAAGCCTTGATTCCAGTTCTGGTTCTAGCATGGTGTGACTGTGTGAGCTGTGTATTCTTCACGAACCTCACCTGTGTCTAACATGGGAATGATATTATCTCCCCTACCTTTACTTTCAGGGGCAAGGATTCCAGCCACTCTTCAGTAAAGTTGTATGTAGCCTGGCAGAATGGTTCTTAGAGGCCCTCATCAGGCCTCTGAGGAAAGCCAGTTCTACTAGGCTTCTATCTAGCTTCTCTGTGACCTTGGCCTAGTTACTTTTTCCTCTAAGCCTTAGTTTCCTCATCTGTAAAATGGGAACTGTGCTATCAACCCAGGGAACCCTCATCAATCTGCTGTGAAAATCAAATGAAATGATGCCTGCTCAAGTGTTCTAACCTGCTCAAGTACTGGATGCACAAGTGTTTTTCTAAAATGAACATCTATACTAAGATATAACAGAATGCTAATAAGAATGGCACTTTTGAACTAAAGTCCAGAGATATTTTATCATTAGAAATGCAAGATAGCAGAATTTACATAGGTCTGGAAGCAGTATTTTGAGTCATCCAAGAGTTCCAGAAAGGGTTTCTTTGCCCTTGTTATCTATAAAATAGACAGCTACATAGCAGAGATCAGGGGCCATTCAGGCATGGCTACATTGTGGCCTGGGTGGCCAACCTTTCCTATTTTCTGCATTGTATTAAATCCTCTTCTATTGAGATTTGTCTTCTCTTTGGCATTCCATTTAATAATAGAACATCAAAGCTAGAAAGAACCATAGAGACTAACCTAGCCCAACCCTCTCATTTTATAGATGGGAAAACTGAAGTCTGCAAAGGGGCAGGAAACATCATGAGTTAATGGCAAAGCCAGAACTAAAGTTTAGGTATCCTAACTCTCCTTCTGTGTTTTGTACATAGCATTATAATGCCTCCCATGGACCAGCTAGCTCTTCTCTATTAAAAAGGCAAAGGTATATAGAAGTGAATTTGTTTTCTGCACAAATATTTACTAACCAAAGCTCATAAATGTATGAATTCACCATAAAGGAATATATTTCATAATTCTTCACAAATACATTGGCTGGCAAGTACACCAGGGCCTTCTTTTCCTTGTGTCAGGTCTTGGCCACGTTGTTCAGGCAGAGGAATACCTTTCCCAAGCCCAGTGGACTGTTCTCAAGTCAACTGATTGTGACAATGAAATTCATTCTCTCCTGCATCGAAACCTGGGGCTCCTCTATACAGCTAAAGAAAACTATGAAGATGCACGTTATCATTTGGCCAATGATGTGAGTAGGCCAAACTACAGAGCCCAGATATAGTCAAGAGACTTAAAGAAGGTCAGAGCTGGAGGGAACTCTATCATCTAATTCAATCCCCTTGTTTTATAGTTACCTACACTTAGATACAGATGGGGGAAAGTAACCCACTTGAGATCACATAGCATGTCAGGAACAAAGATGCAGAATAGAACTTGGGTCTTCTCATTCCCATTCTTGCGCTCTTCAAAGAGCCAGGAATCAGCAGGGGCATAGTCCTCATGCCAAAGTCTAGGGTACAATTCTGGGCTCATCACTTTATTCAAAGTTGCCTCCAGGACAGAGGACCCTTCTAGTGGCTGCCAGCCTTGAATCAGAAGTCATAAGAAGAGATCTGGCGAGAAGGGAAATTATTGCCCCTTCACCATGGATTCACTGAGTGGAAAGGCAGCATGGTCTTGTGGGTAGGGCCTGGAGCTGGAATAGGAAGGCCTAGGTTCAAATCCTGCCTTAGCCACTTACTAGCTGTATGATCATGGGCAAGTCACCTGGACTTTTTGTGTCTCAGTTTCCTGTAGGATTAGGGGGGTTGGGCTAAGTGATGTCTAAGGACCTCTCCAGTTCTGAATCTGTACAGGTTCATGTGATCTCAGACAAGTCACACATTGAAACCTCTGGGGTTCAATTTTCTTTCTGTTAAATGGGAGAAAATATCTTGTCTGCATGAAGGTAGTATCATTCAGAGCTATGGATTACATATCAAAAGACCTGGGTGCAAATCCTAGCTCTGAGATTTACTAACTACCGTGTTTCCCCGATAATAAGACACTGTCTTATTAATTTTTTTGGACAGAAAAACACCAGAGGGCTTATTTTCAGGGGAGGGCTTATTTTAATGAACATTGACAGCAATTTTAATAAACAGGTAAATGTGAACAAAAAAATGTACCAGCAAGCAAATCACTGGGGAAGAACAGGATGACACGCTCACTGCTGCAGCTCTGATTGGATGCAGCTCGGAGCGCGGCGTGCGTTCCGTACAGAGGGTACCGTAATGTAGCATGTAGCGCAGGGGATCACCTTCACTACAGTAGCAATCTCAATAGGGCTTATTTTCGGGGGAGGGCTTATTTTAGAGGAATCTTACATAGTAAGGGGAGGGCTTATTTTCGGGATAGGTCTTATTATCGGGGAAACATGGTATATGACCTTGACCAGTCAAATTAACCTCTCTGAACCTCAGTTTCCTCATCTGTAAAATGAGGATAACAGATCCTGTCCTTCCTATTGCACAGGATTGTGTTTAAGAAAGTGTTTTGCAAACTCTATAGATGTGCAAGAAATCCAATAAATGAACAAATATCCATTATTTATGAGCTTCACTTCTAACCTGCTCAATTTTCTTCTTTCCTCCAAATCTTAGCCCTCACTCTACCTTCTTCCCAGTAGGAAAAGTCAATATGTTATAAAGCAGAACTGCACAACCTGTAGCCCACCAAAGGATTTCTGGTGGCCTGTGAAAAATGTAGAGGAAAACATCCTCTATGATTGGTCTAGGGACCAACCTCCCAAGCGGAGAGAGTCTACAGGGCACACTCCTTCACTTTGACCCAGGCTACATGCCATAGTTGCTTTCCTTTGGTGTGTCCAGTTCTCATCTCTTGGGAAGTTCCTCACCTGTCCTCTAGGCTTTTACAGGTGGGGCAGGGAAGTGTCTAGAATTGTCCAGCTGCAGTTTGGTCACTGGACATTTCTATAGCGCTCTGTTCTCTCTGGGGAGGGAACCTCTTCCGCTTTTTAGTTACTTTCTGAGTTTTCCCTCGAAATGTATGAGTTGGGCCACTAGCACAAATCAGATCTCATTTGTCCTCCTCCTCTAATATCCTAGAATGTTGTCTCAGTGCCCTTTCCTACAATGACAAGCCTTCCCCAAAAGCCAGTCTCCTTTCTCCAAACTTCTTTTTCCTCTCTGCCCTCATTTGATCTGTGATTCTCCTCTAGACTGTCGCTGTCTACAGGCTCAACAAAACTATCTTCTAAAGCAGTTTTGTACTCACATGCTTCTCCTCACCAGACTTCTGCTAGTCTGTCTTGTGACATTCTTTCTGGAAGTGGGACTATTCTATATGATCATTCAATGTAACATTTCCATAATCTAAAGCTAATAAAAGTTATCATAATAACTCACAATTCTGTGGCACTTTGAGGTTTACAAAGTGCCTTCTTCACACCAACCCCATGAGGTAGAGAATGGAAATGTATAAGGAGCCTGAGGCTCAGAGAGTGGCAGTGTCCTCTGCATGGTCCTACAGCTATAAAGCATCAGAGCTGGATCTCAGGTGCCCCTGGCTCAGTGCTTTTCCCCTTGCCCAGAGATCCCATGCCATGTGGTCAGTCAGGAGCTACTCCTTCAATCATCAGCCTATAGCAGCAGCCCCTCACGGGAGCTCCTTCTCCAACTGTTGATTCACCTGCCCTCTACACTGTAGAATATTGGCAGGCTGGTAGGACCCCTGGCATAACATCTTTGCCCAGAACCAGGGGCCTATGTCTTTAGCCAAGAATAGGACTCAGAGGCTCCCATACCAGGGAGAGAGAATACTATCAAACTGCTGGGAGAAGGGAAGGCAGCAGAACTGTAGCAAAGGACTGCTATCTGTAATATAGCTCTTGAAGGGAACTTGGTTGCCAGAAAATGTCTTGTGTATTATCTATAATGTTAGTTGCTGAGGATGCTATCTTTTTCTAGCTCCCTAGCTTCTGATACCTTACCTGCCTAGCAGACACTTCTGGACTCAAGTGTGTGCCTAGTTTCCATCTCTACTGTGTTCCAGGCTCTCAGTAGGGAAAGGAGGAAGGGCAAGGACAGTACCCCTACCTCACCATTTCTCCATCCCTAATATGAAGCTTGGGTTTGGACTAACTGTATTATACCTATATATAAAAAGCTGTGTTCTCTCTGAAGCCAGCACTCCTCCACTGTCCCTCCACAGCAGGTTGCTATTTGTCTAAGTCATTCCATAAATCCTTCGTAAAGGCTGCACCCAGATCTTTGTTCTGAGGCTCTTCATCTCTCATCTCTCATTCTGGCTTGCCAGCCCAGCCAACTCTTTTTTCTAATCATGAGTCCTTGATAATGTCTTTTCCACTGCCTTCTGGCCACAGTGACACATGAGAATGCAAGCTATGGTTTCCTCATTGTTTTCTGTGACATGTGTCTTCAGGTGGATTCACTCACGGCAAAGACCATGTCTTAAATGGCTTTTTAATGTGTGTGTTCCTAGAGCACCTTGCTTAGGTCCAGGCAATCGGGAAAGACTTACTGATTCACTCTCACTGCGTGAAGATGTTAGCAACCAAAGGCTTGCTTCAGTAACTCCCTAGAGGCTGTACCCAAACTGCTATCTCTCCTCGCCTCTTCAGATTTATTTTGCCAGCTGTATCTATGGACCAGAAGACATCAGAACCTCAGGAGCCTACTTCCTCATGGCTAACGTATTCTTTCACCAGAAGAAGATGGATGTAGCAGGCTCATTGTACGCAAAGGTGAGTAGGCACAAACTGGGTCCTGGTGAGCCTGATCCACTATCATTCATTTACATTCATCTCATTTGGATAAGTTGGTCAGTAAGCATTTATTAAGTACCTACTAGATGCCGGGACCTGTGCTAAGGGCTGGGGATGCAAAGAAAGGCAAAAGATGGCCCTTACCTCTGAGAGCTCGCTGTCTAATGGAGGAGACAGCCTTCAAGAAGTCACATGTGTAAATAAGCTATCTACAGGATGGACAGGGAAGAAGAGCGGGGAAAGCACCAGAATTGAGGGTGTGGGCTGACTAGCCATGTGACCTTGGCCAAGTCACTTAACCCTTTTTGCCTTAGTTTCCTCATCTGTAAAATGACCCGAAGAAGGAAATGCAAATTAGTCCAGTATCTCTGTGAAGAAAACCCCAAATGGGGTCACAAAGACTTGGGCATGACTGAAAAATGACTGAACAACAACAGAATTGCTTATGTATAAAAACTATTAAGGATAAAGAAAAATGAAAAGGGCTCCAATTTCCCTTTCTTTGAATACAAGATATTTTTGCATGCTGAAATGTTATATTTAAGATCTCATACTTTTAAAAATAATATATTCAAACAGATATTTGTTATAATAATATCACTTACCTGTAGGTTACTCATCCAGAAATCTCAACTGTTCTCTACTATCTATGAATCTCTTTAATGCCTAGATTATAAGTGCATTGAGGCCAGGAACCATGTCATTTATATTTCTAACCTCCTAGGATCAAACATACTATAGTCACTTGATAAATGTTTGCTGAACGAATTAGTATTTACTCAGAAGTAAACTCAAAAAGACCTATATGGTTTGTCAAAATAAATTTAAATGTTCCAAAATATCACACTCTGTGTATGTTAAATAAAGCTCATCCACTTATAAGAATGTCCCTTAGGTCATCATTCAGAATATACTAACTCATAGTTTACCCATGGATCTAACAAGATGAGTTATCTTGTCTCTTAATAAATGTAAAAGCAACACATTTAGAAAAGAGAAGACCTTCTATAGGCACATAGCAAAAGCAAGGGATAACGTAAAGGGAATAATTATTTTAAAAAACTGGTAAGAGCTCACAAAGCATGGAAATCTGGGCTCAGTATACTGGTCAACAGTGGTATGTTCCTCCATAGTGCCTGAGAGAATGACTATATTATAGCACAGGATAATGAAGAGTATTTTTAAATTTAATTATATTCATTTTTCAAATAAATAATAATTGCTGGTATTTATATTCTAGTTTCTGAAGTATTTCACTTATATTACCTCATTTGATCCTCCTAACAACCATAGGAAATGGCTACTACAGATATCATCCATCTTTTAAAGGTGAGGAAACTGAGACTCAGAGAGGTTTTGTAACTTGCCCATGGCTACATAGCTTTTTAAAAATTTTTTATTTTTTGGCGAGGCAGTCAGAGTTAGGTGACTTGCCCAGGGTCACACAACTAATAAGTGTCAAGTATCTGAGGCCAGATTTGAACTGACTCCAAGGCCAGTACTCTATCCACTCTGCCACCTAACTGCCCTGCACATCAAATAAATATTGGAAGTGAGTAGTGAACCCAGGTCTTCCTGACTCCAGGTCTAACTATACAATATGTCATATTCTCAATATTTATTTTTTTAATTTAATTTTTTATTTTTTCCCCAATTACATGTAAAAACATTTTAAACATTCTTTTTTTCAAATTTTTAGTTCCAAATTCTCTTCTTCCCCTTTTCCCCTCATTAAGAAGGCAAGCAAATTGACATAGGTTTTACATGTGTAGTTATGCAAAACGCATTTCCATCTAAGTCATGCTGTGAAAGAAAACAGACAAAAAAAAACAAGAAAAATTTTAAAACTAAAGAAAAAGTGTCTTTAATTTGGATTCATTTTCTGCCTGTTCTTGGAGATGGACAACACCTTTCATTATAAGTCCTTCAGAATTGTCTTGGATCATTGTGTTGCTGAGAATAGCTAAATTATTGACAGTAGATCATCATACAATATTGCTGTTACTGTGTACATGTTCTCCTGGTTCTGTTCACTTCATTTTGTATCAGTAGCTCTTTCCAGGTTTCTCTGAGCACATCCTGCTCATCATTCTTATAACACAGTAGTATTTCATCACAATCGTATACATCAACTTGTCCAGCCATTCCCCAACTGATGGGCATCCCCTCAATTTCCAATTCTTTGCCACCACTAAAAGAGCTGCTACAAACATTTTTGTACATATAAGTTCTTTCTTTTTTGTTTTTTCTCTTTTAGACATGGAGCTAGGAGTAGTATTGTTTGGTCATAGGGTATGCATGGTTTTATAGCCCTTTAGACATAATTCCAAATTGCTCTCCAGAATGGTTGAATCAGTATACAACTTCACCAATCATGCATTAGTGTTTTAATTTTCCCACATTCCCTCCAACATTTGTCATTTTCCTTTTCTGTCATATTAGCCAGTCTGACAGGTTGTGAGGTAATAGCTTGAAGTCGTTTCAATTTGCATTTCTCTAATCAGTAGTGATTTAGAGCATTTTTTCATATGCCTATAAATAACTTTGATTGCTTTGTCTGAAAACTGCCTATTTATATCCCTTGACTATCAGTTGCAGAATAGGTTTTATTTCTATAAATTTGGCTTTAATTTTCTATATTTTTTAGAAATGAGGTCTTTATCAGAGAAACTTGCTGTAAACTTTTTTTTCACAGTAATGATTACTATGTAATTCCCTCCATCCTATTTTCCCCCCATTTATCTTACTTTCTCTCTCCTTTCATCCTGTCCATTCTCAAAAGTGTTTTGCTTCCTAATTTTGCCTTCCCCAATCTGCCCTCCCTTCTATCAGCACTACCCACCACCTTCTCTTACCCTATTCCCCTCCTATTTTCCTGTAGGGTAAAATAGATTCCTACACTCAACTGAGTGTGTATGTTATTCCCTCTTTGAGCCAATTCCGATGAGTAAGGCTTGCATGCTTTCCCCCCTAACCCCTACTCTGGTCACTTCCCCATCTTCCTCTCTACTGTCAAAACTCTTTTGCACCTCTTTTTATGTGAGATCATTCTACCTCTCGCTTTCCCCTTCTCCCAGTACATTCTTCTTTCTCCCTTCTTAATTTTATTTTTTTAGATACCATCTCTTCATGTGCAACTTATACCCATGTCCTCTATATATACTCCTTTTAACTGCCCTAATAATGAGAAAGATTTTAGGAGTTACAAGCATCATTTTCCCTGGTAGGAATGTAAACAATATAACCTTCCTGAGACCCTTATGATTTCTTTTTCCTGTTTACCTTTTTATGCTTCTCTTGAGTCTTATGGTTGAAAGTCAGATTTTCTATTCAACTCTGGTCTTTTCATCATTTTCTATTTAGCCAATTCTACTTTTTAAGGAGTTCTTTTCTTCAGTGGATATTTGTGCCTCTTTTTTTCCATTTGACTAATCCTACTTTTTAAGGCATTCTCTTCAGTGAATTTTTGTATATCTTTTTCCATTTGGCCAATTCTGCTTTTTAAGGTATTCTTCTCTTCATAGGATTTTTGTGTCTCTTTTCTTTTTTGGCCTATTCTGTTTTTAAGGTATTGTTTTCTTCAGTATTTTTTATGCCACCTTTACCAAGTCGTTGGCTCTTTTTTTAAATGATTTTCTCTCATCACTCTCATTTCCTCTTCCCAATTTTTCCTCTGCCTATCTTACTTGATTTTTAAAAATCCTTTTTGAGTTCTTCCATGATCTGGGGTCAATTCATATTTTTCTTTGAAGCTTTGGATGTAGGAGTTTTGATTTTGTTTTCTTCTTTCGCGTTTGTTTTGATCTTCCCTGTCACCACACTAACTTTCTATAGTCAGGACCTTTCTATTGTTTGCTCATTTCCAGCCTATTTCTTGATTTTTAACTCTATACTAAATATGCAGCTGTTTTTAGAGATAATTCTGGGCACTTGTAAGTTTTTGGTTCTCCCAAGGTGGTATGATCTAGGGAGAGGTGTGTTTATTACTCTCCTGTACTGGGCACTGGTCTGGGAGTGACGACAAGCACTCTTTTCCACCCTGGAGCTGTAACCAGGATCCCAGCTTTTCTGTGGCTGCAAACTCTGGCGTGCTAGTTTTCCTCCTCTTCCTGGGACTGAGAGCCAGGATTGCAACCCAGACCCAGGTAGAGGTAAAGCAATAGGTCCTGCCTCTGGTGTCAGCAAAGGGACTCCTGAAATCTACTTCTGACCAGTCGTCCGACTCCTTTACCTTCTGTTGGCTGAGAAGTCTGGAAACTGCCACTACTGCCACTGACTCAGTCACCCTCAAGGCCTGCTCCTGGTTTGCTGAATCTCAGTCTATATTGGCGCAACCTCTGCTGGACTACTCCACTTTCACCCTAGTGCAACAAACCTTTCCTTCTGACCTTCTAAGTTGTCTTGGGCTGGAAAATTGTTTCACTCCATCCTTTTGTGGGTTCTGCTGATCTAGAATTTGTTTTGAGGCATTCTTTAAAGGTGTTTGGAGGCATTTTGGGAGAGAGTTCAGTCAAGTCCCTGCTTTACTCCACCAAGTTCTCAATATTTATTAATAAGTGAGATCATATTACCTGGGTGACCTAGAGGCTAGCGATGCCCTCAACAAGAAAGGAAGGTTTAGATCTTCTGTCTAAGAAGACAAGGAAGTAAATAATACTTTTTAGAAAGATTTCCACAAGAAATGTCTAAAATGAAAGTAGTTTGTGTATTTAAAGGGGTAAAGTTCTGCCTATTAATACCCATACAAAGTCATACCTGCTTTGGTCTGGCATAGGCAGGGCACAGTAGTTTCAGGCTTCTAAGAATAAAGCCATCTCCACCCTGTAAAAAGATGTGACCAGAAGCTGATCTATACCAAACTAACTCCCTGGCTGTCCAGAGTTAACTAGTGAAGGGCAAGTGGCATGGTTACATAGCTTATCTTTATTTTCTCTCTTTCACAGGTAACTGATATCTGGCATACATTTTTAGATCAACACATTCAAAATCAGCTGCATGCTCTCAAGAAACCAACAGATATCTTGGCCAAGGAATTGGAAAATGACATGGGTTTAGGTAAGTGTGCTTTGTTAAAATAGCAATGATATCATTCGTTGTATTCTCAGCTGATGTGAGAGCAAGACAAGTATGCACTGAATATACTGTTTATTGATATTATTTCCTCCATTTCATTGATGAGGAAACTGAAGTACAGGAAGTGAATAGAGTTTTCCAGTAACTAGACTGGAACTCAGAACACTGGTCCATTTTACATAGCTCACTGACCCACAGAGTATGTCTGCCAAGGTCAATCCAGGAATTAGTTCATTTTAATGAAACTACCTTTCTGCAGCCAGCAGAATTTATTGAACACTCATGGTGTCTGATTCCATACAACGCTTTAATAGCTGGGGAGACAGAATATACTGATGATGTGACCAAAGAATACATATGAGACAACATAAGAAAGCTGGCAGGTGCAATGCTTCCAGCCCAGGGCCTTCAGACATCATCGTGGGAAGCAATCCTTGTAGAGACATAGCCTGAAAATTGTTCCTGTAGGTACTACAGCCACAGCTATCAAAGACGCAGAAAAGAAAGTTTATGCTGCCAAAGTCCCACAACAGAAATGGATATGATTTTATCAGTGAAAATGACATTAAAGAATAAGCATTGCCATTTGCTTTGTTGCTGGGCCCTAAAGACAGTGGGACATTTCCATCTGACTTGCAGCTAAAACCTGCCATATGTCATGTCTTCCCAAAGTGAGCTCTCTGAAAACAGGGATAATATTGCTTTTCTGTTTGTATCCCCAGCACAAAGCACAGTGTTTTGCATACAGTAAGCACTTAATAAATGCTTTATTCATTCATTCTGAAGGACTGGAAAAGGCAGATGGTGGGAGTTGTCCTGGATTGGTGTTTAGCCATGCATGAACAGTCAAAGGACAAGGGAGCAAGGAAACCTAGAGCACATATAGTATAGTATATGTATAGTATGGTAATGGTACAGTATAATATGGTGTGGTATGTGGTGTGTATGGCATGGTATGGTCTGATATGGTATAGTTTGGCACAGCATAGTACAATATATTTAGTATAGAGCTGACCAGGCTAACCATGTGGTAGAGCCAGAGCAGGGATGTGTCTTAGGCAAGTCTGAGGGCTAGAGAGACTGAAGTCACAATGAGAAAGAAAATGAGTTCAGAAAGATTAAGGTGTAGAGGTGGAATGATGGGAGGCTACGATTGGGTAAAATAGTTTCAGAATTCTTGATCGTAGAAGTGGAACCTTTGGGTGATGACAAGATCAGAGGTGTGTGTTCAACACTGTGTGTCGCTGAAAGGGAGTAGAAGGACTGGAGGGATCTGGAAGGTTAGGCTGTTGGAGAGGACAGCTGTCTTAGGGCTGTCAGAAAACTAGTGAAACTCTTTCTCAGTGGCAGGGACCAGGGGGGTGCCCAGGGTCTTACTTTAGAGCTTTTCCTAACCAATCTACTTTTCATGCAGATGAACCTCAGGAAGCAGAAGCAGTTCACATCCTGGGAACCATCTTGGAAATCCGAGAACACACAGAGAAAGG
This sequence comes from Petaurus breviceps papuanus, assembly GCF_028583685.1. Taxonomy (NCBI): domain Eukaryota; kingdom Metazoa; phylum Chordata; class Mammalia; order Diprotodontia; family Petauridae; genus Petaurus; species Petaurus breviceps. Next base: position 12,336,018 of record NW_027187338.1, on the reverse strand, counting down.
GAAGTCAGTGGTCACTCTTAAAATCCTGAAAACGGTGGCAATGCTTCATTACCTAATGATGAATTTATCCAAGGCAAGTTTCTGTGGTGTCATAATGTATAGAAAAGTAGGGAAAACTTGAAATTCAGTCTCAATTTTTCCAACTGCATTAGAATTTGCACACGTTTGCACTCAGAGACAGACAGACACACACATCCTAGACTCAAAGCAGCTTCAGTTATTTTAAGATCAGGATTGGTCTCACAGAGAAAGTCTGTTATAAGTTACTTGGGAGAAAATTTGGGTGAGTGGGAATGCCTGGGAGCCTCGTTAGAGGGGATCCTACTTCTGCAGGAAACAGAGGGGGTCAGAGAGCCTTCACAGAGTCATCATTGATATTTCACCTTCAAAGGAGGCTAGAAAATCACAAAATCAGATACTAGAACTACAAGTATGGCTTAATGGAAAGTTTGGCCCAGAAAGAATGGTCCACCCTGTTGTCGCTACTGCTGGGGCAGTCTGAGACTGGTGGATCATATGAATTCAGGAGTTCTGAATCGAAGCTGGACTAAAGCCCAACACTGATACAGAATGATAAGTCCCTGGGGACCACCAGGCTGAGTAAGGAGGGATAAGATGGCCCAGGTTGGAAATGGAGCAGGTTGAAGGGTAAGGTGACATGGGTTCAGGCTCTGGCCCTGTGACCTTTGGCTGTCCTTTCCTCTGTGGACCATCACTTCTGTAAAGTGAGAGGGTGGACTATAGTCCCTAGATACTTTCCTGTTCTACAGCTATGATATTGTCCCCCTCTCTATCTCATCTTAAAATCTTAATTCAATAAATATTAAATGTGTATTATTGCCATGCTAATCATTGGCAATACAAAAAAAGTCCAAAAAATAGTTCCTTGCCTTCAAGGAGCTTACAATCTAAGGTCCTGTGACAATTTTCTTTCATTTTTCTCCATTTCATTTCAGGCTCATGAACTTGCTGTGAAAGCCTACCTTTTATCTAAAGATCTGCCCAATAAGGAAGATGAATCTGAAGCCCTTCGAGACCTGCTAGGCCTCATTACTTCCAAAAACCCAGTGACCTTGAAAGCATCCAAGTTCTTCAATAACCAGGACAATTAGAGGAACGGGAATGGATGCTGACGATTGGGCTAATAACATGCTGTATTATAGCTGCTATTTCAGCCTAGGAGATTAGCTATGAAATCTTACCCACTACAAATGTCTTGACAATGCCCACTGTGAGGGAAAGTTGGACTTTGTGCAGAGGGTGTAGAAATCCTACCATGCCTTGATTTGTGTGACAGGATGTCAGGACATTGGCACATTGTTATGCTTTTGTTTTCACGCTTTTTCTTATGTAAATTCCATTATCTTAGGAAACTGGGGTACTAGACTAGGGGTACACCCCTAGCTATACCTCATTTTGTGAATTAATGTGAGCACCAATAAATTAGGGAAATGGTTTGCCTTTGACATTTACTAGATGTATGATTCAGGCAAGTAACTAACTTCTCTGGGCTTCAGTTTCTTTGGGAAAGTCTTCTAGGGAGTGGAAGAGGGAGGTATTGTGAGGGAAGCAATTGGTAAACCTTAAAGTGCTGATGATGACAAATGTGTTATCATTATTACATTACCAGCATTGTCCCCCATACACATTTTATGGGTTCTTGACAAGTCCCTGACCAGTGGCTATCTCAGCTCTGTAAGCTCCAGACCTGAGCTCAAAGATACTTCAGAGGCTCTGCAGAGACTTTCCCTTCTCTATGTGCTTTCCTATCCTGGGAGGCACCAGTAAAGGCCATCGGATGACCACTAGTTGGGGAAATCATCAAGATGTTGTGCATGGATGGGGGTTGGATGGACTTACTTGTAAAGCCTCTGAACTGTGATGCTGCTCTCAAAGAGCTAAATAAATCCCTGATAATGACTTATCATTGCAATTTCAGGGATTTTGTTTCTACTGAAAGTTTAACTTTCTATTAAAGCAGTACCATTCCCAGTACCAATGTCAGGTCCTGCAATGTGCATTGTTTCTTACAGGTCATTCATCCACAGCTAAGAGCCACAGGTGCATTCTTAGTGTTGGTGATCCATGCAAAAAAATTATCCTCTAAACAGGGGTGGGAACCTGTAGCCTCGAGGACACATATGGCCCTCTAAGTCCTCAAGTGTGGCCCTTGGAAATTTGAATTTCTAATCCAAACTTCAAGTTTGGCCACAGGTTCTCCACCCCTGCCTAACCAAAAACCTCAATGTATAAGGATGGTGAAAATCAATCCCAAATTTCCACTTTACATGTAGCTTTCCAAAAGCATACAAAGATTAGGACTTGTCTTTTCACATCTTTGTATCCCTGCAGTGACTTAAATGTGATTGGCACTCAATAAATATTGATTGATTGATCATTGACTCAAGAGAAAACTGTTTGGGAAGCAAGTGTTGAGAACTTTAAAGTTCTAGGACACTAATTCAGCCAGGGATGTTGTAGAGTAGCTTAGCACAATACAACAGAATGAGCCCTGGACTGGGAGTCAGGAGGCCAGGGTGCCATCCTTAGCTTTGCCACTACTCACTGTGACCTTGAGCAAATAAAACAAAAAGACTACACTAGATCTTTAAGGTCCCTTTTCTAGCTCTAAATCCTGTGATCCTATGACTTCAGTTAGAGCCAGAAGTCACTTGAAAATCAGAAGGAAGAGCTTCTTCAAGAAAGAAAAGCCTTAAACCCTCTCCTACCTTGGATCCAAATGTACGGGCATGAAAAGCTAACTTTGGGAGACTGCCATTCTCTCCAACTGGCATTATTACATTCTGGAATCTGTTCCCTCATGTGACTTTGCTAAAGAAACAAAGTTGGTGGTGGTGGCTAAAGTAGCTCATGTTGTTTCCAAGGGTTAAACAAGGACAGTGGATCAAATATAGCTGAAAGAGGGAATAACAAGCCAAAGGGACAATGGGGAAATCCAGGGGCCAGCTCACAACCAAATCCAATCCATCTATATTTTTGCAGCCCCAATTTTTTGATAAAACATTTCTTTTGTATCAATGGTACCATCTTTCTACCATTTTGTGACCACTGCATTAAGTATGATTGTCTACATACAGTTAATTCACATTATGAGTCATGAGCTCTCCATCACTGCTTAGCTAGTCTAATGTCCTTTTCCCCTACCCACTTATGTCTCTTGGGTAGATTTTCCCATGGAGTTCAGAAACACCCATCAGTCAAAAGTCTACATCTTCCTTCTACTATAACCACTGGTACAAAAGAGAATTGAAAGGGGGCCACTATTGGACCAGTCTTTCAAGTAGATAAAAGGAAATACTGGGACTTACCACCATACCATTCAGAGATTGTCATTGACCCCTCTTGTGATATCCCTATCTTTAATGGTCCTCTGGTGCTGTACCCTGAGCAGGTCATCATTGGCTATTATCATTTGAAAGATGCTCCTGCACCTTCATTAGTTCAGATAATTGAAAGCTATTTGAATTCTCTGTACACCCATGCTCTGAATGGAAAATGATTGTTTTTCAAAGAGCAGCTGGTACGCAACTCATCAAACATGAGTTTGCTTGGCATTCCCCCTTTCTTGTGATATGAGAATAATAAGTGCAGATTTGGCTTATGAGGCTCATTTAAAAATAGCAACAGAAAGACAGCTACATCTTTGGCAACAAAGACAAAACAAAAGTTGTGTTTCATAGCAGTGGTTTAATAAAAAGCAACAAAAAAACAAGCCATCATTTGTAACTGATCTCTGCGAGAAAGTTAACCAAGTTATTGCTGCATAAGCCATTTGGAAATTAGATATTCTAGTGTCCAGGTAAAACATATTCCTTAGCTTGTATTTCGATAGCAAAAACTCAAACCTTCCTAAGGAGAACTCATCTGCAGTGTAGCCCCCAGGTAGGACTCTTCAAGTTGCTTTTCTCAGTAGGTTCAGAAACTGAGATTCAAAACTGAGATTTCCCCCCCCCCGATATGAAAAACCCAAAGTTTTCAGAAACAGGCGGGGAAGCACATGAGTTTCCAATGTTATTCTTTGCTTCAAGTTGCATATATAAAAATTGCATAATGGACTAGAACACATGCCTCTGCCAAATTGGCCTTGTGTGCTGCTTTCCTGAGAGTCCTAGCTTCATCACCAAGTGTGCCTAATCATGTTCAGTCCAATGGGTACCCTAAACCTGGGGACCACAGTCATGGCCATTCAGGACTTGACAAGCCCCAGAAATTGCCCAGTCACCCCCTGAAAAATAGCTTCATGCTTCCAGCTATACGGTGGTCTAGACAGGAATCTCAAATATCTTGGGTTTGCAATTATAGAAAATGTGACTGATTCTTCAACACAAGGGGCCCCAGCTCTCCCTTCCTGTGAATACCAGAAAGCCTTCTTATAAAATAAAGGAGCCCTAGAACCCAGTTTGCATCAAACCAGGCAGAATGGAGATTTCCCTGCTATATTCTCTATCCCTTCCCTCCTTCTCATCCCTTTCTCCATGGATCTCAAGTCATAACAAACAAGGATGAAGTGAACACAAGTAAGGTTCACCAACTAGAATTATGGCCTTGGGCTTGAGATTGGTCAGAGTGATATCTAAGTGATCCTGAGACACTTTTCCCCGAGGCTTCTAGTGCTGCTCTCCCAGATTAACCCATCTCGTCCATAGTCTCTGAGTTAGAAGGTGGAACAGGTAACTTCTTTCAAGTAAGCCAAATCCCAGGAAGGGAAAGGAAGGCAATGGCAAAGAAGGGAGTAGGTAATCTAAACCAGAATTTCATTCAAAACCACAGCCACTGAATGTCAAAGCTGAAGGGAACCTAAGAGGTCGACCATCTAGTACTGTCCCATAATTTTACAAACAGGAAAACTGAAGCTCATGAAGGGGGTGTGACAAAAGTCACAGAAGTCATGGCAGTCATGACCAAGATCTTTATGTCTTCATGTTGATGGTATTAAGTTATGGAAAGTGATATGACTTTTGATGACAGATCTGCTTTATGAATTGCTCTTAGACTCATAATTTCTTTGTCCATGGTTGGTCTCTGAGAGTTTTATGAATATTGGCTCAGAATTAGAATGACGTGGATAATCAAGAGTGAAGGGAACAGGTTATCTTGTCTATGCAACAGTTTTATGCTTTTTTTGAAGAACAAAAACTGCCAGTTAAATTCTCAAATGTTAATTTTCTTTATAATTGTAATCTCAGTGAACATGTAACTGATGAATCAGAACCACTCCTATTCCACCACCAAATCAATTTTGATTCTATGAGTATCAGAACACAAGATGTCACAATTGTACTGCTCACTGGGAAATCCCCTCAGCCCTGCCAATTCCCTGTGCCATAAATACCCAGGGGAAACTGACACCAGATTGGGAAAGAGAAAGCAAAGGAGGGAATACTGGCCAATCTGTTACATGACCACATAACTGAGCCTCTCACAAGTGTGCCCATGTACTCCCCCCATAACTGGCCAACCCTGGAACTCAGGAGAGGCCAAAAAGCAATCTCAAGGCTAAGCAGAAACTCCAGTGGCACTTTCAGTCTAGCCACACTTCTCATACAGACTACTACTGTAACTACCTCCTAGCCCAATAACATTTCTACATACATGCTCTTGGCTCAGCGAAGTCCATATCCTCCCCCGACATCTTCACTTTCCTACTTTTCACCATATAGGAGCCCATAAGCCAAGCCCAAAGCTCTCCATCCCTCAGGGAATCATCACCCTATCATGTAAGGATATGATGGGGCATTATCACATGTCATGTATTACTACTATTTTTAAATTGGCATGTACCCTAATGCATCTCTCTGACCACTTCACCTTCTATATAAAGTCTATGGTGGCTCCCCAATGCCCAACAATACTGACATTTGATGTCTATAATATTCTCCCTTGCGTATTCCAGACTGGACTATCCTCTCTGCCTTATTCTCACTCAATCAATTATGAAGTGTATATTATATCCAGACAACTAAGAAAGTCTTTGCCTTCAGCGATCTTAAATGTTATGGGGGAGAGGCATATACACAGTCCTGTGGTCTTCCAATATGTAAATATATTCCAAATATATACAAAATCAATAAAAGGCAGAAGGAGAGAGCCAACACTAGTAGCTAGGGGCACCAGGAAAAGGTAGGTGAGGTGAGGAAGGGGTGCGTTCCAGGCATTCTGCCTTTGCTGACACAAAATGTGCCTGGAATAGACTTGCTTATTGAAATTCTCCTTGCTTTTGAGAACCCAACTCAGATGCCACATCTTCAAAGAAACTCCTTTCTTTTAGCTCAAAGTAATCCCGCCTCTCAAATGTTTCCTCTTTGGGCCCCTCCAATGCTAGTTATTTGTTTCCTGGCCCCTTTCTCTCCAAAACACCTCCTCTCCCCAGCTCCCATTACATGGTATGATCCTTGTGAGGAGAGGTTGTATTGTAATTATCATTATATCCCCACAATGTCAAGTAAAGGTCCCTGTATATAGTACACATTTTACATATTTGTAGAATGGAATTTAAGACCAGCTTGGGGTTCCCCTATTCCATCACCCATCTTATAGGTTATATAATCTTGAGATTATGGCATTTCCCATTCAAATCTGACCCCAAACCGATAAATCATAGCATAGGAAATTCCGAAATAAAATTGAGTGCCAAAGAACTCCAGATCAGACTGTTGGCTAACCTACTTTCTACTCTTAAACAGCTCTGGGGAGCAGAAGTCAGGAAGAATATGAGCCCCTTGAGGGAAGGGACAGTTCTAACCCTTACCATTGCACCATGAACAAAGAAGGCATGCAATAGATGCTTCATGGTTTGTCTTTTTCTTCTAAGTCTACCACCACCATCTCTCCTTTTTTCTGCTGGGTGAGCCTGGACCCCTCCAAAAGCCCTTTTCTTCACTCTCTCTCTCCTCCTTCCACCCAAGCAAGTCCTAATGTCATTTTGCAATCCTGCTAGTACCTTTCTCTGGGACCTGAAGCCCAGAGGGAGCCTGTTTGTGCTGATCCTGGATAGCTCAGAGATAACAGTGTGTGGTAGAAAGAGCAGTAGCCCCAAACTTGGGGTCAGAACACTGCAGGTTGAGTCTTGGCTTCACCTGTTAGTGATCTGTAAGACTCTGGTCAAGTTAATTACCTCTGAGCCAAGTTTCCTCATTTATAAAATAGGGATAATATAATACCTGTGTTGTGAAGCTGTTGAGTCTCAAGTAAGAAAATGGAAGGGAAGTGTTTTGTAATCAACCAAGTTCTCTGTCACAGAATGTCAGCGAGCTCACCTAGTCAGAACTCCCTAGCAGAGAGGCTAGGTGCTGCTACAGTGCACAGAGTGATGGGACTAGAGTCAGGAAGACTTTTTCTCCTGAGTTCAAATTTGGTCTCAGACACTCACTAGTTTTGTAACCCTGGACAAGTCATTCCAACACGTTTGTCTCAGTTTCCTCAGCTGTAAAATGATATGGAGAGGGAAATGGCAAACCATTCCAGTATCTTTGCTAAGAAAGCCCCATATGGGGTCACAAAGAATTGGACACGACTGAAACAAATGAACAACATGGTAGATGAAGAAACTAAGGCCTGGAGAGATGGGATTCGGCTAATGTAAGCCACTATTGTCTATTCCTTTCTATTTGAGTTCATAGAATCATAGAGTTTCTGAGCTGGAAGGCATCTCAAAGGTTATTTAATTTAGTTCATCTGCACAAGGATCTTTACTATATTTCTCACAAGTAGACATCCAGCCTCTACCTGGAAAGATTTCCACTGATGGGGAGCCACAAAAGAATTTGTACCTAGCTACTGACTGCAGAGACTGGAAACTAGGGACTGGAATAAAATCATAAAGTGATGATGTCAGAGCTGGAAGGAACCTTTTTTGTCTGAGCTCTTTAGTTCACAAATGAGGAAACTGAGGCTCAGAGGCTGAAGCAACATGTTTGAGTGAGTAGAAGGGCCAGAACTAGACCTCAGTTCTTCTGATGTCCAGTCTGGTGCTCTATCCATGGTAGCAGATTACCACACAATAAACAGTGGTCTTGACCCATCTTTTTAACAGGAAGATCCCAGGCTCTGGAAAGAGGGGCCTGACATTCAAAATCAAAGGATACTCCAAAAGGAGCCAGGGTAGTAAAGACAGCCGGTCACCCCTGATCACTCCAGACATACCTGCACATCCTAGGGATAATCCACAGCAGCAGCTGGGGATGACTACTAATTTAATCAAGGTTACTATCGATAACCTTCTGCTTAGTTCCTTTTAGCTAGCCATGGGTGTCCAAGGTTTTGGGGCTTACAAAGGGAAGGTATTCTGCCTTTCTTACCTAATACAAGGATATGAGGTGTTGAAATAACTATAATTGGTTTCATCAGTGATATGCATTCAAGGGGGATTTCTAAAACCTTAATTAACCAGTCCTTGAAATGAAAAAAAAAAGAGGCCTTATTCCTCCTCCCTCTGAGTAGATTTAGCTAAAAAGGGTTCTTATTCTCCTTTCTTATTATCTCACTGAAATGATAAAACACCACCCCACATAGTTATTTCTCCCAATAAAATGACATATATCATCCCACTTCCTTACATTCCTATGGAAACAATACCTAAACCTCCTAGCCACATTTCTTTCAAATGCTGCCTTTAGCAAATTCATTTGGGGGGGGGGATTCCTTTGGGGGGATTATTATGGGATTCCTTTCTATCTGGGTGAGGTCTGAGAGTAGGGCCCCCACATGACTTGGGGTTCACTTGTATTGCTTATCAGGTTTCTCAAAGATCTCAAGCTAAAAGCCAGAGTTCTAGCTACCTTTGCAAGCCCTAACACACACACAGATACACGGAATTTTTTTTTCATCAGTGCATAACAAAAGATATTCACGGTGACTCAGCTAGTGGTATTCAAGTTTTCACCAGTTTCAAGTTGCTCCTACCAAATAAAAGGAGGCGTTCTACAGAGATGGACATGTATGTTATATAGGGAAGACATCTTTCACTGGAAGAACAAGGGAAGCAAGTGTCCCAGCTTATCTACGATTTGGCTGCAAGGCTGTTGTCATACTCGAATGGTCCCTGCAGGCTTTCCATGCTGGAACTGAAGGTGCTGAGAAGTTGCATTCCCATGCTGCCCAGGATGCAAAAATAGACACCTATTGGCCTGTTTCCTCCTGAAGTTCCCGAAGGGGGATGGGTGTTGGGGAGTCCCATCTTGCAGTCACAGAGGGAAGAAGATATGCTCCTCCTTCCTCATTCCACCTCTTGCAATGCAATTTTCAAATTATTATTCACATCTAGCAATTGATTTTCTCCTCACAGAAGTCCTTGAAAGGTAGGTAGGGAAGGGCATCCCCCCCCCCATTTTACTGATGGAAAAACTGAGGCACAAAGTTAAAATAATTTGCCCAAAGGTCATTCAGCTAATCAATGACTAATTTAGAACTGGACGCAAACTAGTTTGTCCAACTTCAAGCATGAGGTTTTTTCCTACTGAGTCATACTGGGTGCTGCCAGGGGATTTTAAGGGGGAGGAGAGGGTAACTGAAGCATGATTCAGGCAAAGTTGGTGGGCATAAACAAGCAGAGATTCTATATTCCTCCCCCTTATAACTTGCCTTGGCTGCTCCTGGATGGGGGATTCTCTAAAGGCATATCTCAAAGCCGGGGGGGGGGGGATTCTCTAAAGGCATATCTCAAAGCCAGGGAAGGATCTTTTCTTGGGGCAAGAGAGACTGGGAAGGGGGGCTTTGTCTCCCCAGTGCCCAGAAAAGTACCCTTTGTGTCTGTGTGTGTGTAGGGGGCAGATTCTTAAAGAGTTAAAGAACAAATTCAATTTCCACTTGGCTCCTGCAGATGTTCAGACACAAATAAAGCATTTAGTTAACTTCAGTGAAGACAGAAGCAAACTCATATACTGCCTAATGTCCCCTGAGTGTAAAAGGTGTCATAACCCACACAAAAGTGAAGTACTATCATCCCCCCCCCCCAACTAAACCAGATATGTAGTCACAAATGCATTGTTTGGTGGTATCTGAGGTACATTGGGCTAGGTATAAAATACTCCCTGTGCACGGTGAGATTCCTCTACCCAGCTCCAGAGACATCCTGGCTGCAGGACATGTGACTTGGGTCAATTTCAATCAAAGGAAAGTGTTCAGTAGGACCAAAGGGAGTGTTCAACTCTCCCCAGTCATGGAACTGTTTTCAGTCATGGTGCTCTAAGACAAATCCTATTTTAAATTATGGTGTGAAAATTGCTGTAATGCTATTTTATACACATTTTACAGTCAGTTATGTTAAATTAGCATGAGGTGTAAGTAAATGTGAATGATTTCTTTATTCAGACCAAATCCTGTACATCTGAGTGGGTGTGTTTCTCACCAAAGCAATCCCCATCGGAAGGCCATAGATTTGTTCTACCAAAGCTGTCACTGCTTAAATCATATTCCCTGCCCCCTCCCTCCTCTCATCTTTTTTTTTTTTGCCTTTTGAAGGGCAATTGGGGTTAAGTAACTTGCCCAAGGTTACACGGCTAGTTGTTTTGTGTGGGTGTTGTGTCTGAGGCCAGAACCAAACTCGGGTCCTCTTGACTCCAGGGCCGGCACCTTACTCACTGCACCACTTAGCCACCCCCCCCCTCTCATCTTTGGGAATGTACTTCAATGTTTGTGATGCAATTTTTTTTCAGCCCCAACAACTGGGAGGTAATTCTGATTTCTAGAAATAGTTAAAAGTGATCTTAAACTAAAGCCAGGGATAAAGTGTGAGCCCTCATAATAAAAGGTGACTATGTAGTCACCACTGATTTTCTTTTGGAGCTTATAAATTGGGTCTGAATTCAGTTCTAAAAGCTTTGCAGGAATAAAGGTGTACTCTCTTAAGATAAGGCTTTGAAGGGGACAACACTCACTTGAATGTGGGAATTGTGATATGTGTTTTTTCTTAAGTGTCATTATTTGACAGATATTTTCTATATTATCAGAGTTTCAAATATGCATCTCAATGACTCCTTCCCAGGGAGAGGCTCGTCACCTACTGCACAGACAGTTGGAATGGAAATGCTCAGGGTATGCCCATGTTAGCCAGAAAACAGAAATAAGACCAGGACGTGTGGTGATTCCTGAAGGGTGATTCTCCCTCATTTCAAAGGGTCCAAAAATTCAGATTTCTGGGGTTATGTTGGACTCTAGACTGTCTCACTGGGTCGGTGTATTTCTAATTGCTTTGCCCCATTATAATTTCACAGAGCCCAACAGACACACCTGCAGCCCACCCACACCACACCAAATGATAGATCCTTCAACACGGAGGAGTGATGCTTATTCTCCAGGCTTTGGCTATGTTATCCAGCTAACTGATTTCACTTACACACAATTCCAGGGAGCTTCTGGAGACAAATCCTACATAGGGAAGGTTTGAGTACCCCCTGAAGAAGAAAAGAAAGCATATGTCCCCCAGCTCAGTGAAATGCATGTCCAACTGAAACCAAAAGGCAGAGGGAAGAGAGAAGAGGAAGAATAGATTGGAAGAGGCACCTGGGGGCCAGGGCACCTGCTAAAGCACATCTTTCCATTTTGTGATGGAAACAACAAAGCATTTTGTAAGAGAGGCTCTATTTACAGATCAGCGTGCGTTCCTCTGCCCTAATGGAAATGAGGCCCAGAACAGGTCGGATTCCACTTTCTACAAAGTGCTTCTTTGAAAGTGCTAATGGAGATGCTCCCAAATCACTGAATCCTGAGTGACAGAGAAGCAGGTCACAATGATGCCAAGATGTTGATCGGTGGGAAGTGAGGATGGGTTCTCTAGCATGGTGCTGGAAGCTTTGAATGGCCATTAACAGAAGAGAGCTCATTATTGCATCTGGATTTCACAGCTCTCGGCTGTCGATCGCCCTGATCTCTTGGAAGCTTTCAAAGCGGTGCTGAATGACTGGGCTCTGTTGTTGAGAGATGGAAACATGCAGACTAGAGCAGCATAGAGATTCAATGCCTGGCAGTCGGCTGCTAGCACTTAATAGCCAAGTGTCCATAACACAGGCACCAAGCTCCACTTCATCAGCTGGGATGTTATTCTCAGCGAGCATTCTTTAGTCTTTGTACAAACCACAAAGCCAAGCAATTTTCTTAAATCGTCGTTAGAAAGAATACTGTAAAGTGAGTAAGTGCCCAGATGGGATTCCTATTTTCTGTGCAAATGAACACACATTAGTCAAGATCTTATTCATTCAAAACTATCAGGGAAGCAGCAGGATTTGGTTTAAATGATATTCAAAAGCTGAATTCATTTAAGTTTTAATTCAGAGGCAATCATGTTGTTAATATTGTAGCTGGGGCCTGGCAGTGAAGGGGGCTGGGCCCTGGCCGTGTTTGCCAAAGAATCCCTGATTTCTCCCAGTTCTGGTTCACTCTCACTGGATGTAGAGCCGCTGTTGTTGATGTAAATGTTTTCTGGGCCAGCCTGGGCAGAAGCACATCCTTCGGGCTCACTCTTCTCACCAGCGCTAGACGCTCCTGGGAGAAGGGCCATCTTCCCGGTCAGCCTGCTGGGGAGCAGGGACATGGTGTAATCAGCGATGATCCCACCCACATCCAGATTGCACGCCTGGTCAAATGCAACAAAGCCCACATTGGCATTTGCCTCACACACCACAAAGGAGCCATCATCCATGATAAGGAGGTCAATGCCACAGAAATCCATGCCCAAGATGTTGGACACCTGAATGGCCAGCTGTTTGCCTTGCTCAGTGAGCGGACACATGACACCCACGCCACCTGCAAAGGAAGCACATTGACATAACAATAACACTGACAAATGCCATTTCCAAACACAAGGAAGTGCCCTATTTATGGAAACAGATGGAGAGAGACAGAGATGGATGAAATTCTGGTATGGCAGAAAGCCCCAGGCCTATGAAGGGGCCAGGCACAGGACTCTTGGGAGCTGTTTGCTTCTGCTGGCTCAAGTGAAGCTCTTTAGTTTCACTTACTTCAAAGAATCAAAGGATTTTGGCAGCATAGATCTCGGGCTGGAAAGGACCTTAGAGGTTACTTAGCCCAACCCTCTTATTTTACAGATAAGGAAACTGAGGCCAAGAGAGGTAAAGTGACTTGGGCTAAGTAACACTGATAGTAAGTAGTTGAGCCAGGATTTGAACTCAGGCTTCTGACTCCAAGTCTAGCCTAATACTTTCCACCTAATACTTTAAAAGATATGTGATTTCATCCATGCAGGTAAACCTTCTCCTGACACTGATCTCAGACCCTTTATACATCAATAGGCAATGAGCTTCTCTCCACCTGAATAGATTACTCAATGGACAACCCTTCATGAGGAGCCCCTCTACACTTAGCCAAGCTGGTCTTCAATCAGTCAATGAAGAAGCATTACTAATTACCAATTAAATGTCACGCACTGTGCTATCTGCTTGGTGTACAAAGAAAAAACAAAAAAATCTCTGCCTTCACAGATATTAAATTCTCTTGGGGATGAGCACATATTTAGGCATATATGCAAGATGAGAGAGAAACAGACAGACAGACAGAGACACACAATACATCCTTGGCCTTGAACTGGAAGCTTTTCAAGAGGCAGATAGGTAGAGTAGTAAATAGAAGGCTGGATCTAGAGTCAGAGACATGAGTTCAAATCCGACTTCAGAAATTTACTAGCTTGGTGATCCAGGGTAAGTGGGCCGCAGTTTCTTTATCTATAAACATGGGATAACAGCACCTACCTCCCAGGGCTGTGGTTAGGATAAAATGAGATCACTGTGATATATAAATGCTGGCTAACATCATCATTATTATTATTACTATGATTCTCCAGCTTGGTTGGCCCCCAGCACAGCTCTCAAGAACCCAGTGTCTAGCCTCAGAACAGGACTTCAGGGGAGGATTGGCCTCACTAATACTTATTAAAAATCTTCAAATTCTGAGGACCACGAGCTGCTGCCTTAAGCCCAACAAAGTCTCTTCTTGACCTAATAGTCCCAGAGGGGCTTGACACTTGTCAGCTTAAGGGATCACACCAAGGTTAAGTGACATGGCAAAACTGTACCACTAGTACAAAAAATGGAGTCTACTTGGTGATTTAAGAGGCAAAACAGTGTCCCACAGGCCTCCACGTGGACAGTGTGGCCAGGTCTAATTCTAACCAACAGTTACAGGATGTGGCTATGATATAAAGGGTGAGCTCCAAATACCATTTTTAATTACCAAGGATGCAGAGGATAAGTTCCTATTTTGGAGCCCCAAATAGTTCACTTCTGAATGTTTCATTTAAAAACATCTCTGCCTGAGGATAATTTTCTTATTTTAAAGATGGGTAGACTAACGGTACATCCTGCTTCTATTTAACACCAGATCCAAACTTAGAACCAAGGGTGTCTCCTACCAGCCCAACCCATCTCTGCCTTGGCAGAAGGGAAATCATGTGGAAAAGAGATTAGACTGATTTTGCTTGGTCCCATATAAAAGAACTGGAGCAATGAGTAGAAGTCCCAAAGGGGTAAATTTTAGGCTGGAGGTTATGAAAAAATTTCCTAACAAAAGGAAACAGGCTGCACCCGGAGATAGACAGGCAGGGAGGAAGGTAGGTAGGTTTCCCCTTATTGAAGGTCTTCAAACAAAAGCTGTATGATTCCTTGTCTGTTAGGTTGTAGAGGTGATGCTTGTTCAGATAATGCAGACTAAATATCAGTCAATAAATATTAATTAGGCACCCACTATGTGCCAAGCACTGTGCAGAAATACATAAAAAGGAAAAAGACAGTCCCTGTTCTCAAAGTGCTCACAATCTTATGGGGGAAATAACATGCAAATAATGTATAGACATGCTATAGACAGCATAAATTCAAAATAATCAGCAGAGGGAAAAATAATCAGCAAAATTAAGGGGACTCAGGAAAGATTTCCTGTAGAGGGTGGGATTTTAGCTGAAACTTGAAGGAAGCCAGCAGAACCAAGAGATGAGGAGGTAGGTTGGTTCTCTGATAAAGTGCTTAGGCCCCTTCCTAGAGTGTTCTTCTTGGCCCTATGCTCTTGTAGGACTTGTCACATTCTTCCAAAGGCAGGAATGAGAAATGTTAGAGCCAATCTCCCTTCCCACTCCCATCCCCACTGTCTGGAGGGGAAAGGCAATGCCCGGAGAGTGAGGATAAGCTGAAAAGTCGGCCTGGTTTTGTACTCTGGTGTCTAGAGCAGGCCAAGGTCTCAGGGCTGAGTCCTGCAGGAGCACTAGCTGCCAGGTGAGCCCGTACAAGACTAAGAAAGTTAACATTTAGGGAGTGCCAAGTTCAATCTTCTTTTTTGTTTTTTACTACAGAGGCTGATGTTCCCTATCCCTTGGGGGCACTGTTCATGTGCCAACATGGATCTCTAAGCCTCTTCCTGCTTCAGATGTTGGGCCTGCTGGGCCACAGGCCCTTACAAATTTCTTCTATGAAATCTCTGATTGACCCAACCCACTATAATCTTTCCTTTAAGCTCCTATGGGGCTTAAGGTCTGTATCATTTATTTGGCATGTATGTGTTACTTTGTGTATTTTTTTTTTGAAGTGGAAGGCAGTACAATTGGGGTTAAGTGATTTGCCCAAGGTCACATGGCTAGTAAGTGTTAAGTTTCGGAGGTCAAATTTGAATTCAGGATCTCCTGACTCCTGGACAGGTGCTCTATTCACTGTGCCACCTCGCCACCCCTACTTTGTATATTAATGTAGGGATGAGTGAGTGGATGAACAGAAGGTGTGAAGAGACCAATGTCCACCTCCAGCCCTGCCCTTACCTCTTCTAAATTCTTCCCACTTATTGTCTGCTTCGGTTCCCACACTTCAGGGTCTCTGATTTCCCTAGACTGTTACAGCCAATACAGTCCTTATCAGCTACTGGGGATATATATATAATCGATCCCCTGGGAAATCCACAAGCATCCTGAAGGTTTCAAAGAGGAAATTCCAAAGGAGCTACAAATATACAAAAAGGACAGTATGCCAACAATATGATTTGAAGTGCAACCAAGGATGGACTCTGCCAAAGAAAGGTTTATGAATTGTTTGGGGGGGGGAAGGGCAGTGTCAACAAAGGTTTACAAACTTGTAATGTGAGGTAGTCTAGGGCAGGGGAGAAGGGGACTCCACTTCCAGGACAGGTAACATTCTCGGTTCTTTCCAGGGCCCATTCCTAGTCCTTTATTCAACTTGGACCCCTTATTTCCATTCCATCACCTCTCTTTGGGCACGTGGAGGTCTTGCTCTGGGTCCTGGTACCCAAAGATGAGGAAGGCAATTTTCTGTAAGATTCTTCCTTCGGCTTTCATTTCATCCTTTTCTGTTCTTGAAGTTGCCACAATTCCTAACTCCTGGAGAGCTTGATGACGGAAGGCCCTTGTCCACTCTTCTCTTTCCCGTTAAGTTTGTTTGAGACATCTTTATTGGTTAATTGTTAGGGCTGACTGTACTATTTGGTGAATAGTATACTACCCATGTGGCTGTTCACCTAGACCTCACCATTGCCTCCAGAAATTCATCTTCCTGCAGGATCAAATCAATTCTGCAACTGATACCTCCTCAGGACCCTCTGCTCCTTGGGCCTCTCCCTTTCTCTAGTTAGAGAAGGTGGAGGGTGGACATTGGAGAGTCCCTCCAAGATTCTCTATTGAACAAGGACTAGGCAGACTCCTCGTTTCCCATCTGGCTCCAGATCTTCATCATGCCCCTACACTTGGTACCCCAGTTCATTCCCTTCAGCTTATTTTTATCTTACCCCATTAAACTATAAGCTCCTTGGGGGCAGGGACTGTCTTTTCCTTTTCCTTGAATCCACGGCACTCAGCCCAATGCTTGGCATATAGTAGGTGCTTACTAAATGTTTAGGGACTGACTGTCTTAAGCTACCATTTACATTTGGGCCATGCAGCCTTGAGACGGCAGAGAATGTCTTTCCCTAAAGATCTCTGGATCAGCTTTCTCAGCCAGCCTGAAACAGATTTTCTGGTTCTTCCTGTTTCAGAGACCATGCTCCTCTTCTAAGAGGCCTATGGAGGCCCTATAGGAATATCATCTCTAGTTCCTCTTTATTTGTGGATTGGGATAACAAACACACCCTGAGCCCAGCCTTCACCTACTTCCTCTGCTTCTCTCCAATGACACATCACTCAGCTATTCTCAGGGAAGGGGTGGGACTCTAATCAAAGTCTGTTAATTGCACTCTTACAGTAAATTTTAAACATACAATAACAGCATATCCCCACAATACTCAACAAAAGAAGAAAGCTCTTCTGTCATGTTATCCTGTCTTTCCAACCAGACAAGAGCTCTGGGCCTTGGACCCTATCATCTTCTAAGTTCCTCCATGGTAGGTACTATCAATTCAATTCAATTCAAAACATTTTATTAAGCACCTAGTAAGTGCAGAGGTACTGTTCTAGGTATTGGGAATACCAAGGTCCTTGCATAATGACTACAACAATGTAAATGGCAATAAAAGGAAGATGAACAACCCACCTCCAAAATCAATTGACCACCAAGTAATTATATTGACTGAGCCTAGTCTGTAAGAAGAGATGAGACAATTCTTCTCTCTCCCTTCTTTACAGAGGTGTGGTACTATGGATGCAGACAAACGCATCCATTTACCACCAAATTCAGTTGCCCTGTTGGTGGTACTGGATTGCTTCCTCCTTTCTTTCTTTTTTTTTTTTTTTTTTGAGAGCAATTGGAGTTAAGTGACTTGCCAAAAGTCACACGGCGAGTGTGTTAAGTGTCTGAGGCAAGATTTGAACTCGGGTCCTCCTGACTTCAAGGCCAGTGCTCTATTCACTGTGACACCTAGCTGCCCCCCTCCTTCCTTTTTTAATTCTTTTACAAGGACTGATTCCCTGAATGGGAAAGGGGAAGGATCTATTCAGAAATAAAGGTGATGTAAAAACAATCTATCACCAGAAAAATTTTTAAGTTAAAACAAAGGAAAGGAAAGAAAAGAAAATCAGTCTCTGCCTTTGAAGAACCTTTTTACCTTGCATTCTACAATAAGTACACAAAGAAGTATCAGTGGATACAATGCTGAGCCTGGAGTCAGGAAGCCCGAAGTTCAAATCCCACCTAAGATACTTTACTAGGTATGTGATCCCAGGCAAATCAGAATCTCTGTCTACTTCAGTTTCCTCATCTGTAAAATGGGGGTAATAAAAGCACCTACCTCCCGCAGCTGTTGTGAGGATCAAATGAGGTATTATTTGCAAAGCACATGGCAAACCTTCAAGCACTGTACAAATGCTAGCTATTATTATTAGTTATTATTAAATACAAAATCATTTCAAGAGGGAGAGGGCACTAAGAATTGGTGGGTAGAATTTTAAGGCTGAGCCTACAAGGTAGTACCTGGGCTGAGCTTTGAAGGAAATTGGTTATTTTAAAGGGCATAAATAAAAATGGAGAACATTCCAGATGTGGGGTTTAATCTGAGCAAAGGGATATTACTGAGAAGATAATGCAAGCATGGCTTCCCGAGCCCCCCTCTCCTCTACACACCCACTTGGAGCCTGAGACACTGGGCTTAAGCTCAAAGGGGTTGCGATAGGACATTCCTCCCAAATAATGGGACTTCCCCCAAAGAACCCAAGATTTAGCATTGGAAAATATCTTAGAAATCATCTACTGCAACCTTCTAACACTGCAAATGAGGAGAGAAAAGCTCAGAGGGGTCAACATGACTTGTCAAGGTCACAGAGTAAGGGGCAGAAATGGGATTCAAGCTCATGTCCTTACCCTGATTTTTTTTTTTTACCACACCCACACTACTTCTTATTCTAGAATAATACAAACAGTACTGGATCTAGAGCCACTGGCCCTAGGCTTGAGTCACCCCTCTGATGAAGTTTACTACTTGGAAGGCCTTGGGCCAATTATCAACCCCCTTGGCCCTGGTTTCCTCCTCTCTTGGACCAGCTGGCCTCTGAGGTCCTTCCAGCATACGAGTTTGGATCCTATCTTAGACTATGAGGCATTCTCCCAGGCTCCAAGGTTGTGCCTTGCTGACCTCTGCAGGGTATTTTTATATTGGTGTTGGTACATCTGAGTCATTATAGTTACTTGTTCACATCACTAACTAATAAAGGCATCTATTTAGTACTGAGAATGCATTTCTGTGATGAGGACAGGGGCAATTCACCCTCTACCTTAAATGCCCTTGAGTCCCCTTACTATAGCCTGGACAGTTAGATGGTGCAGTGGCTACGGTGCTAGGCCTAAAGTCAGGAAGACCTGAGTTCAAATCCAGTCTCAGACACTTAGTAGCTGTGTGACTGTGGGCAAGACACTGTTTCCCTCAGTTTCCTCACCTGTAAAATGGTGTAGTGCCATCCTCAAAAGGAGCTAAAATTTAACATACATGAGCCTTAAAGCTGCCATATAAATGCCAGCAAATGCCACTGTTGTCATCGTTGTTCATGTTATTTTGACTCTGGCTGGTACTTTTCCCACTAGGCCATGGTACTTCACAAAGAAAGAACTCTGTATTTACCTATTTTGTGTATTGTTCATTGACTGTATCTGTAAAATAAAATCTTTTTGAAGACAGATACCATGACTTTCATGTGTTTTGTCTTGCTTGTTTATTGTGTCAATAGAATGAAATTATATTCCTGCCACTGAATGTCACTGGTGTGATTGATATAAAGGAGGATGAGAATTTGGCTTCCAGCCCTTCCCTCATTATGCTAACAGAGTTCAATGAGTGCTGCCATAGTAGGGATCTGGCCAGCACCTAATCCTCTTGGGAATGATTTGATCTGGGTCAAATTCCTGTCAAATAAACTCCAAGAGGGTAACTCTCTGTCTTTAGTTGGTGCTGCCATGCCTTTGTGCTGGCATGGCGTTTGACCAGATCTAAGACTGGTTACTGTGGGCTGTTCTAAATGCCTTAGCTACATTTGGCATGCTGCCATTTCACAGCTCCCTGGCCATGCACAGTCCCTTATCAGCTGGCAGGATTCTGTCATGGATATCTAAATAAGTGCACATTACTCCTACACATGTAGCCCAAAACTGGGAAAGAAAAATTCCCTACCCAAATCTAACACCTGAGCAACCATATCCAGCCCCAGTGCCAAGACTCAGAAACGACATAGGGATTAATACTGGGAATACATTTCTGTGATGAGGACAGAGGCAGTTCACCCTCTGAAATAGGCTATGGGATGGTACCTAGGGAACAGTTACTCTGCATCCTCCCATCCGTGGAACAGCGAAGCATGGAGCCGATGACATGGCCACCCACCACCACCACACGGATATCCTTTCCGTGAGATTCCTTCACGTATTTCTGGAACAGGTAGGGCACGTCATGACGGACCAGGTGGCAGATGTCTGATAAATGGTGTTTATCTCTTGCGAGGAAAACTGCTTTTCCTTAAAGAAAAAGAAAGACACACAAAAAAGATAACGAAGGCAACTATTTGTGGCCTGTGTCCATCACGAGCTTCTCAGATGCTTCTTCGTTCCTCATCTAATTTTTCCTAAACCTCATCTTGCTTTGTCCCTAATCTGCCTCTCACTTACCTGACTCGCTTTTCATTAGCATGTTGGCAAACCTTGCCCTGCTGGGCTTTCCTCTGCTTTTCGGAGAAGTGTAACTCTTCCACTGCTTCTTTATTGACTTAGTAATCATAATAGCCAGTACTTCTATTGTGCCTTTTGGTTTGTAAATTGCTTTATATATGTGATCTCAGTTAATCCTAATAACAATCCTATAAGGGAGGTGCTATTATTATCCCCATTTTACAAATGAGGAAATTGAGGCTTGCCCAGGGTCACAAAGCAGGAAATATCTGAGGCACAATGTGAAGTCAGGTTTTCCATGCTCCAAGTTCAGCACTCTATCTACTGTACCATCTTCCTACCAGGATGGCCTATAATGCCTTCCCATTTTGACAGGCAGTTTAGGGAGTTTCTTGGGTCAAACATAATCCATTCCTGATGACCAGACTCTTTGGCTTGGCTGGTCCTGCTCAGTCAGGACTAGAGCCTTTCCAACTTCTCAGAACCCAGGATCACCTCTATACCATAATGAAGATTTGGGGGAAGACTGAAGTGGAAATTTTGAGCATGAGGAAAATAGCTTGTATACCACAAACACTCCACAGTAGAAGGAACCAGGACCCAAAACTACAGCCCTCTTTCCTTTCAAGATCCAGGAACTAACTGCTGGCTATCTCCAACCACCACTGAAAGAATGAACTTAGGAAATAGTGGAGATATTGCCACTAACCTCTGGGGGAAACACTGCCTCTTTTTTCTTTTAAAAATACATTTTAATGGCTAACTTTTGCTTTAATATTGCACAGATGTCCCTTTATAGCCTTCCCTTCCCCTTTTCCAGAGAGTCATCCTTTATAACAAAAAACTTTTTTAAAGAAAGGAAAAGAGTGAGAAAAAAAATCAGCAAAACTGACCAACATATCAAAACAAAATCTGTTATTTTGTGCCATGTTCCACCTCTGCAAAGGTATTTTCTCATCTCTTCTTTGGGGCCAAGTTTTACATATGTTATCTCATTTGCTCAACAATGTGATATGGAAGCAAAAAAAAAAAAACCAAACTAATAATATCCTAAAATTGCATTAGGAGAAGTCAAGTGTCCAGAGCTAGGGAGGTAATAATCTCACCAATGCTTTGGTCAGACCACATCTGCATTATTATGTTCAATTTAAGGGCACTGTTGGTGTGGGAGGAGTCATGGAGTAGCAAGAGAAACACAGCAAGCTCCCCCCAACAAAACTGCTCCAAACGGATCCAGAAAACAGGACAGATCAAATAGTGATTGCAAAATCCAGGAAAAAAACAATCACAGGAAGTCATTTTTCCCACCCATGTAAGAGGATTGGGAGATAGAAAGTAAGGTCTCTGGACACTGGGCATGGGGTCTGGTCAGGAACATACTATGAAGAGTGTCACTATACCCAGGGGCTGAAAGAAGACTAAGATTGTTCATAGGGGCAAGATGAGGCCCCAGACCCACACTGGGACATCACAACCTTGTTCAGCATGTGGGAACAGGTGCAATTGGTAGCTTTGTCACTTATTACCCAGTTTCAGGTCACAGATCCAAGGTGGACTGACGAGGGGTATCTATACCCAGGGAAGGCATTCCAGGATAGGGAGAAATAGAAGACCATATGAGGTTTTTCATAACAAGAATAAGTAACCAGGAAACAGATCAAGAAGAAAAAAAATTAAGGACCAGTGGACTACCAGAAAACCATGATCAAAAAAAAAATACTAAGTCATAAAAGAAGACTGCCTAGACCTCTTAGAAACAGTGAAAAGGATTCACCTGTCACTTCCTTGAAAAAAAAACAAAATTAAAATTCCCAAGAATACCATTGCCAAGACCCAGAGCTTCTAGGCCAAAGAAAAAGTACTACAGAGCCAGAAAGAAAGAATTCAAGTACCAAGGAGATAAAATCAGGCTCACAGTCAGGATAACATATGATTTAGCAGATGCCACTATAAAGTGGAGAGCTTGGAATATAATATTCCAAAAATGAACATTTAATGAAATAGAAAATTTTCCAGTATTCCTGATGAAAAGACCAGAACTGAGCAGAAACTCTGAAGTACAAAGAGAGTTAAGAGAAACATAAAAAGGTAAACATGAATGAAAAACCATAAAGAGACTAAACAAGGATAAACTGCTTTCATTCTAGTACAGGTGTCCCCTTTGAACCCCATTATCATTAGAGGTTACAGGTGGAGTCTAATTAAACAGAAGGTCTGAGAGTGGTTCTGATATGCCTTGACGATATTAAAAGAAGAATGAAAATGGAAGGAAGAAGGATATACTGAGTGAGGGGAAGGGAAAGAAAGATTAGTGAAAATTACTTCCTATAAATGGGATACACAGGTAGAAACTGATATGAATAATAGGAAAGGGGTTAGGGGGAGAAGCTGATACTTCAGCTTCGCTTATCTGAACTGGTCAAATGAGGTAAGTATACACACACATAGCTGGATGCAGACCTAAATTTCACTCAACAAGGAAATAGGAGGGAAAGGGGAGAAGGAAGAAAGAGGCATCAGAGGGGAGGGATCACTCCTAAGCAAAAAACAACTCTACCTAAGGGAGGTACAAAAATATAGCTCTTTTTGACATGGCAAAGAATTGGAATGTGGGGCAATGCCTACAAGTTGAGGAATGACTAAACAAGTTGTGGTATATAAATGTGATGGATTACTGTTGTGCTGTAAGAATTGATAAAGGGGATGGCTTCAGAGAACTGATGGAGAGTGAAGGGAACAGAACCAAAGGAATAATTTATACAGTGATAGCAATACTGCAGAGACAAGAAGCTTTCAAAGACTTAGGAACTTTGATAAGCTTAAAGACCAACCATGATTCCAGAAGACTGACAATGAAACACGCTATAATACCCTCCTGATGAAAAGGTGAGAGATTCAGAGTACAGGAAAAACCAAACCAAACACACGCATATGTATTATATATACACACTCATATGTACACACACATATATAAAAAGATGTATATATGTACATTCCCATATATACAGACTATATATATATATATACATGTATACACATATATTTATTTATTTAATCACTCATTCATTTATTTTATCAGAAAAAAAATTATCCTTTCTCCCTCCCAATCCATTCTCCCCAACTGAGAATGAAAAGAAAAACAAAAGCTTTGCTACAAATATATACAGTCAAGAAAAAAACACATATTGTTTCTTTTAGACACAGTCAATATGAACATTTGTTGTGCTTGACTAATTGTAGTAGGGGGCTTATTTTTCTTTCATTCTCAAATGGCGAGGGTAGATTGGGAGGGAGAGAGGATAAATTTTTGCTGATCAAAATAAAATAAAATTTAATTTAAAAAAAGAAGTAGGAATCCTATTTTTTTTCTGTATTTACCTCCCTAGTACTCAGCCCAGTGCCTGGCTCACAGTCCTCAGTAGGTTTTGCTGATTCATCGATTTGTGGCAGTAAGTCCCTGATACTAAAAGACTGGCTGTATCATCTGGCAACAGTGAAGTAGAATGCTGTAGAAGTGTGAAGGAGAGCAGAACTTTGGTCTAAGTAAACCAGGTGAGTGATGGCTATTTGAGGTGTTCTAGCTGTCACCCTTCTAAATCCTCTATGGCTTAGTGTGATAGCCCTAGACTCAAGGTCCCTCAGAGTGGGGGAAAGGGTAGGGTGGTGGTGTCTTATTTTTTTTTAACTTTTTTTTTTGCTATTTTGGAGGGGGGAAGGCAGGCCAATTGGGGTTCAGTGACTTGCCCAAGGTCATAGGGCTATTTTTTGTGTTAAGTGTCTGAGGCCAAATTTGAACTCAGGTCCTCCTGACTCCAAGGCTGGTGCTCTATTCATTGTGCCACCTAGCCATCCCTGGTGGTATTTTCTTGAGAGAGTTGCTACAAAAGTGCTACTTTGTCTTGTCTTTTCTGAAGCTCTGGAAACAAGTAGTGGTGAGTCAGGTCAAGCAGATACCAGGGGAACCAGCCAGTGACAAGATGACCACATGCAGACTTAAGTGCCAGCTCACATCCCCTTCCCCAGGAGGGCCCACCCCCTCCAGACGATTTGGTCTCTGATATCCTGGACTGAATGTCTTCTCTCATAAGGACGGCCTAATATCTGGGCTGGGCCAACCCCATCATGCAAATGTTCCTGATACCAAAAAGGAAACCTATCTTAGAGCCAGAACAATGTGAACACGAGCTAGGGCTTGGCTCATGCTCCTTGTATCTAGACCCTGTTAATTCTCCCAGCACAATCAACCCCAATGGCAAAAGCCTCAATGACTGGACAGAACAGAGTACTATCACCCAGCCAAGTAACTGCTGCACTGAAGGCTTCACTGTCAGAGAACAACATGGCCTGATGAAGATGAGCTCGCTTGGAACTTTCCTCATAGCTCCCTTGCCTACCTGAAGGCTCCACCCCTGCCTCTGCACCCCAGAACTGAAATGCTCTTACCTCCAATGAGCAGCTTCTCTCAAATTTAATCCCTTCTCTCTATTCCCACCAGCCTGGTGCAGGCCTTCATCAACTCTTCTCTAGACTATTTCAACTGGCATCTCTGCCTCCTGTCTTTCTCGGCTTCCACCTACCTCTAATCTAACCTGTATGTATTGACAGAGTAATCTTTCTACCAGGTCTCTGACCATTTCATACCTCTGCTCAAAACCTTTAACAGCTTCCCAGATGCCCAGGGGATAAGTTACAAGCTCCTGAGCCAACATCCAAGGTTCTTCTCCCCCTGCCTCAACCTCCCTTGCCAGCCTTGTGAATGATTCTTGTCCTTGTTACTGAATCATACAAGTCCATGTTTTAGTTCATTTTTGCATCCCTAATGCCTAACACAGGGCCTTATTATATTCAGTAGGTGCTTAATAAAAGATCACTGAATTGGTTCTTTTACAACTCTTGGACAACTTCCAATTTTTTTTCCAACAAAACTAGTCTTAGGTTGCTAGGTGGCGCCACAGTGCACAGAGAGCTAGTCCTGGAGTGAGGAAGGCCTGAGTTCAGATCGACCCCAGACATTTACTCTCTCTTTAATCACACACTCACATTCTGCCTTTTGTAATTATTTGTGTCCTTTGTCGGGTAATAGCCTTAGCCAAACATTAAGGTCCATAAAGACTAATAGGGCAATTTGCTATCTTACCAGGAATGTATTCAAGATGTGATTGAGAATCTTCCAAAATTACTAAAGCTTTGTTAAGCTATTGAAGATTAAAACTGCACTGAGACTTTTAGGACGCTATATATTAAAAAGGTATATTCATGTGATAAACTTGAGGAACCTTAGAGGGGAACATGGTGGATTTCACCAGTGAAAATCAAAGGAGGCCAACCCAGAAACCATTACTGTAATCAGAGGATAGCATAGATTATGTGGTCAGAGAGAAGAAAGGGTTGAGGAGTTTGGTAAACAGGTCCCAAGCCTAATATAAAGGTGTGATAAAGGGATAATGGGGAACTTCAATTATCAAAAAATGCCTACTATGAATTTCTCTGCCAAAAGCAGAATGGCTAATAATTTATTGACTAGCTTTAATAATAATTTTATCCAGAAGAAATCAAAGCTATCTATAGTCATATGAAAAAATGTACTAAATCACTATTGATTAGAGAAATTAAAATTAAAGTAATTCTGAGGTACCTATTAGAAATGACAAATGCTGGAGAAGATGAGGGAAAACAGATACACTAATGCATTGCTAGTGGAGTTGTGCGCTGGTCCAATCATTCTGGAGAACAATTTGGAACTATGCCCAAAGAGCTAAAAATCTGTGCATACCTTTTCACTCAGCTATGACACTACTAAGTTTGTAACCCAAAGAGATAAAAGAAAAATGAAAAGGACCTAGATGTACAAAAATATTTATAGCAGCTCTTTCTGTGGTGGCTAAGAATTGGAAATTAAAAGGGATGCCCATCAATTGGGGAGTGGGTAAACAAGCTGTGGTATATGATTGTAATGGAATATTATTCTGCTATAAGAAATGAAAAGCAGGATGATTTCAGAAAAACCTGGAAAGACTTACATGAACTGATGTAAAGTGAAGTGACCAGAACCAGGACAACATTGTATGGAGTAACAGCAACATCGTATGATAAAGAATTGTGAATGACTTAGCTATTCTCAGCAATAAAATGATCCAAGACAATCCCAAAGGACTAATGATGGATGAAGCATGCTATCTGCCTCCAGAGAAAGAACTGATATTATCTGAATACAGACTGAAGCATACTATTTTTCACTTTCTTTCTTTTTTCATTCTTTTAAAAAATTCATCTTCTTGTATAAAATGATTAATGTGGAAATATTTTACATTATTGCACATTCATAACTTATATCATACTGCTTACTATCTAAGGGAGGGAGGAGAGGGAATGAGGGAAGAATAGAATTTGGAATTCAAAACTTTAAAAATTGTTTTAACATGTAATTGGGGAAAAACAAAATATTTTTTGAAAAAGATATGTTGGGAGGGGATGTGGAAAAATTGGGACATTAATTCACTATTGATGGAACTGTGAACTAATCCAACCATTTTGGAAAGCAATCTTGAATTATGTACAAAGAGTTATTAAACTGCATATACCCTTTGACCCAGCAATACCATAATTAGGCCTGCTTCCCAAGATGATTAGGGAAAAAGGAAAACTTATGTGTTCTAAAATATTTATAGCAGCTGTCCTTGTGGTGGCAAAGAACTGGAAATTGCAAAGATGCCCATCAATTAGGGAATGGTTTAAAAAGTGGTATATGATTGTGATGGAATACTACTATGCTATAAGAAATGATGAGTTCATTGATTTTGTAAAAACATAGAAAGACTGTGAAATAATGAGAAGCAAAATTAGTAGAACCAAGAGACCATTATATACAGTAACAGCAGTATTGTTTTAAGAGCAACTTTGAGCAACTAAGTCACTTTGAATATTATTAATACTCAAATTAAATACAAAGGACCTATGAAGGAAGATGTTATCTGCCCCCAGAGAAAGAACTGATAAATAGAAGTATGTACAGTATGGTTTTACATATAAACACACATATTTGTGTCTAATGGTAGCCATCTCTAGGGCAGGGATGGGTGTGAGGGAAAAAATACAGAAATTACACAGTAGAGAATAAAAGAAAATGTAGAAGGAAACACAGAAAGTAGCATACCTTTGAAAACAACAAATAGTACTTACTATATAGTTGTTCAAACAAAGTAAACAGTGTGAAACGTAAATTCATGGTGTTACAGTGAGCCCTCCTTTTATGTTGTGCTGCATACATGGAAATGTTCTTTTTTTGTATTTTTTAAGTATTTAAGTTCAAAATGAAACAGAGATAAGAGGAGAATCAGAGACAAGATGGAGTTTCTGCTTGGGGCGAATGGGCTAATGATGATCAAGAAAGGGCAGAGCTGCTCGAAGCTTATTTTTCTTCTGTTGTTTTGGCCAGGAAGAATGATCTCTGTACTGAAAAGGAAAAAAGCAAAAATGGCCAACAGGGAAATGACGCACAGAAAGCCTGGGGATGGTAAGAGAGTATCTAGCTGCCCTTGGTAAGTTCAAGTTGCCAGATGAACTACATCTTCAGGTGCTGGGTGACTGCTGAGTCACTATCAGTGATCTTTCAAACATCAGCAAGGTATTGCAGGATTGGAGAACAGCCCATGTTGGCCCAATTTTCAAAAACTGAAAGAGAACTGAAAACTATAGGCCAGTGAGCTTGACTGTGATTCTGGGCAAAAATCCAGAGTGTATTAATAAAGGGATGGTTGGAGAACATTTAGGAAAGGAAATGGGGATTTAAAAGAGTTTAGAAAGATG
This sequence comes from Petaurus breviceps papuanus, assembly GCF_028583685.1. NCBI lineage: Eukaryota > Metazoa > Chordata > Mammalia > Diprotodontia > Petauridae > Petaurus > Petaurus breviceps. The sequence goes on along the minus strand of NW_027187338.1, from coordinate 12,307,672 downwards.
TCATGCCTGACGAACTTTATGTCCTCTCTTGCCAGGATCAAGGTAAATCAAGGTAAGGCTATGGGTGTAGTTTCTTTGTATTTTGGCAAAGCATTTGATAACGTCTCTCATGCTATTCCTGTGGAAAAGGGGGACAACTATGGGCTAGATTACAGTAAAACTGATGGATTCAGAAATGGGTAAATGGGTCAAGACCAAAAAGTGATCATCAATGGTTCAACTTGGGAAGGTCTCCCTAGGGAACTACGTCTAACGCTGTGCTGTTTAATAGATTTATCAGTGACTTTCATAAAGGCCCTCTATGGAATGCTTATCAAATCTGCCTAAAATTGGGAGGGACAGAAAACATGATGGAGACAGTTATGATTCAAAAAAGATCTTTGCAGGTTAGAATGCTGATCTGAACTGAATAAGATAGATTTAATAGGAATAAGAATAAAGTCTTGCATTGCAGTTCAAAAAACCAACTTCTTAAGTAAAAGATTGGGGAGGTAGGCTAGACTGCAATTTATCTGAAAAAGATCTGGGGGGCTTTAATGGACTGTAAGCTCAACGTGAGTCAGCAGTGTGATATGGCAGTCTTGAGCCAAAATAAGAGAGACAGCTTTCAGAAATAAAGTGGTGACAGTCCTGCTGTACTCTGCTCTGGGCAGACACACAGAATACTGTGTTCCATTCTCAGTGCCACATGATGCAAGGACACCGACACACTGGAGTACATCCAGAGAAGAGCAGCCAAGCTTGTGAAGGACCTAGAGTTCATGCCATGGGAGAACAGGTTATGGGAACCAGGGATGTTCAGCTTGGGAAAGAGAAGACTCAGGGGGGAACATGAGGGTAATCCCCAAGTATTTGAAGGGATGACATCTGAAACAGAGATTCAATTTGTTCTGTTGGCTCCATAAGGCAGAACTTGGAGCAGCTGGTAGAAAAGGCATAGAGAGGCAGGCTGAAGCTGGAAGTAAGGAAAAGCTTTCTGGCAATGAGAGCCATTCCCAAATGCAATCAACGCACTGCCTTAGGTGGTACAGACTCCTCCTCCCTGGAGGAATGCTGCAGAGGGAGTTCTCATCCAGGAATAGGTTGGACTAAATAGCCAGTCTGTCTTCTTCCTTGGGCCTTCCAACTCTGAGATTCAGTGATCCTGTGATAACTCAGTTGTCTCCCTAGCACCAAGGACAGGGGTCCCACATACCACAGGCACTCCATGAACATTTATCAGCTAGGGGGCACAGTGGACAGTGCTGAGCCTGGAGTCAGGAAGACTCATTTTTGTGAGTTCAAATCTGGCCTCAGTCACTTAGTAGCTGTGTGATTCTGGGCAAGTAACTTAACCACATTTGCCTCAGTTTCCTCATCTGTAAAATGAGCTAGAGAAGGAAATGGCAAACCACTCCAGTATCTTTGCAAAGAAAACCCCAAACGGGATCAGACATGACTGAAACGACTACATCTATTGTATGATTAACTAAGATCATAGATGTCAAACGTGACCTCAGAGACTATCTAGTTCAATTTCTTTCTTTTACAGATGGGGAAACTGAGGCCTGGAGAAGTTAAGTAATTTATCCAAGATTGTACTTCATTATGCATTTGACCTTGAACTGCCTGAGTTTTGGCCCCCTGTTGTGTCAAGAATGCCAAAACTGGCTTCTCAGCCAGCCTTTAAACTCTTCTACAGTGGGAACCATATCCTCCATCTTTTCTATTCCCCACAAGACCACACAGATATTTATTAAGTGTTCCTTACATACTGCAAAACAAAAAATCAGTCAATGAACATGTATTAAGTACTTAAAATGGGCTGGGTAGGAGCATTGAAGGCCTCTCCCCCTAATTCCCAAGCATGCTGGTGAATTTCCTGGGGGTGCCATCCATTAAGGAGCATTCACTAACCTCGATGTCCTCGAGTACTTTTCACCACCACAGGGTACCCCAGGGGCTCAGCTTCATCAATCATCTTGGCAAAGTCTTCATGACCACCTGCCAAGAAAGGAGGAAAAAGGAGCCTGAGAGTTAGGAAGGGAAAAGGCAGAACCCTTTCAGAGATAGGCCTTGTCCAGGACAGCAATGCTCCTCATGTTGGAGTCTACACCATCAGTTTCCATAAGCTGGTGAATAAGAGTTCTAGGTCACCTTTGAATGGCTTCCAGGATGGTGTTTCTTCAGCAGCTACCACCACAGAGTAGCTGACTTAGGCAGGCTGGACTTGCCGGGCAAAGTCTTGGCTCTTCTGCATTCAAGGCCCAATACCAAACAGTTCCCACTTACCCATAGACCGTCATCCTCCATTCCTCAGTGCAGCCCTTCCATTGCATCCAAACCAGTCATTCTGCCATTTCCCCAATCCTATTCTGCCCTCCTGCCATGCCCCTAACCTCATACCTTATTTTTTTCCCACCTTTGTACATGAGGTTTCCATGGCCTTCTGTTTAGGCCCAGTGAGAAGGCAGATGGTCTGAGCACTCCGGGAAACATGGAGGAGACACTGCTGATAATTAAGAATTGTTTCCCACTTGATGGAGATTTGCCTTTGTATCCCTAACTTGCTCTTGCCTCAGAGTCTGAATCCCCCTTGCCCGTCTGCATGAACTCTGATCTCCTGGTTCTAATCCTGGTTTGGTAGCTCCCTTGTGAACACCTTGGTCCCTAACTGCAAATTCCCTTTGCTGTAGCTACTTTACTGCAGACCACAATCTCTGAACTTGTGACCCTAGGCTGATGTCAGTCAGTCAATAAACATGTATTAAGCACCATGGCTAGAAGAAACTATAGCATGCACAGCAGCACAACTCGGTAAACCAACTTGATAGACAGGCCAGACTAGGCTGAGGGTAACTGACAGAACTCAAACCCATAAGTAATTAAGGGGTGTCTACCCGAGCATGTGCAGACTTCCCCCAGTGGAATGGGTGGATGAGATCAATTTGTTCCAATGGCCATGAAGAAAGCTGAAGCAGGTGCTGTGCAGTGCTTAGAGCTTGGGCAGGCACCAAAGTCTTCAAGGTCATCCTGATCTATCACCAGTCAACCTGGTTTCTGCCTTGCCACTGAATTTCACTGACTCTGAAAGAGAGAGTGAGGCTGACAACTCTGTGCACCCCTGCCTCAAGCCAAGCCACTCACAAGCCAAGCAGTCCCTTGTGCTGTCACCAGACCTCTTTGAAACAAAAGACAAACAACATTAAGCACCTGCCTCCTAATACAAAATACTAAAAAAGAACAGTCCCTGTCCTCAAGGAACTTCCAATCCAATTGGGAAAGACAACATACAACAGGCATGTCTTGACCCTGACCCTAGAATACTAACTTGGTTTGAAGGCAGTACCCTGACTCCAGTGACTTGGTGCAAAGGGCTCACGCTCCCACTTCCAGAGGGACAGTGGGAGAGAATGTAAAGGGCCCTGGACTAGGAGCTGGGGAAGCCAAGTCCCAGCTCTGTCACTCTGTGACCAGAGGCAAACCACTTCATTTCTCTTGTAATGACCTTTAAGGTCTTTCACAGCAACAAAATTCCATGATTCTACTTGGCAAGTGTATGAAGCCACAGTCTCATTGGCATGGCTGAATCAGGAAGAAATGCTGTGGATGCTCATGACCAGAGCAGGGCAAGAGTAAAAGAATGCATTCAGTTACCAAAGCTCCGGAGACACAGGCTGAACTAACTGGCTGCCAAGCAGTTACTGCAGAATAGAGAAAGAGTGGCTGGCATCGAACCAAAGGACTTGGCTCCAGTTTGATCTTTACCACTTACTACCTGGGGCCTTTAAGCTTTGGCTCTAAATCCATGATCCTATGTATCTTACCTCCTGATTAGACATTGACCTTTTGGCCCAAATCTCTATTCCTGTACCTGACTCCTTCCTCCCCAATACCCCCTCCCCCCACAACATTTTGGCACTTTGAAAAACCCTTGGTACCAACCTGGCCTTTCCAAGGTTTACCAACCTTGCTTTACACTTGTTTGACTCTTGGTTTGGACCTCTATTCTATCACTAAGAGCAGATTGCCCCATGCCTCCCCTCCCACTATCAGTTGCCTCATCAGTGACATATGTTGGCCTCTCCTTAAACAAAATACAACTTTAAAAAAAAAAACAAAGAAGCAAGGAAATGAACAAAAATTAGATAAGACAAAATAAATGGAGCTTCAAAGTCTCTTTCAATCTAGTGAGAAATGAGAAATGCAGCTAAGAGAAGACAATACAGGCAGGATGTGGGCAGGGCCCAGAAGATTCCTCTGGGAGGCATCCATCCACCATAGCAGCAGCGCCACCCCCACCCATAATTCTGCTGGGGCGGCTGATGCCAGGCTATTTGAGGAAGGTGAAATTAGGAAGGAAGCCGGGAGAATAGGATTCTTTTTTAAAAATGTTTTTAGCTAGTTAGAAAAGTGTTTTATTGATGTTTTTGGCTTTTTACAACACTGTCATGTCCCACCCCCACTAACTACACTTCTCCCCACCCACCCCAACCCAAGCAGTCTTCTTTTATAACAAAGAAAAACAGTTAAGGAGAATAAATTCAGAGCATCTGACATCATTATGCCACAATCCCCACCCAGACGGAGATAGAATCTAGCAGGCCTTGAGCTGGAAGGATCTCAGAGGCAGTCCAGTCTGACCCTCTCACTCATGAGAGAACTGCATTTTGTGATCAGTTCTCTGCAACCAAGATTAAACTTTGTCTATAATCTGAATGTCAATGGCCTTTCATGTTGTTCTCATTTATATTGTTGTAGTTATGGTATCATGGGGCAGTTAGGTGGCACAGTGGGTTGGGCACTGGGTTTGGAATAAGATAGATTTATCTTCCTGAGTTCAAACCTGCCCTCTGACACTTAACTTCCTAGCTGTGTGACCCTGGGCAAGTCACTTAACCATGTTGGCCTCAATTTTCTCATCTTTAAAAAGAGCCAGAGAAAGAAATGGCAAATCACTCCAGTATCTTTGCCAAGAAAATACCAAATGGGGTCACAGAAAATCAGACACGACTGAAAAGTGACTGAACAACAAGTTATTGTATAGGTGCTTCTCCTGACTTTGCCTTTTTTCATTCTGCATCAATGCTCCCTGTGTTTTTCTGAATTCCATGAGAAATGTTATTTCTCATGGCACAGCATCTGATTCCATTTGGATATCACAGTTTATTCAGCCATCCTAATGGAGAGGTACCCACTTTGCTTCCCAGCTTTTTCCTATTGCTATGAATATTCTGGCATAGAAGGTACCGTTCTTGCTGTCATTTACTTCCTTGGGGCACTCATACAATATCAACCACTAAGTCTAAGGGCATTGAGTTAAGTGACTTTTCTTAGTCACTTAATTCCAAATTGTTTTCCATAAGGGATGGACCTAATGGCAGCTCCATCAATTGTATATAATTGTGCCTGGCTTTGACAGCCTCTCCAACATTGGCTACTTCTAACTTTTATCATATTTATCAATGGTATGATATGAGATGAAAGTTATTTTAATTCTATTCTGTGTTTTTCACTGTAAGTACCCCTGCCTGGAATGCTTTTCCTTTTTACATGTCAGTCAAGTCAATAAATATTTATTAAACACCTACTATGTGCCAAGTATACTGCGATGAGTTGGGGATACAAATATGAAAAAAAAGACTGTCCCTACCCTCAAGGAGCTTACAATCTAATGGGGGAAGACAACACACAAAAAGAGAAGTGGGTGGAATTATAGGTTGGAGGGAGTAGGGAAAGGCATGAAGGAAAAGTCTACAGAAGTATGACTAAGTGGAAAGAGTAAAGAAGGTTCCTCCTTCCTTGGCTTTAATTCTCAGCTCTGTAACGGGAATCTGAAGATCTTCCCTGGCCCTTGGTCCCTTGATGCGCTTAAGTGAATCTGAGAACCTTCCCTGATTTGAGAATATGCTCTGCCCCCTAATGGGCTGAAAGTGGTCACATGGAGGCTGTGGTGGGAGGCTTGTTTTTCAGGAATGCCCACACCTTGTTGCTTTGTGATTGGGCAGTGGGTCAAGAGGGTTGTGACATTCTCTGACCCAGGAGAAGGCCATACATACCCTGATGTGAGGTTTTGCTGTGGGGCTCACTTTGGGAAGAGTTGTATGATTTGGCCAGATGAGACTCTGGGCAGTAATTGAGCCCCCCGGCTTTGAAAACCCAGATGTTGGTGCTTCCCTAACTAGGTATGGATGTAATGGTTAGACAGCTGGAAGCCCTGTTAGATAGCTGGAAGCCCTGTCTGCTGAATTGTGTTATTTTCTGTTGTAACTTCTGTTTGTACTCTCTGAAGTTCAGGGTGCTGACTTTTTCCCCCAAGGTAAATGATATATGTTTGATTGATTAAAGTAAGATTGTTAACTAATTTTGAATTGCTTTCCTTTAGAAAAGCAGATCTAAGAACCTGTGCTAGCAGCCATACTGGGTATGCTAGGGTGCTTGCTGCTACAAGCTCAAATCCTACTATCTGCAGAAGGCCTCTCTCAGTGTCCCCCTCTTCCCATCCTCCCCATGCTACTGCCTTCCCTATAAGATGACTTCCCACTTAACCATTTAAACTGTGATTAGTGTTTTATAATAGAGTCTGAGCTAGGTAATGCCAAACTGCTTTCATTCCCATGTTTTTAAATTGTTTCCTTTTAAATTCTCAACTTTCTGCCCCTCTAAATGAATTCTGTTATTCTTTCACCAACTTCTGAAGTGGTGGATCTTCTTGAAAGAACCAACCATAATATTCTACATGTTACGACCAGTTTTCTTGTGGCCACATATGACCATTGTGTAGGTAACTTGGGCACTCTCCCTCTGGAAAGAGCAGGGGAGTTGTGCTGGCTATGTCCCTGAGGTGGCTGTGTATGGATGTCTGAGCCAATGGTGCCTGCTGCCAGGGGGAGGGTCTGTAATGAAAAGACATGTCCAGGATCAAGGCATCTCTAACAATACTCTCTGAGCCACACTCTTGCCCTAGGGACCTACCAATACCACCAGTGGCTAGACCTGTCCATCAGTGCTCTACCATCCTTGACAGTCAGACATCAATTAATTCCATCCTTCAATCAATAAATCTGACTGCACACTTAGTGCCTGATAATTCACTTTGCCTTTACGAGGATGACCCAGGAGACATAGGAGGGAGAACAGAGAGAGAAGGTGAGTTTAGAATTTTTCAGGGTTCTCAAAAGACCTTTTCTAACCAAGGTTGTGGCTTACATCTAGGGGAGTGGGCACGGGGCAAACAGGACATGGGTAGATCTCTTAATTACTAATTATGCCAACCTCGTGAACTACAAGATCAAAAACTGAAGGAAAGAGGAGTATTCTAGCAGCCAGTAAAAGTTGAAGCCCAGCCAACAGGCCCTGGCAGACAAGCTACATGGGTAGAAAGCAGCAGGAGGAGCTAGAAGGTATGACAAATAAGATCTCAATTCTAGTATGTATGAAAGAAGTGGCTCTAGGACCCCATGGAGAGCGGGTCCTGTTCCAGTTTCCACCATGTGCTGTAGGAAGACCTAAAAACAAAGTTTCTAAGGGGAGAGCAAGGGAACCTTAACTAAGATTTGGAATCTAAGGCTCTGGAGGTTGGAAGGAGGAAGGATTGACATAGTAAAAGAAAAAGGGAAGAAAACCCTCTGAGCAGCTGGAGCTGGATAGACACTATCATGTTCTTCCCACAAAGAACAGGTCTAGGCCATCTGAAGAGAGGGACCTCACTTTCCCTGTCTGCTAGTATTAAGATTCTCTTATATGTGGTAGGAGAGAAGGGAGGGATCAAAAAAGAGCAGCTGTTTTTCTGGTGGCAAGGAATTGGAAATTGAAAGAATGCTCATCAACTGAGGAATGGCTGAACAAAGATATGATTGTGATGGAATACTATTGTGCTATAAGAAATGACAACCATGATGCTTTCAGAGAAACCCGGAAAGACTTACATAAACCGATGCAGAGTGAAATGAACAGAACCAGTAGAACATTGTACACAGTAACAGCAATATTGTACAATGATCAACTATGAAAGACTTAGCTATTCTCAGCAATACAATTATCTAAGACAATTTTGAAGAACTCAGGATGAAAAATACTCCAGAGAAAGAATGGATGGAGCCTGAAAGCAGATCGAAGCATATTTTTTTTCTTGGGATTTTTTTTGGTCTGTGTTTTCTTTTACAATATGACTAACATGGAAATGTTTTTCATGACTGAACATACATAACCTATATCAAATTACTTGCCTTCTCAATGAAGGGGGAGAGGAAAGACGGAGAGAATTTGGAACTCAACATTTTTTAAAACTAAAGTTAAAAATTTTTACATGTAATTGGAATGTGTGTGTATGTGTGTGTAGTCAGCAAACACAATAATATTTTAGAAAAAAAGAAAGAGGAGAAAAAAAAGTAGGATAAGGAGGAAGAAGAGGAGGAGGAGTTGGTCAAGGTGGCCACATCCTGAATGGAACAACAGTAAGATTACAACTGTAAGTCTTCTAGGAGTTCAAATTCAGGATTTGGCAGAAAGTTGCCTGAGGCCTGTCAAACCAAACAATAACTATCCATTCCAGCAACTATTTAAGAGCAAATAATTCAGCTGAAAAAGTCTCTAAGTGTTGTGGAGAGATACAGTTTGGGTACTTAAATTCAAATTCTGCCCCTCCCATTGTTGAAGGAAGGAACTGGGTTAGTCACCCAGCTCTGTTTTCAGAATATATAGTTCCTCTCCAGCACCCAGAATAGCGCATGATGCCCTTTAACTCACAGATAGCACTACCCCAATAGTGCTATTCCACACCCCAGAGATCAAGGGAAAATGAAAAGGTTCTATTTATGCAAAATTTTTTGACAGTTCTTTTTTATGGCAGAGAAATGAAAACTAAGAGGGGGTGCCCATCCATTGGGGAATGGTTGAACAAATTATGATACATAAATATCATGAAATACTATTATAGAGCAAGAAACTATGAGGCTCTTTCAAAGAAACATCAGAAGACATGTATGAACTGTTGCAGAATGAAGTGAGTAAAACTAGAAGAGTAATTTATACTATAACATCAACAATGTAAAAACAAACAATTTTGAGACCTGATTCACATCAATACAATGATCAACCATGATTCCAGAGGATGGAAGATGAGGAATGTTCACCACTTCCTGACCTAGAGGTGACAGACTAATATGTAGAATGAGAGAGGCCAATTATTGAGCATGGCCAATATGGGAATTTATTTTGTTTGACTAGGGCAGTTAGGTGGCACAGTGGATAGAGTTTCAGGTCTAGAGTCAGGAAGACTCATTTTCCTGTGACACTTCTTCAGTCACTTACTAGCTGTGTGACCCTGGGCAAGTAATTTAACCCTGTTTGCCTTAGTTTCCTCATCTGGAGAAGGAAATAGAAAATCACTCCACTATCTTTGCCAAGAAATCCCCCAGCAGAGGTCACAGAGAGTTGGAAATGACTGAACAATTCCATTGATTAACTTGACTATGTTACAAGGGTTTTGTATTTCCTTTTTTTCCAGTTGACAAAAGGGAAAAAAATTAAATGCTTAATGATTGAAAAAATGTTTTTAAAGTGGCAGCATTTAAGGAAAAAAAAAGACTTCAGGGTCCAGGTGATGCTTCCATCTGTGCTGACGAATGGAAGTGGAGATTTTAGAAGAGAAAGTGGGCTATGAACAGATGGATGAAAAGTTGGTGCTGAGAAGACGGGAGTTGGCTTTCTGTACCATGGCTTAAGATACAGGAATGAAAGGGCTCTTGGCCAGAGATTCAAAACATCGAAAAGGACCAGGAAGAATGCAGTTGCCTGGAGACTGGCTGATCTGGTAGAAAGTTTTAAAACTGAAAACAGAGAGAGAGGGAGAAAAGTACTGAGACAGCTATTAAACTAGATATAATAGTGAGTAACACGGATAGGGTAAAGAATCTCAATGCTTCTAGGGATCTCAAAGCCCATCTAACCCAACCCATACCTCAGCAATAGGAATCCCTTCTACATCCCTGACAAGGGGTCATCCATTCCTCACCTAAAGATCTCCAGTGACAAGGCATTTTGTCACTGGATACTGAGATAATATTTATAAAGCACTTATCACAGTGTCAGGCATATAGTAATATATGTAACTTAATAAATGCTTATCCCTTTCCTTTCCACTTCTCTATCTCCAGAGGCAACCTATTTCTCTTATGATAGCTCTGTCAGTAAATTTCACCTTAGGTTGACCTGAAATCTATCTCATTAATTTACATTGCTGATCTTAGTTCTGTTCTTTGAAATAAAGCAAAGCAAGTCTAAACCCTCTTCCATAAGCCAACCCTTCAAAAATCTAAAAACAACAGTCATCTTCTCCCCACCTCTCAAGCTTGTCTTCTTATGGATGAACATTCTTAGTTCTTTCAATTCATTATATGGCATGATTTCAAGTCACCTCATCTCTAGCTTGTAAAGTCCTTCCTAAACTGTAGTGACCAGAAGCGAGTAGTCCACAGGTAATATGACCAGGACAGAGCACAAAAGCACCATCATCTCCCTCACACCTCCTTGTTCTGGGCTCCATACTTTCTCTTACTGTGACTTAAGACTGTGTTAGCTTGTTAGGTTGCCCCTTCACAGGGATGACTCATACTGAGTTCACAGGCCACTCAATACTCCCAGGGTCCTTCTCATATGAACCACTGTTTTACCATGTCTACCATGCCTACAGTTGGGAAGTGATTTTTTTTAATCTATGCACAAGACTTTATATTTATTTCTAATTAAATTGCATCTCATTAGATTCAGTCCATTTCTCTAGCCTTTCAAGATCTCTTTGAATAAAGAATCAATCATCCAATGTATTAGCTATCTTTCTTAAAGGTATTTGGCTACTGGTTTATGTGGATTAATTTCTACTATTGAATCCAATACCTGAACCAGTGCCCAGTCTTGTGAACACTGCTGTCATTCAGTTCATGTCTCTTCATCTTGTGAATAAGACTATCATCAGGTTTTGGTCAAATGCTTTGTGAAATCCAGATATCCTATGTCTATGTCCAGGCTGGTAACCCCACAAAAAAAAGGATGACATTAGTCTGGTGTGATTTATTATTAGTGATGATAATAGTAATAATAAGCTTTTATATAGCACTTTAAGGTTTGCAAAATACTTTACAACTATTTTATCCTAATGACCCCAGGATTGAGAGATGGGGAGGAATGAGGTGCTATTATTATCTCCATTTTACAGAAGAGGAAACTGAATGCTGTGACAAGATTGGCCCCAAAGAAAAGATCTAGGAAGACACCTTCCTTCCTTCTTTCCAGAGCTGGGGACTATAGGAATGGAATACTGACTATGTTGGAGTAGCTGGTTGATGCAGTGGTTAGTTTTGCCACACTGGATTTTTCCCCCTCTTTTTTATTCTGTGTTAAAAAGGATGGTTCATTGTTTTAAAAAGGTTGGGGAAAAGAGAAGCATGCATTGGAAATGTAAATAATATAAAAAAAGAGATGTCAATAAAAATTAAACAAAAAAACACTTCTTTAAAAAATGAGTTGCGGGGTGGCCAGGTAGCACAGCAAGTAAGAGCACCGGCTCCAGTGTTGAGAAGACCTGGAAATCGAATCCCGGGCTCAGACACTTAGCACCCACCCAGAAACACCTGGCCGTGTAACCTTGAGCAAGTTACTTAACCTCAATTGCTTAAAAATATAAAAAAAAAAATGAGTTGCTAAAGGTGCTGAAGAAGGAGAAGTACAGCTCAGACCAGGTCAGTGTACCCCAGTCCAAGTCCCAAGAGTAAATCAGGATGTCATCCCAACAGATGGAGTTCATGAAGCACTGAAAAGGGAGTGGGGCATTGCATAACCCAGGAAACATGACTACTGATTCATACTGACCAAGGTGCCTAGAAGGCATGATTTGCCCTCTTGTATATGGAGGAGCCTCTAAATTCTGCCAGATGTCCAACATGTCAAAAAAAAAAAAAAACAATAAAACAAGACCGGACCAAATCCTGCCTGATTCAACTGATTCAGCCAGTCTGGCTAGAACTTATGCCAGGAGATAAAATTAATGAATGATCACAACCCTGAATGCCTGGGAAACATGAACATCTTGCTTTTCACTTTAAAAAGAGAAGAAAACTTGGGGCAGCTAGGTAGCACAGTGAATAGAGCACTGGCCCTGGAGTTAGGAGGACCTGAGTTCAAATCTGACCTCAGACACTTAACACAAAAACTAGCCATGTGACCTTGGGCAAGTCACTTAACCCCAAGTGCCCTACCTTCCCCTCTCCAAAAAAAAAAAAAGAACAAACGAACAAGCAACCAGGCCTGGGGTCCCCTTGGATGAGGCAGAACAATACCACAGGATCCCAAAGATATAATGGTTCTTGGCCACTAGCCAGACCAACAACCCATTCCCACAATAGTCACTATAACCTACCCAACAATCAGCACCTAGCCTTGGCTTGATGACCTCCTGGAGGAGGACTGTATGGCCTTCTGAGGAGGCCCTTCTACTTTGAGATTGTTGGGAAGCTTGTCCTGCCATCAAGCCTAAATGTGCCCCTTCCTTCCAGTTCTGCAATCTGGGACCAAACAGGGGAAGTTGAATCTTCCTTCTGCATTGCCAGCCCTTCAGATACATGAAGCTGGCTCTCTTATTCTCTCCTCTTTTCCCCCCTGTAACTTTTCTTCTATGTGCTAAACATCTCCAGTTCCTTTAACTGACTAACCCCCTGTAGATATTTTACACAGGAATTCCTGGAATGAGGGAGTCTCAGGTTTAACTCTCCTATGTAACTGACTGGCCAGGTGGAAACACCAGGAACTAGGTTAAGGGAAGTGATATGGTCTATCCAGGGGCAACATGAATACTTCCCTAACACTAAGGACACTATAAAATTGTTGATATACTGAGAAGGGAGGTTAATCTCAGATCTGATAGAGGATAATGAATGAATGGAAATCTGGCAATTCTGATAGCAATAAAGGAAATGAAATATTCATTTCCAGAGTGTGAAGGAATATCTAAGACAGTGTGACAGCTAGCCAATCAAACCACAGTATGACTAAAAATAGGGGATCATGGGTGTCATCTTGAATTCTATAATCTATAATGTTCTTCCCAGTCAGATCATCATGTATCCATCATCATGAAATCTGGGGGTCCTGACCTCAGGCACCATTTACAAGAATCCTACAGTATCACCAATGATACCCGGGGTTGACAAGGTACCTGCTTATGTCGGAAGAGATTGGAGTCTAAGATGTTTGTAAAAGCAAATCATGTGAGAAAAGTTATTCAACAGCTCATAGTCTTTGACCCAGCAGTCTGACCTCCTTTACTGGTCGCTTGCCCTAAGGAAGTCAACAACAAAGAGAAAGGTCTCACATATAACAAAATATACATACAATATTTTTTTGTATTGCAGTGGAAATGAGTTAGGTGCCCACTGACTGGGAGAATAACTGAACAAAGTACATTGTCAGATATGATAGGATATTGTGGCCCTGTAAGAAATGGCCAAAATGAGGAATTCAGAGAAAGTGATGTGTAGACTGATATAGAGCAGAGCAAGAAGAAGCAGGGGAACCCTATATGCAATGACTACAATAATGTAAACAAAAACCATGCAAAAAGACAATGAATAAATGCAATGATCAGGGTCTAGCAGACCAGATAACAAATGTGACAGAAGCTTGGTTGCTATATTGGTTGTTTTTAATGGTTTTTCTTTGCTAAGAGGGAAGACGTGTGTGTGTGTGTGTGTGTGTGTGTGTGTGTGTGTGTGTGGCGGGGGTGCTCATGTGCATATGCATGCATTTTAGGTACTGGATAAAGGGAATACAGGGGAATGATTATGATGTAAAAAAGCTTAAAAACATGAATTGTTAAAATTTGTAAGTTTCCAGAAGCACCTGAATTCATAATTCTCAGTAGTCGGGATTGCTAGCTTGGAAGACTGAAGAGGTTAGTCAGTACTTGGGCCATGGTTCCTAAGATCCTTAAGGAACAGGGCTGGGCTAGCAAGGAGTTCAAGCAGTGCTGTGGGAACTCCAAAATGTCAGGACTTGGACCAAATATGGCTCTGAATTAGGATAGATAAGGTTTCAGTCACTTCTACTGAAACTAGTTTGTCTCTAAGGGATTAGGTGGCCCCTTTGACAACAGAGTCTGACTCAGGACTCAAACATCAGGTTCCCCAGCTGAGGAGAGATCCTTGCCTACTGGGGAAGGGGCCTGGCTGTTTGCATGGAGGGAATATGACAAAAGGGAGGAGGAGTCTGCTGATATATATCAAGGTGGCCCAGGTACAGAATGTCAATACAGGGTCATTGGGCAGAAAAGGATTATCTGTTTGACAAGCAGAGCTCATTTACCAAGGAACAATTACTTCAAAGAAGGGTTTGGGATAAATCTGGTCCAGGTACAAAATCACAGGTTAACAAGAAGATATGTATTTGCATGTATGTATATATAAATGTGCATGTATGTAAATATCTATAGATAACAGATAGAAATATAGATGTAGATAGGACAGGATCAAAACAGAGGTTTTACTAAGATTAGCAGCTGGGGGTACTTATCCCCACTTATCTCTTAGCTGCCTTACTGGCCAGAACAGACCTTAGAAGCTATCAGGAACAGTCTTACTACCTCAGTGAGTTAAGGTAGACTTGATATTATAGGCATGGGGAGGAGGAAGGCAGAAAACTAAATAACCAAGCCAATCAGAATTGTATGTGAGATAGGAGCAAACAGGGTCTAAATAAGAGCCTGAAGTTAAATAAAGCACATGAGTTTGAGTGCATCTGCTTTGGGACAGCTGTTCAGCAATGTTTGGGACAGAGGAAAATGCCAAATGGTGATATTCTGAAGAGGTAAGACGTGATTACATTCAGTTTCTGTTAAAAACAAAACTGTAGTACAAACTGAATACAAAAAATGTTACAAGCAGTCTAAGCAGAAAAATGATCAGCCAGGTGAACCTGATCGTGAAAGGCTTGATGGAGATGAGTTCTGGGTGCGGTTTTGGAGGAGAGACGGATAGAGACTGAAAGGAAGGAAAAGGATAGCACATTCCAAATGAAGGGAATGGCTCATGCTAAGACAAGGGAGTAAGAAAAAGTGGGATGACTTTGACTGATACAGAAGATCCTGCTTGCAAAACAACAAGAGATATGAAGATGTTTGGGTAGGAAAAGATAGAAAGAAACCAAGAATCCCAGTGGTTAAAGTCTGGCCCCATTTCAGGTCAACTCACCATAGGAAAATGTGTCTGGCATGGGGACCCCGTGTCCAGCCAGCTCTTGGAATGTCCAAAATTTGTTGATGCAGTTCAAAATGCTCTGGGGGCGGTTGACCAAGCGGCAGCCTAGCTTCTCCAAGTGTCTCAAGACAGTGATGTCACTGTCTGACTGCACTGAAGGTGTGGGCACCCGCACGAGCACCACATCTGGGAATGTTGTCAGAGCCTTCTGGTTCACCTGCAGGCCTGCAAGAAAAGAACAAAAGTGAGTGTGGTAGAGGAGGTGGGGGTACAGCCAGAGACCACCTCTCTGTGGCTTTAAGGGTCCAGCAGCAAGGGCCTCCCCCTCAGAGTCCTAAGTGAAAGTTATCTGGAGGATGGACTTTGAAGTGGTCATTCTATTATCAGAACACAACACAACACAACACAGCACGGCCCAACTCAACACTCCCAACAAATGCAGACAGCATGATTATGGTAAAAACATTGGGCATCACCCAGAAGCAAGGGCAATAAACAGTGAGTCCTACAACTAGAAGGAATGTTGGGAGATTATCTCGTCCAGACCCTGCTTCCCACAGAAGCCAAGCCTCATACCTCTGTCATGTAACAGGTATCTGGGAGAGCGAAGGCTTAAAGAAAAGGGAATCATCTATTTCACTTATGGAATTCAGATCTAATAGTCCTTCAATGACTTAACTTAAAAAAACCCTCCATTAGCTGTGAGCTCCTTGAAAGCAGAAGGCTTTGGTTTTTGCCTTTCTTAGAATCCCCAATACTTAGCAAAGTGCCTGGAACACAGCAGATGTTTAATAAAAGCTTGGCTACCATGAGTCAATCCAGCAAGAGTTTATTTGAGTACCTACTATGTACCCCAGACCCTTTGTGGATGAAGGGAGTGAATGGAGATGCACCATTTTTCTAAATGTCCCCTCAGGGCTCTTTCCCACACCAGCACAAACAGCCCCCAGTTTCAAGGCAATTCACATTCCTTAACTTTAACCAGGTGCTGGCTGCAGAACCAAGTAAGTGGTATGAGACATCTGATGATAAGGAGGCAGAAAGCAGATCACACATTCTCCAGGAAGGGAAATATCAGAAACGAGGCAGGAAGGAAAAACAACACCCTTTTACCATTGACTCACAACACGCCTCTCCCATTTTAACAGCTATTTTACTAATAAAAAGGGAAGGAGATGAAAGAAATTATTCTGAGAAATTACTAATAATAATAGCTACCATTTATAATAAAGTATAAAATATTTTTCTATAATATAATTATAAATATATGTGAAAATATTTTTATATATTTATATACATCAATACAATATATACAATTTCTATCCATTAAAATAGCATTTTAAGGCTTGCAAAGTGCTTTAAGAAGATGATCTAATTTTATCAATGCCCAATGCCTATGCTGATGGGGGAAAACCTTACAGACCAGGGCATAATTGCAATTTGTTTTGCAGTTTGCAAAGTGCTTTTTATATATTGATAATGCTACGCTATGAAGCTGATTCTTTAGGTATTACCATCTCCATTTTACAGATGTGAAACTGGGGCTCAGAGAGAGGCTAAGTGACTCCATAGTTGGAATGCTAGTCATGATGGCAGGATTTGAACCCAGGTCACCCTGACTCCAAATCCAACACTCTAGCATACCAACCAGGCCTCAAGGCCACATATGGCCCACTAGGTCCTCAAGTGCAGCCCTTTGACTGAATCCAAACTACATGTGGCCTCAAGACCGCAGGTTCCCCACCCCAGGCTAGGTGATTCCCCCAGATCTCTTTCCCCCAGTCTCCTGAGGAGTCTGAAGAATACCCTGCATTCTTTTTTTTTAACCTTTCATAAAGCAGCCTGATTCATGCTCTAACCATGCCTGGAACAGCTGCTGGTGACAAGCTCAGGGAGGCCATGGAAAGGTGATGAGTAGAAAGTAATGAGAAGTGGGGGCAGGAAACAGGACAAACATATATATTATGTGTCCTCAGTCTAGAAAAAGCACAAGGGCCAGACCAACACCACCCACAGAGACAATGTTGGGTGCTGAATAAGGCAGAAGACTTATGGAAATCCTACCATCAGATGAGAAGAATGACTATGCAACAGAAAAATAATCCAGAGGAATGAGAAGCAGTAGAAGCCTCCGGCTTTTGGAACCCCACACAAAACCATGGACAGATAAACTGGTAAAGGGGAAAAAATGAATTACTCAGAAAAATATCAACAATGAACAAGTGGATGGAAACAGCTCAGCCTCAACATGTGGGCTCACAAACACCTAGGAAATCTTACCAGAGCTTCATCTCTCTCCTCCAAAGGTAAAGCTTTGGGCTTGGCTCATTCCAACTGGAGCCTTTAATAAATGAAGACTGGAACCGGTTAAGGCGCAGCCCAACAGGCTCGGGAAAAGCAGTTATCTACACTCTATTTCTCTGGGCTCCAGGCTGTCTGTCCATCCCTGCACTGGGAGATACATGATTGGTTGAAAGAGGAAGTCACTGACCCAATCGCATTTCTGCCCCTCTTCTAGTTCTGCCCCATGACAGGGCTGGTATACTGCTCCCTAGCTGTTCTGGCTAAGGTCTGCTCCAGCTTTGCCTCCGGGCCTGGTGCCCTCACCCCCACTCCCTGCCACAATTCTGGGAGCAGGAGAGCAGCTGCCAAAGCCAATGGCTTCTGCAGGAGTCGCAGTTTCCCCTACAGCTTCTGGGAAAGTAGTCAAGCTGCCAGGGAGGGGGAAGAAGGTGGATAAGGGGAGCTGACCAAGGAAAGGGTTTGAGAATGCCACTGGGAAACAAGATGAGAGACTGCATAAAAGGGTATCCCCCTAGGCTAGAGAGAAGAAGGGGATATGGGAGGCAGGAAGTGAGAAGAGAGACAAAGAACAAAGCTAACTCTGCTGCCAGAAACTCCTGGCTACTCAGCTGCAGGACTGACTCAAGGCCAAATTATAAAGGAAGGAGGCTCGATTTAGAGCTGGAAATTATTTCATCTGACACCCTCATTTTACAGAGAAGGAAACTGAGGCACAGAAAGGTTATATGACTTGCCCCAGGCCACTCACAGCTATGGTGGCAGAGCCAGGTTTCAAAATGGGTCCTCTGAACTCCAAATCCAGAGCTCTCTGCTTGCCACCCTTCTGAAAACTCCCTTTTTGTTCTGAGACTCCCCTTTCTGTGCCCCTCCCCTCACTGACATAGAGTATCTGGAGCCTCTTCTTGCTCTCTCTCCTCCCTCTACTCTGTCAAAGCTTGCTCTTAGGAAAGGATCTGACCAGCTGAGTCATGATGAGGTATACCTGACCAATAAAGCTTAATGTATTACTTCTTCCAAGATTGGTTTTAAGAGCAAATGAGAAAACTTAGCCCAAAGGAATGAACCCCTAATTATGGAACATCAGCCATGAATGAGCAGGTGGGGGAAGGGACAGCTTTGGGTAAAGGGACCTTCTCCAGGCCTTAAAATTACCTCCCTCCTGCTCTGCCCTCGATCTGGTCCAATGCAAGTGCTAGAAAGGCCAGAAATACAGAAGGAAGGGTGTGTGTGTGTGTGTGTGCGTGTGTGTGTGTGTGTGTGTGTGTGTGTGTGTGTCTGTGCACGGGTGTGTGTGTCTGGGGGGGGGTGGGAAGGAAAAGTAGGGTGTGCCTTTCTCAAATAGCAAGTTTTTTCATATGATTAAGTATGTAACCCAGTGTCTGAGAAATAAATATGACAAAGAAATATGTATTCTACTTCCTTCAGGGGGAACTGAAAATAGTTTTTGTGCATTCCCACTGAAGAACAGAACTAGCTGGGGGCTTTTGACCTACATCTGTGAATGGCTTTTGCCTATATCTGCCTCCCTATTGCTGATCACTTTGGAACAATATTTCCCTTGGCCTTGGGATTTACCATGTTTGGCCTTAACCCAAGCCCTAAAAGTCAAGCATTTGGGGGAAGCCAAACCAAGTTCTGCTTCATTTTTGTCCATTATGTATGAGGGGGGAAATGACATGTGTAACCCCACTTGATTATCAATGTGCCCCCAAACCCCAGAGATGTGTCCAGTTCTAAATTCTGCATGAGGCTGATCATCTGTTGGGAGCAGGTACCTTCAAGTCTGAAAAAAATAACACAGTTATAGGCATAACTGAAAATCCACTCTGCCACAGAAACCATTCAAAGAAACATTTATTACATTCCTCTGATACCATGTGCTAGGCACATGAACATCAATATTGAATGTCGATAGGTATAATCTTTGCCCTCAAGGTGCCTACTCATCAAAGGGTGCATTGGTTACACTTATAAGGGGTTACCAAAGAATGTGGACTCACAATCACTCTCCCCTATAGGGATTAAACCTATTGCTAAGAAAACTGAGATCAGGTACCCTCTCTCACTTCCTTTAGAACCTTCCCCTAGCAATCATCCTCTCCTTTTTTAAACTACCAATCTCTCTCCCCACTGGCTTCTTCTCTTCTGTCCAAAATGATACTTAGGCCATTTCATCCTTTAACAACAACATAAAAGGCAATAACTTACTCCTGACCTTAATCTACATAGCTATCATTCTGGCATACCTTTATGCCAAGTATTGAAAGAATTATCTAAACCCACTGCTCATCATCGTTTCCCTTCCCATCCCTCTGTTGAAGGTATCACCATCCTTCTATGTGCCCAAGCTCACTTTCTCAGGCCTTCTTTGACGCCTCTATCTTACTCCCCCCACATATCAAATAAGTTGCCAAATCTTGTCATTTCTCTCTCTACAATGTCTCTTGCCTAGGTTCCCTTTTCTCCACTCACATAACTACCAGCATACTAGTTCTGGCCCTCATTACCTCCCTCTTGGACTGCTGAAGAGCCCTCTGGTTGTTCTCCCTCCCTTAAGTCTCTTCTCTCTCCAATTCATCTTTCACCAAGCCATCAAAGTGATTTTCCTCAAGCGTAGATCTGACCATGTCACCCACACTCCTTCCACCCCCCCCCCCCAGTCCCACAATTTGTTTTAATTCCGAAGCTCCCTATTACCTCCTGGATCACACAGTAAATCCTTTGTCACTTAAAGCTCTTCACAGCACCAGACCCCTTCTTATCTTTCTAATGTAATATTTCACTCCCATCCATGCATTCTGCAGTGGAACCACATTAGCCCCCTGGCTGCTCCTTGTGCACAATAATTCATCTCTTGTCTCTGGGGCTTTGCTCTGGATATTCTCAAGGCCTGAAACGTTCTCCTTCTCCACCTCTGACCCTTAGAACATTCTTTTAAGACTCAGTTCAAGTGTAGGAGCTCTTCTGCACACCTTTTCTGGTTCCCCAAGGTACTAGAGCCATCCCCTCTAAGGTTACCATTCCTCTACTCTATCTTGTATGTTCTGATTTAAACATGTTGCTTCTTATATTAAAAGGTAAATTCCTTGAGGGTAGGGAGTGGGGCTTTCTGTTTTGTTTTGTTCTTTGTATCCTGCAGCATCAATGTTTAGCACAGTAACTGACATATAATAATTGCTTAAATGTGGATTGATTGACTGCCGTCTCTTCTTCCTTCCTTCTCTCCCACTCACTCCTCAGATCCTCACAATCTGACTTGCATTTCCACCAATCTTCTAAAGCTTCTCTTTCCAAACATCAATAAAATGAAGCTTCTTTGGAGATGACCAGATTCGGGGGCAATTCCTCAGTCTTCAGATGTGTACAAAGCGGGCACAAGGCCACATTACAAAGGATGACACTGACTGTTCCCATAGCTCACTTCGGGTATTATAAGACACTTACTTATTTTGAGTCTTAAAGGAAACCAGGGATTCCAAGAGGCAGCAGTGAGGGGGGAGAGTGTACCAAGCACAGGAGACAGCCAACGCAAAGGCAAAGAGATGGGAGATGGAACAACACATGCAAGAGGGAGTAAATGGGCCAGTGCGGCTGGACCACAGAGCATGTGACTGACTCTCCACCTCTGGTGGCTGTGATTCAGCATTCCTCTGGTTCATTCTACTTCTCTGGCTCCTTCTCATCTTCCTACACCCTAATAGTTGGCATTCTCCAAGGCTTTGTTCTTGGCTCCCTTTTGCTATCCTCTCTTCCTCTTTGGTGAGCTCATCCATCCCTACAGCTTCGACTAGCATCACCTCTACACCAGTGACCTCCAAATCTACAGCTTTCATTCTGCCTTGGTCTGAATATCTAAAGTATGGAGTGCCTCTACACTCTGATATAATCTCAACACCACAGATTCAACATGAGGGTCAGCAAGGCACAACAGAAGATGTTGAACTTGGAGTCAGGAGAACCTGTTTTAATTCTTGTTTTTACACATTTACTGACTGTGTGACCATGGGCAGGTCACAAAACACCTCAGAGTCTCAATTTTCTCACCTGCAAAATGGGCATAACAATCTTTGCTCTGTCTACCTATAGGATTTATTGTGAGGAATGGACTCTATAAACTTTAAAGGGCTATATAAATGTGAGTTATATCTCATATCAAAATTATCAGCTTTCTATTCCTTCTCCACCTAACTTTCTAATTTCTGTTAATCCTCTCTGTCACTAATGCTTAAAAACTTAGTTATCTTTGATTTTCTCCATTGTCCCTACCCCATCTAGTTACTGATTGATTGATAAAACCTATAGTTTCTATCTTTACAAAATTTATCAAAATTTTGTTCAAATCTATTGTCCAGTTCCACATCAAACCCTTCAGCACTTAACACAGTGCTTGGCAAACAGTAGGAGTTTAGTAAGTGCTTGTTAATTGATCAATTATCTTTCATCATCATACTAACTTTTAGCTAATATTTAGATTTTTGTTGTTTGTCCTTCATTCTTGAAGAGGACCATGACATCAGGGAGGTGATGCCATGACTTGCAAGAGAATTGAATTTAAGTGAGGAAGAGTTGCGCAAGGTCACCAGCCTCACTTTCTCCTCCAAAGTCATCTGGGTCCAGTGACCAGATATAGATCAGGATGACTGGAGATGGCCCCCACCATTTAGAAAATGCCAAGTTTTATGAAGTGTTTTATATATGTATGTATTTATATCCACACATATATATATTTTTTTTTTCATGTATAAAAATACATGAGACAATAGTGGATCAAAGGGTTTAAGTTTTACCCAAGGTCCCACAGAGAGTATAGTCAAGACAAGTACTTGATGCTCTTTCCATGTACCAAATCCAATCTAGTTGACAGTACTTAAGGTAGGTGCCCTTATAGGGGTCAAAGGACTAAAACTCAAAATAGTCAAGTCAATTGTCAGATAGGGAATGAGCATTTTTTTTAAAGGAAAAGAGATCAATTGCCTTCTCAGTGGGTTAGGGAAAGGACTGGATAGAAGGAGAGAATTCAGAACTCAAAATTTAAAAAAAAACTAAATAAAATTTATTTTATTTAAATAAAAATATGAAAACAAATAAACAAATAAAAGAAAATTTAAAAAACAAAACTAAGACTTTTCATATCTATTTTAAAAGAATGATAAGTTCTCTTTTCTTCACATGGTGAAATAATACTAGCTAATAATCACTAACTTTTTAATTGTACTTTACAAATATTATCTAATTTTATTCTCACAACAACCCTGGGAGCACTAGCTATTATCATCCCCATTTTGTAGATGAGGAAACTGAGACTTGCAGAGGTTAAATGTCTTGCTCAGAGTCACACAGTTACTAAGTGTCTGAGGCTGAATTTGAACACAGGTCTTCTCACTACAGGTCCAGTGCTCTGTCCATGGAGCCACACAGTTACAGGCATCACCCTACTTCTTTTTGGAACTCTAAGTTGGAATATATTAGTGAGTAAAAGACAGCCAAAAATAGATGGCTTTTCCCACAGAATCAGTTTAGAAAAATTGTATACATATTAAACCAAGCCACAAAATAAATAAACTTCATCATGTGCAATAGCAAAGAAATGTGCTATTTTATTGTAAGATGTAATGGAAATAACCTAGAAACATGTACCTGATCATTTTTAAAAGAAAAAAAAGGAAATCTATTGTTAAAAATTGTTACCAGTAGGGTGAAGGAACCCAGCTGGAGCTATGGGCCGGAAATGACCTTGGAGAGTTCACCTTCACCTCCTTTAGGGGAGAGGAGGTATTTAACCTACTTCATGTTGCATCCAGTGACAGAGTACACCTGTCAAAGCAGCCAGCCTTTGGTGAGGTTCCCATGGTAGTGTGCCAGTGAACATTCAGGTTACAGGTCTGGGAAGCTTACTGGCGCCAAGCTGGGGTTTATTTGGCCCGGTATTTCTTCCTGTTTCCCTCTGCTTTAGTTTTGTGTGGTCCTTGTTCCTGAACCTCTGGGGAAGACAGGAGCTCATGTGATATGTCCATTTTTCCTCAGGGTCCGCATGAGGCCCACTGTTGGGACCTGTGCTGTACCACAGCCAGCACACTGAGCATATCAAAGAGGAGATCTGAGCTGAGATGACCTGAGAGTCGCCTATCTGATCCACTGTAGCTGAGCTCACTTGCCCATCACTTAGAAAGATCACCCAGTGGTCAGGCATCTTATGATTCTAAGAACTGAGAACTCTCAATTATCCACTCCAATGGAGATATATAAGGAAGAGATCATCCAAAATGGCAGATGGTGGGGAAAATGTATTTATAGTTGACTTTAGGCTCAGTTCCTGAGCTTACATTTGAATGTTTGCAGTGCTTCTGGTAACATGACTTGGCAAAGGAAGAGCTGGCAAGGTTTCTCATCCTGCCCCCTCTTCGACACCTCCCTATACATTTTACTCCAGCATTACCTCTCAGACTGATGGAAAATACCAACCTAAGCAGAAGCTTGAGCCTCCCCAAGGGAGGTAACTCTTATGGACTATAAGGGTGGATTGCTTTCCAGTAAGAACAAGTGGAAATAGGGTGGTTGTAGACAAATAACACAAGGAAACAATGTGGTTGCCTGAAAAAAAGTATTTAAGAGGAAAGATGTACCCCACCCACCCACCCAAGATGCAGCAGCAGGGAATCAAAGAGGAAGAGTTGAATGTAATATAAATCTCCTTGAACTTACTTAAAACCAACACAATTGTTAGAAGGCTTACTATTCAATTAAAAATGGTCTGGAGATAGAAGTATTGCACAAACCTGTAGAATATTAAAAAAAAAAGAATCAGACACAGGAATCATTATTGTTTCAAAAATGCAAACTTTCTAAAAGAATTAGATGTTTATAGAAAGATTCACATTATTTCGGAGGTAGAAGGGAACACTGAGGCCATTGGGTCCAGCCCATACCTGGCAGGTGGCTGTCCAACCTCCACTTGAAGGTGTCTAGTGATAGGGATCTACCTGCCTCCAGAGGCAGCTCATTTCCCTTTTGGACAGCTCTGTTCATTAGCGAGTTATTCCTTCTACAGGGGCAAAATTGATTCCTCTGCAATTATCACTCACTGCTCCTAGTTTGACTCTCTGAGCCAAGCAGAACTCTAAATGCTCTTCTATACATCAGCCTTTCCAATACCTGAAGACATCTATCATAAGTTCTTTCAGTCTCCTCGTTTCCAGGATAAACCTCTCAAGCCATTCTCAGATGCTGTGGGTTTGGAGTCCTTCTTGTTCCCATTATCCTCCTCAGGACACATTCCAGCTTGCCAATGACTTTTCCTAAAATGTGGCACCCTGAGCAATACCCCAGATGTGATCTAACCAAGGTGGAATACCAACAAGGCTGCCAGCTGTCTCATTCCTGATTCATTCTGTATGGCTAAATTAATCAGACTAAGACCCCATAAGCTTTTTCTCATAGGCTTCTGTATCAACACTGTCAATTCATATTTAACTTCCATTCTACTAAGATCCAGATGTCTTTTACATACAAACTGTTATGTGGCAAATACCTTCTTAATCCTGGACTTTGCCTGCTGATGTCTTTAAAACCAAGTAAAGGATTTTATATTTATACCTAATTAAATGGTCGTTCAATTAGATTCAGTCCATTGTTCAAGATTGCCAATAAAATCTCCTTGAATCCGAGATCTATCAGCCAATATTCAAGCTATATCTCCTGAGATTTTTTTTGTAATTTACAAATTCCAACTCTATATGCAACTTTCTTTTATAAAGTCTGTTGTTCAGTTGTTTCAGTGATGTCCGATTCTTCATAATCCCATTTTGGGGTTTTCTTGGCAGAGATACTGGAGTAGTTTGCCATTTCCTTCTCCAGCCTATTTTACAGATGAGAAAACCGAGGCAAACAGGGTAAATGACTTGCCCAGGTCACACAGCCAGTAAGTGTCTGAGGCTAGATTCAAACTCATAAAGATGAGTCTTCCTGATTCTAAGCCAAGTACTCCAAATTCTTTCTCTTCAAGTCTGTTTACACACCCCTACCCCCACCTCGATGCATGAATTTGTCCAAATAAAGCAGAAAAAACCCCCAGAAAAACAGTAAAGGATATTACAGAATTACATTTTTATAGAGTGCAATCTCCAGTATTATCATACTACAGAGGGATCATGTAATAGTGGCTGAGATAGATACTCTACATTTTTATAAAAAGGAAATCGATAACAAAGTCAGTGGTATAATGCACTTAACAACTCATGTCTCACTGTATTATAAGAAAGATATGTCATCAAAGACATTCTGCTTACGTCCATCAGTGGACAAAAGGCTGACTGGCTTTAGCGTCAGGAAGATAGAGGTTTGAGTCCTATCTGTGATACACTGCAGCTGTAGGATGATGTTCAAATCACTTACTACCCTGCACTCCAACCAACTAAGACTACAGATTAAAAGAAGCTGTTCAACTGCATGTGGGGACGGCTGGCAAAGAGGTGGAAGGGGAGATGTTTCCTCACGGGGAGTTTGGTACACTGAAGAAAGTGATGCAGATTTAGACTCCTCCCCTCCCCTAAATGTGCCTATACCCTTATTTTAAAAAAAAAAAAAAAATATATATATATATATATATATATATATATATATATATATATATATAT